>NC_042620.1:322419519-322728741 GCF_901001135.1 Rhinatrema bivittatum
CCAAACTGATGTCACTTTGGCATCCATCTCAGGGATACCCTGCAGGCCCTCCAGTACTATTTTTAAAGCATTGAAAGAAAAGGAAGGAGCAAATCGGCTTCGTTGCTGCCCTTCCCACTTACCAGAGGGCTATGGAGGGGGCAACAGAGGTGACTGGCTCCTACAAACTTTAAAGGCCTGGAGTGGAAATCAGAGAGGCCTGCAGGCTCAGAGAGGTAGGCCCAAGCTTGAGGCTAGATTTCTATGGCCAGGAGTAAGGATCAGAGGAGCCCAGGGAAGTCCAGCTGGGTAGGCTCAGCCCCCGGCTTCTCTTTACTAGGTAAGAGAGGGGTTAGAGAGACAATGGGATGCCTGTTTTTTTTTTGTTTTTTTTTTTTGCACAAAAAACAAAAAGACCAGAAAAGTTTCAGGTATTTTTGTGATAGGCAATTTTTTCATCAGTTCATTTGGAACACATTAAAAATTGCCTCATTCAGTGTTCCCTAAGCTGTGTGCGTGTGCATCCATGCACATCTTTTCCCCATGTGTGCGCACAACTTTTCCCTATTCCAGTGCAGGAAGATCCATTCCACCATGGCACAAAGCAAAGAGATGTCTGGCGAGGCCTTGGTGGAGCTCATCCCACCACACCCTGAAGCAAAACAAGAGACTGGTTGGGCTCTGGTGGAGGTCATGCCATCATGACCTGAAGCAAAGAATAGGCTGATGGCGCTATGGTGGAGCTCATCCCAGCACATAGCAAAGAGATGGCCAGCAGGACCATAGTGGAGCTCATTGCAGGTTGGACACGTGATGACGTAGGTTGGTTGCTGTGCTGTGTTCCCGCACTCTGGGTCTAAAGAAGCCATCTGCAGGCAACCAAAGGAGAAGGAGAGATCTGGGCCGCTGCTGGAACAAAAGAAGAGAGACCTGGCTGTGAGCTGAAGTAAAAAAAAAAAAAAAAAAAAAAAAAAAAGACAGCGACCCGGTGGCAGCCACCACTGGATCCCAGTCCAGCGGGGCCAAAAGACTCGCTGTGGCCACCACTGGATTCCAGGCCGGTGGGGCCGAAAGAGAAAGAGAGATTGCTGCGGACCGCCACCAGATCCCAAGCCAGTGGGGCTGAAATAAAAAGGAGAGACTCACTATCGGCCGCTGCTGGAGTCCAGGCTGGAGGGGCCGAAGAATGAGCAGAGGTATAATAGTGTGAGAGAGATTGGGAGCCTGTGTGTGTGTGTGCGCCTGTGAGAAAGAGAGATTGGGAGCCTGTATGCGTGTATATGTGTGTGTCTGTGAAAGAGAGAGAGAAAGATTGGGAGCCTGCTTGCATGCATGAGAGAAAGATTGGGAGCCTGCTTGTGTGTGCGCCTGTGAGAAAGATTGGGAGCCTGTATGTATGTGTGCATGTGTCTGTGAAAGTCAGAGAGAGATTGGGAGCCTGCTTGCATGCATGAGAGAAAGATTGGGAGCCTGCTTGCATGTGTATGAGAGAGGAATGAGAAAGGTTGTGTACCCACCTCTTTCCCGTTAATAATCTACAATTTTAGGATGAGTGGAAATCAAACATTTCAAGATATGGAGTGCAGGGTATATGTTTTTTTATCCTTGCTAGTTTTACTTTATTGGGTGTTATTTAATGTGTTTCCCAAACACCAATAATAATATTTGAAGCGAGTAAACATTTTTAAAAATGTATGTTTTCAATTATTGGATAATTTATTCACTAGCTGTTTTGAAATATTTGTTCTTTTTTAGTATGGTTTTACTATTATGTTTTATATTGGTTTTATTGTTAGAGGTTTTATGAGGAATGTTAATATTTCTGTTTTTCATATACAGTGTCTGGCTTGTTGCAGTTTCCAGTTCAGATTTTGTCAGCACCTTTTTTTTTTCCAATACTTTATGGTCTCTTTATTCTGTTTTTATTGAGGGTCTGTCTGTATTCTGTTTGTGCCAGATTAAAATGAGGTATTTGGTTAGGGTATAGTTTCTGTATAGGGATCTATAGCTGCTTGGCTTGTTCTGTTTTCCTAATAGGTGTAATGATGTTTTAGGGCTTAGTGTAATATTTGCAGTGTTGTGTTTTCATAGGTAGGGTTGTTACTGTTATGAGTGCTAGCAGTTAGTACTGTTTTGATTTGGGGATTTACTATATATTGTAATTGCAATTTAATTTACTCATGGTTTTCTTAAGGCCAAGCCCACACCCAACACATGTTACAATAGGCCTAATACCATACGAATTCCAAGTGTCGTATTTTTTGCAGGGTTTTATAATTGGCGCCACAGCAGTGCACGTAAATAGGGATGTGCATCATTTTTTTGACGGATGAAAATATCGCATGATATTTTCTAATCCGTCAAGTATCGGGGGTCCGCGAAAATGACAGGAAAACCACACAAAATTTTCGTGTGGTTTTCTTATCGTTTTGGGGGGGGGAGAAAGGGCACAGAAAAAAACCCCCCAAAACCACCCTCACCCTTTAGATTTAACTACTAACAAACAATCCCCCACCCCCAAACTTTCTTAAAGTACCTGGTGGTCCAGCGGGGGTCCCGGGAGCAATCTCCCGCTCTCGGGCCATCGGCTGCCACTAATCAAAATGGCGCAGATGGCCCTTTGCCCTTACCATGTGACAGGGGCTATCGGTGCCATTGGCCGGCCCCAATAACATGGTAGGAGCAATGGATGGCCCGTGCTATTTTTTAAGATGGCGCTGGCTGTCCATTGCTCCTACCATGTGACAGGGGCCGGCCAATGGCACAGATAACCCCTGTCACATGGTAAGGGCAAAGGACCATCGGCACCATTGTGTTTACTGGCAGCCGACGGCCCGAGAGAGGGAGATCGCTCCCGGGACCCCCACTAGACCACCAGGTACTTTAGGAAGGTTTGGGGGGGGGGGGATTCTAAATAATTAGATTTAAAGGGTCGGGGTGTTTTGGGGTTTTTTTCGGCTCAGAAGAGCCGAAAACAAAAACCATCCGGACCCGCAGGAAATGGAATTTCCTGCGGGTCCACAATCCCGAAACCAGAACCAATTCTGTCACCCAATTCACATCTCTACACATAAATATAGTGTGCATGTTATATTTTTTATTTCAGAAGATTGTACTTCAAATGCCCTTTTTCATGTAAAATCTTATTACATTGCATAATTTTTAATAGTGTGTGTGGAGGGTGGGCTGGGGATGCGAAGCTGTAAGGTTTGCCTAGGGTGCCTAATACCCTTGCACCAGCCCTGGCTCCAAGTGAGAAAGCACGATTCCATCTGGAACTGTGTTATCGTGAGTCTCTGCTGCAGCAGTGATGCAAATAGTCTTAGCTAGGGCTTAACTTCCTTTTCCTTAAGCCCTGGAGGAAGCAGGCAGTGTGGATCACTTCTGGGGCCCCCTCCCACAGGCAGAGCAGAGCCTAAGGAATCACAAAAGCAGCAGACTGTGTCATACAGCCAGTGACACTGTGCTGGAGTGGGGAGGCCCTGAGAAGTGGAGGCAGGTTACTGTCCCAGATAGGGAGGGGGTGAACCAGAAGCAGATGCCTGTGTAGTGTTAGTGAGGATTCAGTCTGAGTGGCTGGGCTAAGCTCTTAGAAGGGTAGCAGGCTGTGACAGTGCTGGGAAAGGGAGGAACTCTGACAGTCCAATGCAATAAGGCGCGGGGAAAACGGGTGCTCATGACTGAGCACCCGCTCTCCCAACACGCACAGATTAACCTCTCCAGGGCACCCAATTTAATATTTAAATCGGGTGCTGTGGTAAAAAGGAGGGACTAAGAGAAATTGTGTGCCCATAGTACCTTCTCGAGAGGGGTGCCCAGGAGAGGCCGACTATCAGCTGGTTAGGAAAAGGAACGCTCAACGAGCGTCCCTTTTCCTAACCTGACCGCCGGCACAATTTTTTTTTTTTTTTTTTTTTTTTTTAAAGATGTCCTCCTTTTTGTTCCTCCAACCTAATATCGTCACAAAATTAAGTCAGAGGCAGTACAGAAAGCAGTATTTTCTGCTTTTCTGTACACTTTTTGGGCTCCTCCAAAATTAACGCCTGCTCCGGGACAGACGTTAATTTTGGAGAGTAAAAATGTGCGCGTCAGGCGCACATTCTTTTTTAATAGGGGACAATCGCTAATAGCCTCACCAACATTCATTTGCATGAGATGAGTGCTATTAGTTTCGTGGAGGGTTGGACACAATGGGGTAGATTTTTAAAGTTATGCGTGGGCGTAGATTTGTTTGCGCAACCCGGCGCGAACAAATCTACGCCCGATTTTATAACATGCGCATGATGCCCAAGGCAAGTGTAACTTGTGCATGCTGGCAGGCTGCCAGTGCGCCATTCCCCGGCCCAGGAGCTGGTTCGGAGGCCTCGGCCATGCCCCGGAATGCCCCCGGGCCGGCACCACGCCCACGGCCTCACCCCCGGAATGCCCCTAAATGCCGCGCCGCCCCCGACAAGCCCCCCAAGCAAAGCCCCGGGACTTATGCGCGTCCCGCGGCTTTGTGCGCGCTGGTGGCTTATGCAACATACGCGCGCAGGGCTTTTAAAATCTGCCCCACATTTTGGATGCGCTAATCACTTTACAGAATAAGGAGTTGTGGATGCGCGTCCAAAACCTGCATCCAACCAAGGGTTAAACAGGGCACTTGGCTGAGCGCACTGTATTGCATCAGCCTGTGAAAGAGCACAAGAGAAGTAGCACAACAGCAAATGTCTGTGTGTGTATCTGAGCCTCTGGCAACTAGTTCAAAAGCTGATTGGTTGGAAAAAGACTAACACCAGACCAGGAATCCAGGATATATGAGGGATATAACCAAATCTGTGGGTGGGCTAACCGATTCCATGGATAAAAGAGGTATTGCAGCTCAGTTAGCTCACCCCTGGTCTAGGATGTGCTTTACTTAATTTTCACCTCTTTCATAAAAAATTATGTTGGAGACATTTTGTCTCAATTTTGTCAGGCTTTAAGTTACTGATGTGCCTCTCAATGATTGGCTCAGTGTGCTTTTGTGAGGTATTGAAGCAACTATTGCACAGAAAGCATACAAGTGAGTCACAAATACCCTGTGGGCTGGTTTCGAAAAAATCCCCCGGACTGGCATCTGCCTGCAATCCGCCCCTGAAACCAGCACAGCCGGAAGCAAAGAGATGGCCGCCAGGACCATAGTGGAGCTCATCCCACCATGGTCCAAAGCGAACAGGAGACCAACAGGTGCCACAGTGGACCTGAAGTGCAGACCAGCAGGGTCTGCGGTAGAGCTCATCCCACCATGACCTGATGAGGCTGTGTATGTATGTCAGAGCTTGGGTGCCTGTGAGTGTCTGAAAATGTCTGTGTGCATGTGTGTGTGAGAAAATGTGTGCATATCTGTGAGAGCTTATGTGCATGTCTATGTGTATATATGTGTGACATCCTGTGTGCATGTGAGTGAGTGTGTATGTGAGGCTCTCACAGGCACGCTGTCTCTATGGGTTAGATATAGGCTCTCATATAATGTGTATGAGGGAAAAAAAGTGCCTGTGTATGTGAGAGAGAGAGGTAGTATGTGTTAGAGCATTAGTATGTATATGAGATGTGTGTGGGTGTGTGTGTGTGTGTCAGAGAGAGTGAGGATTGTGCACCCTGCCTCCCCTAATCTATGCCTGGGTGACTGGAAATCAAAAGATCTCAGGTATGGAGAGCAGAAGATTTTTTTAATCCTTATTAGTTTTAATTATTGGATGTAATTTGATGTTTCTGCTGTTTTGAAATACTTTATTGGTGTTTGGGAACAAATTTATGCAAGTTTTTTAAATTATTGGATATTTATTATTTTTATTAGTATGGTTTTAATATTATGAATGATGTTTTATATCTCTTGCTTGATGTTTTGAGAGGAATGATGATGTTTCTGTTTTTCCATTGTTGCACTGCGTAACACAGTTGGGCTTAAGGTTTTCATTTCCGTTTTTATTGGCACATTTCTATGCTGTATTTGATTAGGATTTGTCTGTATTTTAAAGGTCCAGTGTCTGTGTAACTAATTCTTGCTGTGAAAATGATGATACTTATCACTGGCTTTTAAGGCATTATGGTCCTCTCTTCCTCATTTTTATTTTAAATAGAAGAATGCTCTTTATTAATGTCACTTGCATGCAGAAAGCAGTTTTGAATGCTCTTGCAGAAAATATTTTTTCATTCACATATTTTTTTGTAACTGCTGTTGGTAGATGAGGAGATTATTTTAAGGGATGGATTTAGCCAGTGCTCCCTCTAAGGATTTGTTTGCTGTGAGCATAAAATTGATAGGCCTTTTGCAAAGAAAGTAGTGTTTACAGGGTAATGTAACAAAAAATGTGTGCTCATGAGCAAAACCTTTTGCACACAGCAACCCAATCCTTAGAGGGAGCACTGGCCTCATTTGTTTCATTTTCAGCATTTGCCAAAAAAGAATGCACATCCCTAAAATGTAACATTTCACAGGTAAAAGTTTGCAACTTCCATGTTTAACTTGATAAATAGTTGTTTTTTTTTATTTGGTTCATTTCTATATAGTGCTAATATTGTTTAAAAGCAAACGTGAATGGTTTTGAATAAAACATTTCATGGTCAGAGGTGTGAATATTAATGCAAAACTATGCAAATTTGCCACACAACTGCACCAGTCTACCACAGAATTTGCTAACTCTTGCCAAAAAAATCATGAAATTTCTGCTGCAGGAAACCTGCAACTCTGCATAAAAACCCAATCCTAAAGCGTGTGATGCAGGCATTTCCACAGAGAATCTTCTCTGGATAATGGCTCCCTTCTTCTTAAATAGTTTAGCAAAGATAAGAGTGCCAGACAGTAGGGCATTAATTCTTCAAATGACTCCATTTCTTTCAATGCTGCTGACAATTGTATAGGAAGTCGTCATTATAATGCTGGAAAGGCACTAAAAAGCAAAAAAATGGAAAAGGCACACGAGAAGAGATTGAAACTTCTACATACTACCGAGGGGATTTATACACTGCTAAGAATACTTCATCATCCAGATTGGTCTCTATGGGCGAGTACATTTTAGCCAAAAAACAGGTATTTCAGGTATTAGGATTTCTGGCCACCATTTCTGTGATAAAGTTTTACTGTAGTCATACAGGGTTGATTCAAGCTGCCTACAACTCAAGGGAAGAATGCTGGGTGCATGGAGAGAAATGATTATTGATGGCACATGTAACAATGAACCCTACATTTTCAAATTCAAAACCTATGGGAAAATATTCAGCTCTGCCTTTCTGCATCGTTTCTAATTCCACTTCTGAAAGTTGCCTAGAGAAAAAGTACAGATTTGCATCTGCTTTTTTTGGGGGGATACTTCTTCCAGGGAAAACTGTGCGTGGTGCTGCTGCCTCCCCCAATCTAACTGCGTCTCCCTAACCCGCCTACTTTCATCATTAACCCCTGCAACAAAGGATGAGAAGTTTTCAAATTGCCAATTTATCCTGGGTAAATGGATTCTGAAAACTGCCTTAATAAAATGTACTAAAAATATAATTTGGGATAAAATATCAAAGATTATATTACAGATTCACTTTACACTGGTGCATCTACTTTTGGTCATGCTTCCTGTAACCAAAATTCTGGTTTTATATTACTTTAGGACACAAATGCACAATCATGGCTTACTCAGAAACAAAATCTTACAGGTGAATAGGAATATTCAGTGATGTCCAGCCTGTAATGTCGGGTCTTTATTTCATCTAGAGTTAAAAGCTTAAACAAATGAATGAATCACTTGTGCGTTGAAACCCTAACATCTGAAAAAGATAGATTCATGCTGGACCCTTGGATTTCCCATTTCCGGTAACCATTTGTCAAGGTTTGTAACTCATATTGTGCCTGTGAGCTCAGCAAAGACTTTATTTCCCAGGATCCAGATGCACTGAAAGGTGTCTAAGCTTGCTCAGTATGCATCACGCCGCCGCCAGATCGTTCACTTGCACATATTATAGCTTTAAGTAAAGTAAAACAGAGCAGAGGAGGTTCATGTAGCTTTAACTTCCAAAAATTCAATTAGATTCTGCCCAGAAGCAGCTTAACGGCCATTGCTGGCAATCAATGGTCCCCAAATGCTGTGAAACTGGCAACAGTTCAACCTGCTGGCAGAGAAGCCGCTTTAATTAAAGATGTCACTTTTCCAGCTAATTTAAACTTGCCATGGTCACCTTAGCCTACAGAGTGCTGCAGTATACAGTAAAGAGGAAGGTGTGCAGCCTGTTAGACACTCATCAAAAACGCTTGTTTGAGGAGTACATTTTTTTTTTTTATATAGTTTAATAATTGTATAATGTTTCCTGCAGAAAATCCAATAAACCAGACAAGCGAGTTAACAAATTTAAGCAAACATAAATCAAATGCATTCAGTACAAAAGTGCTGTGCCTGCAGTGATAAACAACTTTAGAATCCCCAAAGCCGTATTTCAATTAAAATTACTGGCAATTGTATACATAGTGCCGTGCACCACTTTATAAATGAATAAATCACATGAGATGGGGAGAAACACTTAACGAGAAAATAGATTTAATCCTAATTTCTAAAACAAACCTTGGGAACCAATAGCAATAAAGCTAATACTGCCCCCCCCCCCCATGCCTGGGTATTTGTTTTTTTCCCCCCCATCTCTGAAAAGAGCCACAACTTTAATTAATTTAGCTCCTTTTTACATGTTTGGTTATTTGAGTTTATTTCTACCTTTCCAGCACATAATAAAATGAAACTTTACCTTACAGCAGCTGAATTTTTAAAACAATCTTTGCTCTGAATACAAGGGTGTCCCCATGCTGTAGAAAGCCATTTGAGGCTCTTGAACAGCGAACATTTGCGTTTTCCCAAAACGTTTGGCACCGCATTCTAGGCCTGGGTTACATTTACTTGGCTCTTGGGAGACTCTGGGCTCTGAATTCCGACTGTTCACGCTAATGCATGTCTCCCGACACCACGCCTTGCCCTTAATTACTGTATATAATGTCCTCTTTCCATTTTTAGTGTAGAATAAAAACCAATTTCTTTGTAAGATCAAAACAAAAAAAAACAAAAGTTAAAGGACGCTCAGGCTAATCTGTGGTCCTTATTCAGCGCAATGGAGATCCTTTTTTTGTAATAAGGGAAGGGAATGGATAGGACTTGCTAACGTCCACATTTCCCTGCCCTTCACCAATGAAAAGCCATCTTGCATGTTGTTTCTAGTGCCCCTGAAAGCTAGTGGTGACCCTGACCCTTTTTCATATTTTGTGCTATGTTTTAATATGGGGAACCTTCCTGTAATGGGAGCACCAAGGAAGTGTGAGTTGAAAGCGTGAGTGAATGGAGGGATCTTCCTCCTAAGGGGGGGTGACTGTTGGAGGTGGTTACATGTGATGGCTCCTCCATTGGGAGGAGTTCTGGAGTTTAGCCTTTGAGGAGTACAAGGCTAGAGTGTGTTTACTGATCTGCTGCAGAGACTCATTTTTTCTCTCTCTCTCTGGTAAGGGCAACCGACCATCTGGGAAGATTAGTCTATATAGGAACAACATCTGCCTGGGGAAGCTTGAAGTCAGAGGTGTGGTCAAGGAGAAGGTTTTCTCGATTTTACTGGGGTCTGGTAGAAAAAAAAAAGAGACCTTGACAGGAGTCCAAGAGGGTAAGAAGGAGATGTTTTTATTGGACAGTGCTCACATAATGTGAGAAGAATTGTGAGCAGAGGCGTGTGGTCAGGGCCTTCAAGGGATTAGTGAATCCCTGACTGATTTCCTTTATTTCATTTTTTTTTTTTTTTATTCAAGTCAAACCCCTGCCTAAGCCGATGCTGCACTCAACTGTCATTTCCTTACCCCACAGCAGGAGTCGTGTATAAAAATATCATCTCCTGCTGCCGCAGGGCCGATCTTGCAGCTTATCGCAAGACCAGTCCCATGGCAACAGGAATTCACGTTGCATCAATGCGACTGCCATGTCCCATGCCGCACATGAAGAACCTGTGAGGCTGCCACTGCAAAGCCCATCCTGTGGCAGGCAAAGAAGACCCTGCAATCCAATGGCCGCCAGGGGAGCCCATCCCGTTAGTGACTGAAAACGAGTCCCGGCAGGCAACTGCAGGGAGACTGAATAAGAGAGGACCTGCCACCCGGCAGCATGGCAGAGAGAGAGGGAGGCCCTTAACCTGTGTGAAAGAGTGTGTGACTGAGAGCGAGCAAGCCACTGAATGTCAGAGAGTGCCTGTGTGTTTGTGTGTGGGTGTGTGGGTGTGCGCGTGCACGCACAGAGGGCCACTGAATGTGAGAATGCCCGAGTAGGTATGTATATGAGGGAGAGAGAATCATTGAGAGTGCTAATGTTTGTGTGTGGGTGTGTGTGCATACAGAGAGCCACTAAATGTGAGTGCGCCTCGAGGGAGGTGCATGCAGGCAGAGAGCCACTTAAAATGACTGCCAATGTCAGTGTTTGTTTGTGAGTGAGCCACTGAATTGCATGTGTGTGTGTGTGTGTTTATGTGCAGAGAACCACTAAATGTGAAAGAATGCCTGAGTATGTGTGTGTGAGGGAGAAAGAGCCACTGAGCGTGTGTTCTTTGTTTGTGTGAAAGTGTGCCTGTGTGAGTAAAAGCCAGAGTGTAAGAGAACCGTCGCTCCCTGTGACATAGTGAGGGCAAAGGCGATCGGCGCCATTTTGAAACCTCCAGCACCGGCACCGAGGGTATGATTGAAGGGATGGCTCCCGGACCCCCCGCTAGACCACCAGGTACATGTAAAAGGTTTTGAGGGGGGTCGGGAGGGTGGGAGAAGCAAAGGGGTAATTTGTAAAGGGTCGGGGTGGGTTTTTTTTTTTTATCGGGCCATCGGCGCCATTTTTATCAGTGGTAGCCAAAATGGCGCCGATGGCCCGAGAGCGGGAGATCGCGCCGGGACACCCCCCCCCCCCACTGGACCACCAGGTAACTTAACATTTTGGGGGGTTCGGGAGGGTGGGTTTAGGGGTTGTTTTGGTGTGCCGGTTTTCCCGCCCTCCCCCAAATAATTCCCGTGCCCTATTTAACGATACAATACAAATGCCCCTGACGATAAATCGGGGGCATTTGTATTGTATCGTGCACTCTAACGATTTAGAACGATTCTAAAATTATCTGACGATAATTTTAATCGTTCAAAAACGATTCACATCCCTAATAAGTAGTGAATGATGTAAAGTGTTTTGTTAGTTGAATTAGAATCTGTATTTACTGTTGGGTCGACCTAAAAATGTACTAATGTGTACTAGATTAGATCCTGACTATTGCAATGTCCTAGAATATTATATGAATATGAACTAGAACATATAGTTGTTGTGGTGTTAACCTAGAATGTGAATACACAGCATGTGATTGTTGACCAAGAATATGAATGCTGATATTGTAAACCGTTGTGATCTTCATTTGAAACGACAGTATATAAAATGCCTAAATAAAGAAAGAAATGCCTGTGTCTGTGTGGAAGAGAGAGAGAGCCACTGAATGTGAGAGAGTGCTTGAGTACGTGTATATGAGTGTGTGAGGGAGAGCCAGCCACTGAGTACGAGAGAGTACCTGGTTAGGTATGTGGGAGGAAGAGAGCTGAGTGTGAGAGCATGCCTTTGTACATTTAAGCGACAGAGAGCCTCTGAATATGAGAGCATCCCTTTGTATGTTTAAGCTACAGCCATTGAGGGTGAGAGAGTGCCTTTGCTTGTGTGAGAGGGAGAGAATATGTGTGTAAGTTTAGACTGTGTGTATATACGAGAGAAAGAGGATAGTTTGTATACCATCCCTCCACCCTAACCAATCCAGGACTGGAAATCAAAAGTCCTTAGGTATGAAGAGCAGAGAATTTTTTTTTTATCCTTTTTAGTTTTAATTGTTGGATGTTGTTTGATATGTCTGCTGTTTTTAAATTTTTTATCAATGTGATATTTGCAGTAGTGCTCTTTCCTGGATAGTGTTGTTGATGTTTGAGTCCTGGAAGTAGGTGTTTTGATATGGCAGGTTTGCCTCTTAGGGTAAACTGAATTCTTGGCAGGCTGTGAGTTTTTATTGGAGCTATGTAAGTATTATCCCAAAAAACTGTACATGAGCTATTGAGACAATATAGGACCCATCTTTAGATGTGAATATCTCTGATCTGACATCTGAAGGTCTATGAAGTTTTAAAAGCTCTTGTACAATATTTTTAGGTAACGGTATTTATTTTGCAGGTATTTTTAGGAAGCCTGGCTTGTTCTGTTTTCCTAATAGGTGGTGTATTGGTATTTTAGGGCCTGATGTAATATTTGCATTGTTGCCTTTTTATACATAAGATTTTTACTGTTTGAGCACTGGCACTTAGTGCTGTTTCAGTATGGGTGGTTTACTATATTGCTATTGTTTATTCATTACTAAAATATTGTGAACACAAATTAGTAAAAAATAACATCAATGTAAAACTGATCCACCTAAAGGAAAGGTGAGAACTATCCACTATAATTCAGCATTATTTATGACCATCATATGAGGAAGTCCGTTTTGTTATTTTAGAGAATTTTTAGTTTGCAAATAAAATGACTGCTGTAAGCTTGGAAACTGTACGTTTTGGCTGTAAAAAACGAACAAACGTGATCGCTGACAATCAATTATATCAAAGCTGTACTTAGCTCTTATTCCTGGCTAAAGGATAAACCCGGCATGAATCCATGTTTCTAACAAAGTCTGCTTCAGGGGGCTTTGTAAAATCTCGAAGCTGCTCACATACAATCGGTCCTTGTTTTTGCTCAGCGTCTTACAAATCACAATAACAATAACAATAAAACGGACCTGAGAGCTATTTAGCTGTGATATGAGATTACAGATACTGCTACATCGGTCCTACATAATTAGATATCTCTAATAGTGCTCATTATAGGGTAGATTTTCAAAAAGGACGCAGATTTTCAAAAAGGACGCAGATTTTCAAAAAGGACGCATGATTCTCTAGAAATCACATATTCTTTGGCAGTCTAATTATCTAACAACATTATAATACCACCTGTTTAGCCAGACTACATTAGGCACCGTACCTTTTAATTATGTTATTAACCCCATATATCTTAACCCAAGTTAATTCGACCTGTTCATTGTAAGACATTTACTTGTCATTGTTATTGTTGAGAATGTAAACCGAATTGATCAATAATTCTGTTATTGGAAAGTCGGTATAGAAAAATGCTAAATAAATAAATAAATGATTTTATAACATGCGCGAGCTGGCACGCGCATGTTATAAAACTTTGAGTCGATGCTCGCAAGGGGGGGGGGTATAAATTTGCAAATACGTGCGGTGACGCATCAGGGCCTTCCCCAGTTCCCTCCCACCCCCTACCCTAACCTCCCTTCCCTTTTCCCTATCCTGCCCTCCCCCTATCCCTATCCTAACTCCCCTAATTTTGGTATTTTTCCTTTTGCTCCTGCCAAAGAGCAAGAGCAAGTTGCACATGCCAGCACCCTGCCAGCGCGCGATCCCCCAGTACAGCGGTAAATGGCACTGTACCGGCTGCCTCTAGCCCTGCCCCCGGACCACCCCATTTTAAAGCCCTGGCACTTACATGCGTCCCGGGGTTTATGCGCGTGGCCAGACCCATTTGAAAATTGGCCCGGCGCACGTAAGGCCCGGCCACGCGCCAGGGTTTTAAAATCTACCCCTATATTTTTTTAATTAGATGACCAGAACTCCATTTGTTTTGCTTTGCTTTGTTGACAAAGGGTTTTTCTGGATTAAGTTTTCTGTTAGGCAGTTCTTAGTGATTCATCATATGAGGATGCCATTAGAACTCTTAACTGAGTCCGTCAAGTCTTTAAAAAGACTGCATCTTATAGATATAATCACAGGTCTTAAATGAGCATAACGTTTTGAAAAAGTGGGCAGCAGATTGGAAGAAACGCAGTGTCACTTCATAAGTAAGTGATTTTATTTTTCAAAAAGTTATGCTCATATAAGTCCAATGATTCTAAGATGCAGCCTTTTTAAAGACTTGATTGAATCAGTTATTTCTAATGGCATCCTCATATGATGGGTAATAAATAATGCTGAATTATAGTGGATTCTTCTCAACTTTCCTTTAGGTGGATCAGTTTTACATTGAAATTGTTTATTCATGGCTTTCTGAGGGCCAAGCCCACACCCAGTGCATATTACAAAAAGCCTAATGCCATATGGGTTCCAACTATTTTTTGTATGTCGGGAAAAGGGGACAGAGGGAGCGAGACTGCTGAAGGATTGGCAAGGGGGGTGTGGGAGGGTAGAGGGGAGCAAGATTGCTGGTGACTCGGGAGCTTGTTGGAAGTGGAAATGGGGCTGAGGGGGTGAGACTGAATCCCCAAATATAAATGTCACCGCACGCCACTGATTGAGAGTAACAATTCTGGTGATTTTTGAATTGAATGTTTTTGTAGAGGAGGGGGGTTATTTTGGACTGTTCTGAATTTTCTGCTGTTTTGATTTAATGACTTTCAATTAATTCTTTTCTATTGGTTTGGAACACAAGCTCTGGTGTGCATTATGTTTTTTTTGTAATCCCTAAAATCTTGTAGTTAATCTCGCCTCCCCCATACCACAAATTCATGTACTTTTCCAGAGACTGCAATGAGTTGGCTAGTGCTCAGCAGCTTCTGAGGGTGACCCCCTTGTGATGGGGGGTTACATAGTCAAGAAATGAATTATTTCAATAAAAAAGCATTACCTTATTTTTGTGTGTGTGTGTGTGTGTTAACCTTCATTTCCATGCTTTCTAGTGCAAGACATGAAGGTTTGGAATTTCTATTGCTTGCTCCAATGCATTTTGTCAGTCATAAAATCCTGAGTCCAAGCAGCAAATCAAATATCGCCTGTCCTTAATAACCATATGTGACTCTTTCCAGCTTTCACTTAGACTAAAACAGGATTAGGGGTTGTTTTTTTTTGTTTTTAAGAATTGCCTGGGTCTGGATTTTACATTACACACACCTTGCATATGAAGTGGATCCTATAATATATCCCTTTAGAGTGAAAGGAAATGGTATTTGTTACTGTAAGGAAATATCAGAGGACTGGCTTACTATATGCCCACCAACCTGTACCATGCATTTGAGTAGAACAAACTCCAGTAACATGGGGATGCTTCACCTAATTAAAAAAAAACCCACACACATTTAGCCTGCAGTAAATAAGGCACAGCTTAAAGTAAAAAAAAAGTAGAATTCTGGGATCAATGTCAAGCCAGCAGGATGCACAAAAAAAGTTTTAACTTTCATGTAGCAATTATTTTATAGAGGAATTATTATTTTTTATATTTTACAAATACTACGAACAGCTATAGTTCAAGACTGGCATAATCAGATTTAAATTTAAAATGCTTAATTATTGCTGTTAAGGTGGTTGTGTAGAGATGTATAATTAGCTCTCGCCACTGTTTTCTCCGACCCCTATTACTATTTACTCCCTAATGGGAAAATTATTTACACATATTCACAGAATTCAAAAAGACTTGCTACCTGTCATCTGAGAACAAGTGCTGTACAACTCCTTTGTTATATAAAGTATTTGTTTATTTTATATTCTGTATCTTCCAATTAAATATTGTTCAGTGCAGAACACAACTGATACCTGCCTAAAATCAATAAAACAGCATACAAAATCATATACAGTCATAGCGCATAAAAACCCTGCATATGTGAGGTTTTCTTGACAATGCAAACCACAAAATCACTATCTATGCTTTGTCCCATTTTTTGAGTTAATTTTCTTTTTTTTTCACCAAGAGAGATTTTGACCAAAAACTACCATTCATAAACAGATCAAGCCAGATGAAAGACCTCTAATGATAGCAAAACCACCAGGAATTGTGGACACCCTTGGGCATCCCAAGCAAACTACAGTTGACTTGAACAAAAACCCGTAACAGCTCCACTGAAAAGAATGCATTTCTACAGCTGGCCCTGAAACCTCCCCTTAACAATCCAATGTTTTCACTGATAAGCACCAGTGGGGTTTAGGGGTCAAATTAGGTATAGATATGGGCAAGCCAAAGCAACACTGCCCACCTCCGTGGCATGGCCTCCTGCCGTTTCCGCAGCAGCACTGGTGTGCCCATTTTTGTGCCTTTGCCAGGCATGTTTCCAAGGCCATAAAATGGGATTCTGGAACACAAGACAAGCTGTCAGTTTGATGGTCCCTTTCATCATTTCTGAAAAGGAAACGGATAAACAATACGAGGGCAGCTTCAGGCAGGAAGAAAGAGTACACCAGGGATCGAACATAACCATTATGTCAATGATCTCCCCCACGGTACTGGACACAGATCCTCAGCCCCAGGACTGATAGTAAATTATTCAGATGCCTGCTGTATGCAGATGATGTGATCATTTTGAGGGTAATTTTTAATATCATGCATAACGCACATGCACGCCCAAGTAGGTGCAAATAAAATTCTGCCTCTTTTTTATAAACTGTGTAGTGGGAGTCGTGCAGTTTATCAAAAACCTCATATCACCACCCTGAAAGCATAATGGTTACTTTTAAACTGGCGCACGGGTGCACATGCGCACGCGTTCATTTTAGAACATATGCACGTATATGCGTTTATGTTATAAAATAGCCTGACCGCATGCAATTTTAAGTGGACGTGCGCCTATGCATGCAAATGCTCCTTCTAGCACATAAGTGGGGGGAATTTTAAAACACGTGCACGCCTACACGACTACCAGTTTTCCCAGTTTGTTAACAGCTCACCCAGGTAAGGAATAGGACTTCCAAACCCTCCTAGTTTAATAGCCTCCCTTCTCCTCTGTTAGCCCCAACCCTTAAAACCCTGCAGATTTGTCTATTTTTCTTTGGACACTATATGCTATGTGTTTTGTTTCCGCACACGTTTTGGACATGCTAATCTCCTTATTGCATCGGGTGCTAGTCTATCACATCCAAAACGTGTGTCCAACTGCGCCCAAACCTGTGTGCTATGCTGGGCGCTTTTTATTCCATTGAGCTGTAAGTGACTGACCTGTTACTGCACTTATGTTTCAAGCACTGCTGGGGAAAGCAGGTTCTTTTTGTTAATTTTGCTTGTAAATAACACATTTTGTGCAAGAATAACTGAATTCCAGTCTGGTTTATTCTCCAGCATGCCGAAAACTGCTCCCGCGATGTTACCTAGGATGGCAGCAGGGGGGTGATCTGCTCTACAGGCAGAGATGCATGCCAGAAGGAAAAAAAAAAATGAGGGGAGGCATTTTTTTTTTAATCTGTTTCTGCTCTAAGCATCTGCACAGATCAGAGCTTTCTGCTAAAGGAATTTCTGGTCTAAGCAGCAGCAGAGGCCAGAGATCCATGACAAAAAAAGAAACCAGAAAAGAGAATATTTTCCTGGGCCTAGCTGCAACAGCAGCCCAGGATTTAAAATATAGCAGGCAAAGGGGACTATCTCCACTTAGACATAGAGAGACAAAATCAGTAAAATCCAGATGCTAAGGTTTTCTTTTCTTTTTCCCTTCCAAAGAAAAAGGGTAAAGATTTATATTTTGAACTCTGGAGCAGGTCAGGGCCCTTAAAGTAAGCCCCAGTAATAACAAGCAGTCTAAATTCAAATGGATGCAGAAGAGCTTATTGCATGGAAGGCTGAGCAGCAGCAGCAGCGTCCAGGGCAGGTGCAAGAGTATTAGGCGTCCTAGGTGCAACATACAGCCTGCCGACTCCCTTTCCCCACCAGACATACCATCCCTACGCACAATTAAAAATTATGTATTTATAATAATAGATTTTGCATGAACAAGAACAGTACAGTCTTCTGAAGTAAAAATATCACTTATAATATATATATATATATATATTTACAAGCAATGCTGTAAAACCCTGCAAAAAATAAAATAGTAAAAAAGACCCTTGGAATGGTTTTAGGTCTATTGTAATGTGTGTTGTGTATGGGCCTGGCCCTCAGAATTATAATTTCAGTATAGTAAATCTTCCACACCAAAACTACAATAATTGCCAGAACTCAAATACTAACAACCCTACTTATGAAAAGGCAAACCTGCAGTTATAACACCAGGCCCTAAAATGCCAGTACACCCACTATTAGGAAAACAGAAAAAGCTAAACTGGTATAGATCCCTACACAGAACCTATACAGTAGCAGAATATGTCAAGTTGGTCACACATACAAAATACAAACAGTCCCTCACCCAAATGTAGAATAAAATGCCCATAAAGTAGTACTATAAATGTGCAGACAAAAACTGAACAATAAACCACAACTAGCCAGACTATGTATGCAGTGCAACAATGGAAAAACAAAATTTCTCATAAAACATCAAGCAAAAAACATCAGGAAATATAAATCAAAAGTAAAACCATACTAATAAAAATAAATATTTAAAAGTAGCTGACAAATAGAACATCCAGCAATTTAAAACATATACATTTTCCAAAGACCAATAAAATATTTCAAAACAGCAGACACAAACATCATCCAATACTTAAAATTTAAAAAGGAAAAAAAAATATCCCCTGCTGTACATACCTGGAATCTTTTGATTTCCAGCTGCCCTGAGATTATCATGGATTAGCAGAAATGGCGGGGGGAGTTGCTCACAATCTTATATGCTCAGTCACAGAACATTCTCTCTCTCACACACACACACACACACCCAGACATACGTCTCATTCACTTCCTCCCCCCCTCCCCATCCAGAAGCCCATGCCTTCAAGCTCCCGTTGTTGCTGCTGCTGAATGTTGTGCGTGCCCAGGCAAATGCTGTCTTTTCCTGCAACTGGCCCGGGACACACACTGTTCTGTTGCTTCTGATCATGACTGGCATCTCCTTCTTCTCGCCCACGTGGACCCACTATGTCCTCTTCGCCAATGGGAAGAAGAAGCAGCCATGCTATCGCTGCCCCCAGACTGGTGCCACTCTAGGCGGCTGCCACCTAGTTTGCTCAGTGCTGCCACTGGCCCTGACAGTGTCAATTCTACCAGCAATACAGGCAGCAGGCTGTTCCAACACCAGCAATTGCAGCAACAATTACAACAGTGACTAGAAGTCCAAGCAGTAAAACCTGCAGAAGATAGGACTGGGACAGAGTGCAGTCTGCCCCCACTGAGAATGGAAACACCATTGACAAAAACAGGATCCAATGATGACACAGAGACATTTTTGGTTACCTTCTAGAGGGCAGCAGAGGCAATGGCCTGGCCCAGATCCCAGTAGGTCTTGAGGTTGGTTCCTTACTTAACTGGAGAAGCCCATGCAGTGTACTGAGACCTTAACAACCAATAAGCCCTAGACTATCAGGAATCCAAGGCTGCCATACTTGATAGATTGTGACTATCGAAAAAGTGGCATCAGAAAAAATTTAGGGGCCTAACTTTTACCCCAGGAGAAAAGCCACAAATCCTGGCCCAGATGTTTAAGGACAGATTCTGGTGGTGGCTGGAACCTGATAGCAAAACAAGACCGGAAGTGCAAGAAGAAGTTGTGGTGGAACAGTTTGTAACCACCCTCCCCTCCAGAGAGCAAGAATGGGTGCAGAGGCAGACAAGATATTACCTTGAAGGAGCATTTACTTGAATGCCATGGATACAGGCCCTGGACCGACTCTAGCAAAGAAGAAATCCCTGTCAAAAGGGGAAGAAGAGACCCGAGAGAGACAAGACTCTGACACGCCCCCTCAACGAGGGATGGGTGAATCCCCTACTCTCTGGACTCCCACCCTCTCCTTAGGAGGCATGAGGATAGAAGGAATAAATGCATGTAAGTAGTGACAACCCAAGGAACCTCCAACTGTGGAGAGAGGGATCATTTTACCCAAGACTGATACCATGTCATGGACGAACACATGGACTTCAACCTGATGACCCCCCTCCACCCTCCATCTCCATTTCTGCTCTTTTGTGGATATTCCCTGCTTGAGGTTTTTAGCTTTGGGATTTCCCTCAACAGCTGGCATAGCCCGGTATACCACTCTTCTGCCTACAACACCTACAATGGGCCTAGAAGATCTAGAAAAGGAGATGAATGCTAATAATGCTGAAACAAGCAAGACAGACGCTGAAATGACTATTGTGAATGATGAGCAAGAAGCAAAGTAAGTAGTTCACAGTGAGAAGTCAGAGGACACAGAGGAGTAATGGCTATCGGACTTAGACCTACAAGAGAGAGTCACTTCAATAAGGAAAGTCCTGGGAAGGGAAAAGAAACTATGTCTGTCAAATATGTTACCGTTCTATGTTGGCACATGTTTAATTTGTAATCCATACCAATTATAGTTTTTCTTATTGTGCCTTTCTGTGAACCGTTGTGATGGTGAACTAACTTAATGATGGTATAGAAGAGTTTTTAAATAAAAAAAAAATAAAACTTGACAACACCCTTTTGTGGGGATGTTGTTAATGCTCCTCACTCTGGACTTCTATGGTCCCAGTTGAGATTGATAGGATTTTGGTGCAGGAACCAGTCGAATAGGGCGAGAATAAACTGTCGAAGGGAGCAAGTTAAGCAAGTCTGAATTGATTATGAAGCTCCATTGACTTTGGCCTACATTCACGGAGAGCAGCAGCAGCTCCCTATCACAGCTAACCCACTCGCAAAGGAGCAAATTGCAGAATTTAAGGAGGATTTCTCCTTTTTTGACAAGGCTAGAAATGGTAACATTGCTACCGTTATGTGCTCACTGGAGCAGAATCCCACAAAGCCAAGCTGCAAGATAGGATCAACGAAAATCTTCAGAGGAACAGCCATGATAAAGTGGACTCTCTGTTTGATAGCTCATGCCTCAATAAATTGGTTGGTCTATAAGATGCCTACCCTCCTCTCGTCAGGATCACGAAGTGACTCCTGATGAGAATGAGACTCTAGGGACATCCCTAATATTTGGCCAACCAACTCTGAAGGAGAGTCTTGGCTAGAGGTCTCCCCTCAGGGGAACGCAGAGAAAGATGTGAAATTTTCCAAAACACACAAATCCCGAGGGCCACATTGCCAAAGGGAGCTGAGTGTTTTAGATGCCCAGAGGTCAAAGTTGACTCTGACAAAGGATAAACCACAGGAATCCTTAACTGGGTCCTAGAAAGGGAGGGGAAGGGTAACATGAGAAAAAGTAAATGGGCCCCCTTCAAAGTTGGTCCCCCTCAGTTTGTCCTGGGACAAGTACACAGGTTAGAACAGGATGCACTCCCTGGTTTAGGGGCCCACACTCCAACTCTTTTTTTCATTAGAGAAAGGATGAGTAAGCTCTAGTACAGGGTGGGAAAGAAAAACAGGAATGGCAGCTTCCTTCCTTGGGAGATAGCCCTAGTAGGGGCTGATGTTCAACCTAAGAGGTTTGAGCTGCGGTGGAGGGTATGAAAAGGAGTGTACAAGAGAAACCCACTGAATATCTTCAGGGACCAGTTACAGGTTACAGGGTGTTTCCCTAAGCAAGAAAATAAAAGTTAGGCCCAAGCAAGAACAGAGAGGCCCTGGGGTCAAGGAGAAGGCAGCTCCTATCTAAATGACTGACCTATTGCTGTACTTTTGTTTCAAGCCTTACTGAGGTAAGTAGGGTCTTTTTGTAAAGTTTGCGTTACATGGCGGTATTTGAATATCTAGCTGCATTCAGCAGCCTCCATTTAGCTAGATAGCCAACTAACTTCTTAGCCAGATAAGTTGCTAAGTGGTTGGTGGGAAGGGAGCATACCTGGGAGGATCTACTTATCTGACTAAATTATCCAGCTAACAAAATGTATTGGGTGTATTCAGTGGTGTGGCCGTGCCGCTGAATATCCCAGTAAAGTTGGCCAGATAAGATTATTCGTCTAGGATCTGAATATCTACCTATATGTGCCCTCTATGCAATAAAGAATGCACTCCCGCCAAGATAGCATCTTTCAACCAATTCTTCTGTATAGGAGTAAAGTCTGGGCTCTATCGTTAACTCAAAACAGTATATAAAATGTTGCTTCGTTGACAAAGCCATGATTCTCTGTGATGGATCAGTTCTTTGATGGACCCACGTTTTTGATCCTATGGGCTTTATTCTATAAAGATATTTTCCCATAGGCTCAGAATGGGGGAAAAAGTCCTTTTTAAATAAGGCACTGAGTCACATCCATTTTACCCATTTCTCTATTCAGTTTGGTTTATGGCTACCAGCCGCAGAGCAGAGCAAACACAGAATCGACCATCCCCCTTGATATGAGATGATGTTCTGTAAGGAGTTAGCCATAAACAAGAGATTACATTTTAAATATTTGCTGTCTTTCAGAACTCCCTCTGCCACCTTTTCCCTTTATCCTTTGAATTACCAAAAGTAAAAGTAGTTTTATTGCACAATCACATTTTCTACTTTGCAGAATATTTCATTTTTATTGTATTCAGCTGTAAAGGAAACAGCATGTCTGTTACACTGCCTAGAAAGTTACATGATGACTAGATTATGAGTGTTATATCTGCATCCAATTTAGTTTTCTGCAGCATAGCGGAAATGCATTTACATTTTGGGTCCTGCAAAAGAAATACATTTCCGCTCTGTCGCAGAAAATGCAACTGAATGCAAATGTAACACTCACGGACTTATTCCTGCCTCTAGGTTATGAGGATTTTCTAATTGATATATATATATATAAAATATCCTACAAGGAATGGCATCCTCTGTGCATATTCTTCAGCTACCAATCATGAAGGAAAAACTGCCTTATAGCAGGGGTGTGGTATTAGATGAGGCTATTAACAGTTTGTCACCAATTTTTTTTATGACAACTGTAAATATAGGAAGATAAGATAGTGTGTGTGGAGAGATATAAACACAAGACAGACGTGGCTCCATTACCTTGTGGCTGTCCTTCATGTTTGTACTTATTTTAACAGCGCTCTGTAAAATGTAAGTGGGATATCATGCAAGATTAGTGCAACCTGGGCACAGGCTTAGGTGATGAGAGAAGAGGAATCTGTATGCATTGCGTGTTACTATGGCAATAAATACTAATCATCTAAGAGACAGTTACATTGCAAGACAGATGCACACAAAGGGACTTGCTTAATAAACTTTGGCAGCCCTGGATAACAGCTGCATTCATAATGGGACTCAACCACAAATTTTGCACCATCGCAATACTGCATGAGGTAAAGTAGATGTTTGCTCTTTGGGGACTATATAAACACAAATACCTAATGGAGCCAAGAGGTTTTCACGATGCAAATGGTAACATTCTTGGAAATGTTATGAGGTATAAAGCAGCAGGAGCACCTTCTCATTTTTCAAACATATAATGGCGTTTGTTTTTGGGGGTTTTTTTTCTCTTCAAAAAGGATTCCCCTCCAAGCGTACGAGCACAGTTCTGTTAACGTCTTCATGTTGCACTTGCTTCGCAAGCGAATGTTTTCCCATCAATCCTGACAAAGCCTGCCTAGACTCACTCGCCATTCCTGGACCCTGCTCCACTTTCATTCTCCCCCCCCCCCCCCCCCAATTCATTTCACCCTCTGCACCCAGCACCCATCCAGAAACAGAAACCAAGGCTTTTATTGGCATGCCTGAGGCCTCTGCCCCAAACAGATTGATTACGGCTCTGAGCGAAAACTCGTGGGAGCCAGCCTGTGACATACACTTTCCTTTTACTCTGCTCGTCGAGTCCATTGGAAAGAAATCAGAAAAGATTCAGGCAAACATTAGGAGAAAAGTTCTGCATAAAGTCATTTCTCGTCACTTTTAAGAAGAAAGTACTGTGCTGGCTGCAGCATGTTGTGGCATGTCTGTATCGAAAACGTCTCACACAATTACCTTACTGCCTTTGTAAATGGTAAAGTAAGTGAGGTTGCCCTGTTAGTCCAGAGAAATAAAGGTCAGTGAACAAAATATAGAAAATGGGACTTCTTTTTATTGGACCAAAGTAATACCTTTCTTGACTAGCTTTTAAAGAGCTACCCTTCCTTCATCAGGTTTTTATTTATTTATTTATTTTGGGTTTTTATATACCGGCATTCGAGAACGCAGTCCCATCATGCTGGTTCACATAAAACAGGGGTGCATCGTAAACATAACTAAAAACAATGGTGCGGAAAATGCAGTTACATATAACAGGGAGATTGGAACTTGGCAGAGAAAGAAGAGAAAGGACAGGTTATTAATTCAAACATGTAAACAATAATGGAGATGGTTAATCATGGTGTAGTTGGAGATAAGGATTGGTGAGGATGAGATATATCAGTTTGAGTCCGGGAATGCTTGTATGAATATCCATGTCTTTAGTCTTTTTTTGAAGGTTGAGATGCATGTTTCCAGTCTGATGTTAGAGGGGATAGAGTTCCATAACGGTGGAATGGCTGTAGAGAATGCCCGATCTCTTAGCGTGATGTGTCTGGTGGATTTGGGCGGTGGTACCTGTAGCGATCCTTTGTATGCATCTCTTGTCGGTCTTGACGAGTTATGTAGTTGGAGAGGGATCTGTAGGTCAATGGGTGCCAGTAGATGGATATTTTTGTATGTGGTAAGAATGGCCTTGTATATTATTCTAAAGTGTATGGGTAACCAATGGAGGTTCTTTAAGATGGGGGTTATGTGATCCCTTCTCCTGGAGTTTGTCAGTATTCGTGCGGCTGCATTTTGTACCATCTGCAGCGGTTTGGTGTAAGAGGCGGGAAGACCAAGTAGGATGGCGTTACAATAGTCCAGTTTTGAAAAAATGATTGCTTGCAGGATGGTTCTGAAATCTTGGGCATAGAAAAGAGGTCTAATTCTTTTCAGCACCTGTAGTTGGTAGAAACAGTCTTTGGTTGTTTTGTTGATAGTAGCTTTGAAATTCAGACGATTGTCAATTAGGACTCCTAGGTCTCTCACTTGTGTAATTGTTGGTGTGTCTTGCTGTTGTGAGATGATGGTGCTGTTCTCAGAGGTGATGAGTAGGAGTTCTGTTTTGCCTGAATTTAGTACCAGGTTCAGGCTGGTGAGGAGGAGTTGAATTTTTTGAAGGCATATGTTCCAGTAAGACAGCGTTTTTGCGAGGGAATCCTTAATGGGGATCAGGACCTGTATATCATCAGCGTACAGGAAATGTTTGAGGTTGAGGTCGGTGAGAAGTTGGCATAACGGTGTGAGGTAAATGTTAAATAAAGTAGGAGACAGGGAAGAGCCCTGTGGGACTCCTACTGACGAAGGGTGTTGTGAGGATTCTTTGTTCTGTAGCTTGACCTTGTATCCTCTATTGCTAAGAAAAGATATGAACCAGGAGAGTGCTGTGCCTGAGATACCTAAGGAGGCTAGCTGGTTAATGAGTAGGGAATGGTTAACGGTGTCAAGAGAATAAGAATTTAGGTTGCAAGAGAATAAGCTAGTCAATTTGTTTGGCTCCACTGAAGAGAGTGTACTTCCCAAAAGTTAGTCAAGGAAGGTATTAAGTTCGTCCAATAAGAAGGCATCACTGTATATTAGTTTTTATTGACTTTTATATTCATGCTTTGCAAATGGTGCCACATCTTTTATGATCCTCCCGGGAATAGCGCCAGACATCCAAGGAGAGGAAAGCAGCAAACAGGAATTTCCTCCAGGCCACAGGAGTAATGACCTCCACTCCTGTGACTGCCTGCAAGGAGGCACGGCAGGTGCAACTTGGAGATCTTGCCACGGGTATCAGAATGACTGAGCAACTTGCCACAGAGCCGGAGGAGGAACAGACCGCCTGGAAAGCTCTAGATCCCCTCTGTACCCAAGCTGGAAAGTCATAAGCCAAAAAAACTAAGAACTGTAATTGTGGTCTAACCATTGCCTGTGAATGATTCCTACACATGGCAGGATCTTGCTGCGGCCAACCACGAACACTGAAACGTGCTTGTCAGTAGAAAGAAATATGACAAAGGTGGACAACGGTCATCAAAGAAACTTCCTTTATGCTACTTGTGTGTGAAGGCACAGGAAACAAATGTCTCCCCTGCATTGCAGTCTCCTGGCATGGTAGACATTTTTCGACATTCTATAATCATGATGGCCTTCAGCTCATCAGGGTCCTCCCTGATACTCCTGGCCAAGACTCTTAGCACACCAGGAAGTTTCCTAATTCCAGTGCCAACAGCACAGGGTATATCCTATCAGGCATTATTATAGCAAGCACAGTCGGCAGTAAAAAGGAAAGGTTTTCAGCCATACACCAAGTATGCATTTACAGCTAAGGATGTGCATGGCCAAAGATTTTGCTTCTGTTTTTGTTTTTTGAGGATTTATTTTTCCAATTTCATTTTGGGTTTTTTTTATTTTATCATTTAATTCAGTTTTTTAGGTATATACAGAAACAAATTACATTTAAACAAATAAAACTCAGTTTAACACCATATTACATGTTATTATAAGCATATACACAGCTGGTGTACAAAATATAAATCCCTTAAAGAGCAGTGCTGTACTTACATTTCAAATAACTTTACATAACCATATTTCTAAAAACAATTATTAAATTTATTAAATCACTCATACACTCACACTCATGCACACCATTCACCCAAATCAACAAATAAAAGAACCATAGAAATCCCAATTTGATGAAAATGGCTAACAGGAAAGACACTGATATAACCACCAGGAAAAAGTGATTTAATATATATAATAATTGGTTTTAGAAATAATATGATTATGTAACATTATTTGAAATGTTAAGTACAGCACTGCTCTTTAAGGGATTTATATTTTGTATACCAATTGTGTATATGCTTATAATAAAATGTAATATGGTGTTAAACGGAGTTTTGTTTAAATGGAATTTCTTTCTGTATATATCTACATGGTGCATATTAGGAATAGCATTATACCTACATTTTGTATTTATTCATTTTCGGCAAAGTATTGCAAATAGCACACAGTATTTCAAATAATGAGTGCTGAAAACAAAAACTAAAATGTGTGTGGTGCATGTACAGGGAGCACAGAGAAAGTGCTGAGCTTAGGGCTGAGAAAGCCTGCCCCTCCATGCAGGTCTATCTCAGGGCCTTCTGTCAGAGCCCCCGAGAATCCCAGAGCTTGCAGTCCATGCATGGGGCCTAGAGAGCAACCGTGGACCCCCCTGAGGAAGGGAAGTGGCAGATGAGGAGCTCTGCTGTCCCCTTTACCTACAAAACGCTTCAGCCTCCTCCCTACTGCCCTGCTTCCTAAACTGGAGCTATTCTGCCTCCTGAAAGAGAAGAGCTGGCAGGACACAGCACAACACCACTGGTCCTGATTCGCTGCCGGGTGTACAGGAAGGCTGCGTCATACCAGTCCCTGCACGCTCCTTCCACGTTGGGCATGCGCCAGTCAAACGTCGCTCCAATAGATGACACATTGCTGCAGCGTTAGCCTCATGGCCCCTCCCAGGTCAGCTATAGGCTGAGCCTGCAGAGTCTGGTAAGCAGCCAAGAAGGAAGAAACTCACTTCTATGGCTCCTGATGAGCCTGCAGGCAACATGCATCAGGTCTTTTCCTACACCCAGCAACTGCTGCAGTTTCCACTCTGAGGCTGACTGCCTGACAGGAACCTCTCTTGCCTCAGCAGCTATTTAAGTATGAGAGAAATGTGCGATCTGAAACCATTGTCAAAGATGCATAAAAAGGAAATCGGATGACATCACGATGGCTATGTTTTGCCTACTGCCTTTTGAGTTTGCACTTAGGATCTATCTAAATGTCTTCGTATCTCTTATTCTCTTGTGGTAAAGGGCATTTTTAATGCCTGCTAAAACAGCCTTCTATTCACGTAAACAGTTTCAATAAATTAAGACTTTAAGAAATTAAAAATTATTGCATGAGAAAAGATTAATGATATTTTAAACCACTTTTAATGATTAAAATCAGAATTGTCCAGATTAAGTTATTTAATTAAGTTACATTTCTTCCACTAAGTATGTATATATCAATATTTGATAAAGAGAGGGAAATTATGCTCTAGTGGTTTCAAGTACCAACATATTCATCTCATAAAACCATTATTGTCATAATCAGCCTTAGTTAGAATAATTATCTATGACTGTTTGTGGTAATAAAGTGATGAGATTAAAATCAAACAAATATTATTTTAATTCTCTAGACCCCTGATTAAAATTCCAGAAAATATTCCGCTGCCTTTCTGGAACCGATTTTTTTTTTTTTAATTGTCTTAGGATCCTGAAATTTAAAATATTGACTAATTTCTTTAACACCTTGATCCAGTAAGACCATATGCTAAATTCTGAATGAATTAAAATGTCCTTTCCTTTCTGAAAAATACTATAAGGAGGATTTTCAAAGATGCACGCATGTATAAAAACACAATACCCGCGTGCATGTGAGGGCGGATTGCGACTCGTGCGTGCAAGGGAGGGATTTTCTAAGAAATGCATGGCGATGCAATTGGGCCATTCCCAGTCCACTAATTAAGGAGCAGACTGAGAGGGAACTTCCCTATCCCCCTACCCTATTCTTCACTTTTCCCCTCTCCTCTCCTCCCCGACCTCTCCAACCTGCCCTTCATAGCTAAAATCACGGAAAAGGTGGTTAATGCACAACTTACAGACTACCTCGACATCCATAACATTTTACACCCATCCCAATTTGGTTTCCGTAAGCATTTCAACACAGAAACTTTACTACTCACTCTTACAGACACCCTCCTCAAAGGCACTGACCAAGGTCAAGGCTATATCCTCGCCCTCCTTGACATCTCAGCCGCGTTCGATACGATCAGCCACAAGCTCCTCCTCCTCTCTCGTCTCTCTGACATAGGCATCTCAGGTGCAGCCTACCTCTGGTTCAAATCCTTCCTCAACAATAGACAATACATTGTAAAATTAGGAAACTCCGAATCCTCCCATATCCCCCTCGCCCAAGGCGTCCCTCAAGGTTCCTCCCTTTCCTCTACCCTCTTCAATATATACCTGTTACCCCTCTGCCACCACCTTTCTGACTTAGGCCTCAAATTCTTCTTATATGCTGATGACATCCAAGTCCTTATAACCATACAAGAATCCATCACCCACTCCTTAAAATTTTGGGAGAAATGCCTCTCCTCCATAAGCACCCTCCTTGCGAACCTCCATCTGTCACTCAACACCACAAAAACTGAGCTGCTCATCATATCAAATCCTCAGAACACCAGGCTAGTCCCCTCCAATAACCACTCCCACATATCGACCTTCACACAGCCGTTTGTACGTGACCTTGGTGTCATAATAGACCAACAACTCACCTTCAAAAAACACATCAGCACAGTCCTAAAAGAAGGCTTCTATAAGCTCCACGTCATGAAGAAACTCAAACCCCTCCTCCACCACACACATGATCTCCGCACTGTTATACAAGAGACCATCTGCCCAAAATTGGATTACTACAATTCCCTCCTCATAGGTCTCCCCTACACTACCATCAAACGCCTCCAAATACTGCAGAATACTATTGCCAGAACCCTCACTAACACCCGTAAATCTGATCATATAACCCCTGTCCTCAAAGATCTTCATTGGCTCCCAATACCCTCATGTATACTATACAAAACCCTGACTATCATCCATAAAGCACTATACTATCACAACTCCAACTGGCTTGAAGATCCCCTGCGCTTCATCCACCACTACCGCCCCACAAGAACTTCGCTCAAAGACACCCTTCATACCCCCTCCCTCAAAATTGCTCATCTTTCATCCACCAGGGAACGTTCCCTCTCTGTGGCCGGTCCATCCCATTGGAATGCTTTCCCCTCTGAACTCCCCTTGGAGCCCTGCCAGTACAAATTTAGAAAAAAGTTAAAGACCTGGCTCTTTAAGTAGGCCTTCCCAGCATAAGTCTCACAGCTCCTTCCCCACTCCCCACCCCCCACCACCCCATTTTATTATTTTTTTCCATTTATATTCCCCCCTTTTTTGGCATCCATAGATTTCCCTTGTATTATTAGTTTGTTTATGGTTCTCTTTCCATAGTGCCCTTTTGTACTATTTTTACATTCTTTTTGTTAATCTATATCTTCGGTTACATTCTTTCCGTTAATCTATATCCACGGTTATTTGCTCCCCCTCCCTTTTGCCCTGTTCGCTGTATTTCTCTTAGCTCTTTGTAAACCGATATGATGTGCCTTCGAATGTCGGTATAAAAAAGTTGTTAAATAAAATAAACCCCCCCACAACTATTTGAATTCTTTTTGTTTTAAAATTGACTTCCTCTTCAGAAGTGAAGTAAGTTCTGTGGGGTGGCCACTTGCCGGCGCACGCTTCCCCAATTAGGGCCTAATGGCCGCCATTCCGGCCATCCCTGTCCCTGCCCCACCCAGACCCCGCCCCTTTCACAGACCCCCCTGGGCACTTCCGTGCATACCAGAAGAGACGTGCGTGGCCAGGCCATTTCAAAAATGTGCACGGCCTGGCCACACGCGCATCTCCCGGTATTTGCACATGACGGGCTTTAAAAATTTACCCTTATGGATGTGGCTTAATGTCAGGCTGAAGGCCTCTGCAGCACACTTACACAGGTATTGTGTTGCAACACTGGCTTTATTTAGAAATGGTGACAAAAACAGTTCCTTACTTTTGCACTACAGGTAAACTTAACAGGTAACTCACAGCTGGATAAGCCTTACTTCCAATCCAGGTATTCAGTGAGGGTCATTTCACAACAGAGCCTCTTTAGAGACAGCACACAACACAACTGGAGACAGACTTCTATTTACAGACAAGGTACAAGACTTCCAGACTTAACATCATCGTTTAACAGTAATACATACCAGGCAAAAAGCTCATGGGGCTTTCTCTGGGATCCCAAACCTTCCTTTGGCCTCCTAACCATCTAAATGCTGAAAGCACCTTCCAGGTGTCCAGAACTCCTTTTGAATCTCCTGAAGATCAATCCGGATCCTCAGGGGCGGCGCCATGTAGCAAGCTATCTGCCATCTAAAATTAGCTCTCTTTGAGCCAGTCTGTGACTCTATGCACCAAAAGTGAGTAGATCAAGATCAAGGACAGTACTGTTTCCCCTGACAACACTCAGTAAGGTCTCTCTATCAAGGAAGATATTATAATGAATGACTCATTATTCAGAGCTGCCCAAAGGAAAATTTAACAAAATTTTTTTAGCGTGCTGAAGATGTGATGAGCTGTTTAATGCTCTTACCTCACTTGCTTTCAGTATCTAGTATTTAAAATAAAAACCATAGCTCTGGCTCGCTGTTTGCCATATGATGGACGCAGGTATTCTTATCCTTTGGGGTAGGAGAGGATTTTGTCCAAGACACTCCAGTATAAGGAACACTTGAGGGCACCACTCATATTCATCACGATTAGCACACCAACATAGGTTTTGGTTCCCCAGGACTTTGTTCTCTTTACTTGAGATGAAAGACAGATAAATATTTACAAAGGGCAAAACTGTCTATTCCAGTTCTTCTGCTCCTCTGTGTTAAGGGTCAAGGTTTTCAATAGCACATTACTTCTTGTCTCTGTTAGGAATTGTGGACCCTTGGCCAGAGGTGGGGTTGGGCCCCCACAGGTCCCCACCGTCAGGAGGCAAGGCAGGCCAGAGCAGAGGCAAGCTGAGACTTCGCCAGAACCGGCCCTCGTTCCCCGCAGGTTGAGCACTTGGATGCCGGGGCGAGCACCTGTGTGTGGCTGGTCCCGGAGGAGATAGATGGCTCGGTGCAGGGTGTGTCAGAGAGGTTTGATACAGTCCAAAACTGAGGCACTTGGAGGGAAAAGGAGAGAGGGCCTCAGAGGATGCAAGACCACTGCAGCTCCGAAGACTGTAGAGCAGGACCACGTGGGAGTGGCCTCGAGATGAGGAGGTGCAGGTACGGAGACTTGCAATGTGGTATGCTGAGTTAAGGCTAGAGCGGGGAATCCACTGTAGCAGGTGCCAGTAGAGAAGCAGCACAGAGGTACTGCTTGAGACACGGCAATGCAGTGATAGGACCTTATGTAGTAGAAGCGCCGGGGGGATGCCCCAAGGAGCAGGAAACACACAGTCCAGTAGTGTACAGTGCTGAGCCAGAGCTTGATGAGTAAAGGCATGGAGGCAAGATCCCCAACGTAGAAGTGCCGTGGGTGGTCCCGAGGAGCAGAGGGCACTGAGAGAGAATCTCATGTGCAGTAGCGCTGAGCCAGGCCCCGAGGAGCAGGAAGCCCTGAGAGAGAGAGTCCAGGTGAAGTAGCTCTGAGCCAGGCCCCGAGGAGCAGGAAGCGCTGAGAGAGACAGTCCAGGTGAAGTAGCGCTGAGCCAGGCCCTGAGGAGTGGGAAGCGCTGAGACAGGAACCCAGGTGAAGTAGCGGGGAGATCTGAAGAGCAGGAACAACAGGTCCATAGGATAAGAACAGGTACCAGAAAGGAACCAAGGAGCTCATTGCCAAGTCGGTTAGTGGTGGCTGGAGGCAAACCTTAAATATCCCAGGCTTGTGATGTCATCAGCCAGGGACTGGCCTGGAGTTCCCGCCATAGGCCCTTTAAAGGGAGGAAACGTAGCACGCACGCACATAGAGAGGCCCAGGGTCGGAACGCTGGTTGGCGGTGTCCCAGCCGCCACGTGGAGCACAGGGAGTAAGGAAGAATGCGGCGGCAGCAATTGGCCACCGCCGCGAGAGTACCAGGAATAGTGAGCCAAGCATGACATGACGTGAGTAGAGCCTGCCGTGGATGGCCACTGCCAGCGGTCATAACAGGCTCTAGCTCATTTTCCATGTGTGTGACTTCCAAAAGGCTACTACCTTCCACCCAGCCCTGAAATACTTGGGGATCTGTATAGCCAGGATAATCACTAGCTGGCTGGGCAATCAGTAATCCAAGTGTAAAATAGTCCTGGGTATATTCAGCTCAGGACCTGCAGTATCTGTAGTTCATACCACAGACATCCTTCACTGCAACTAGGGACCTTCGTCTTCAGTTTTTATTTTATTTTTCCTGGGGAAGTCAATGTTAATAAAAAAATAAAGTGGTGGAAAGATAACTTATAAAACACAGGAGAAAAATTAGAGGAAAAGTCATTTTTCCAGGGCTTTATTTCTTACAATGCTGAAATTCCCAGGAAATATAAAACAAACAATCATACAGGATCACTGGAGATATCCCAATGTTCCTGGCAACCTGAAGGCTGTCAGCGGCGCTGTGCACCCTGGTATGAGGAAGATTGGTAACCCCGGGCATCTGTAATATGTGTGAAAGCTACGGGAATATTCTGACCCAGACTGAACCGAGAACTGTGAAGCTGCTGTTATGTGCAAGTTAACAAAGAGGAAGAGAACCTGGTGCCTTTTATGTCATGAATGAGAAGAGATCTCTGTTTCGGTAGGGAACAGCCTGCATCTACAGGCCCAACCCTGGACAGTGGCGGGGGGGGGGGGGGAATGAGGCGATAAGCCACTGAAATATCTAGGGCACGGCCAAAGCAGATGCCGTACTACTACTATACCGCCCCATCCCCATCCCCTTCCCAGCATGGAGGAAAGCAGTTACAGTGCTTCCTATCTGCGACTGCCTGCTTCCTCTTCTGCTGGCTTTCCTATAAAATGTGAGGCATGCGGGGCACAGTACAGACAGCAGAGGAGGAAACAGATAAAAAGCACCCATGCTGCTTACCTCCTGCTGGCGGAAGGGTGGATCTTGTGGTCTGCTGTGATGCAGGGAGGATGGCACGGGGAGAGCAGGAAGAAAGGGAGAGTAGGGAGGGGAGAAGGAGGAAGGGAGGGATGAGAGAAAGTACAAACTGAGGCTAGGAGAGCAAATAATGAATGGCGGAGAGTGGGCAAAGGGGCTGGGGGATGAGAGCAAGAGGAGCCGGAGGGAAGAGAATGGGAGCAAGGGGGACAAGGGGTAAGAGCGAGGGGTCTTCAGAGGGGTGAGAGAGTGAGCAAGAGGGGAAAGGAGTGTGAGATAGCAAACAAGGAGGACTGGACAGGTGAGAGTGAGGAGGGGGGTGCTGAGGGGGACAGTAAGCATTGGAGGGAGAGGGAGAAAGTGACTGAACAAACCTGATATGGGGGCGGCATTTCATCTTTGATCCAGACTGGAAGGCCAGGAACAGGAAAGGCCCATCCATCCCTCACATTATGAGGCAGATTTTCAAAGGGGTACGCGCGTAACCCCAGAAACCCTGCCCCAAGCTCCCCCTGTGCACGCCAAGCCTATCTTGCATAGGCTCGGCGGCGCACACAAGCCCCAGGACGCGCATATGTCCCGGGGCGGTCCAGGGGCGGGGCACGTAGCTCCACGAAATAAGGTAGGGGAGGGGAGGATTTAGTTAGGGCTGGGGGTGGTTTAGTTAGAGGAAGGGAGGGAAAGGTGAGGGGGGACCAAAAAAAAAGTTCCCTCCAAGGCCGCTCCGATTTCGGAACGGCCTCGGAGGGAACGGAGGCAGGCAGCTCGGCTCGGCGCAAGCAGGTTGCACAATTGTGCACCCCCTGCGCGCGCCGACCCTAAAATCGGGCGTAGATTTGTTCGCGCCGGGTTGTGCGAACAAATCTGTGCCCTCGCGTAAGTTTGAAGATTTGCTCCTATATGTAAGTGAAACAACCTGACCTTTTAAAAATCATATTTCCTTTCATTTCATTTCATTTAGGGATCTGTAGTCAGCCTTTCCAAATAATGCTCAAGGCAGTTTACAGCTTTTTTAGGTTTTTGACTTCAGGGATAACAAGTCCCTGCCTCTAAGAGCTTACAATGTAAGTGGGTACCCGAGGCAATGGCCAAAGTCAGAAAAAAGTACCAGTGGGGGAAGTGGGATTCAGACGCTGGTTTCTCTGATCTTCAGCCCATTGCTCTAACCCCTAGGCCACTCTGTTGAAAAGGATTTACACATATTATAAATGTTGAGTTTTAGGAGAGGAGACTGGGATTCTTCAGTTTAATTATCCAAATGCTGGGAGAGAGAGGAGTACCACCGATGGGCCCATGCACCTGATCTTTTAAGCATACAGCAACGCTGTACGTTTTATGTGCATCAATGCTTCTGATAATTCAGCCCTAAAAGCACTGTATTAAGTGCATTTTTAAGGCAGTTTAGCAAATAAGCACCTTAGTCCATCATTCCAGTCTCTGTACTTGAGGAGAAATATCACATGCTAGGGATATGACTTGCTGATGCTTACTGGGGATTTTATCAGTTAATTTCTCCCCTCTTAGATGCCGTACACTTAATCCTGCCCAACTGGACATGTCCAGAATATGAGGGGGTGTGAACCTTGACAAACCAGAATCTTCCTTTCTGGGTCATTTTCTAACAACAAACATTTTTTCTTTTTCCTTATTATCTGAAAATCAATTAAAATAAGAAAAACAAATGAAGGCTTATCTTTATTGCAAGTAGACCAAAACTGAATAGCTGGAGTCTGAACATTTTATTACCGTGTCAAAAAAGCAGAAGGATGCGACTGCAGCTGATCCACTGCGCGCATGACCAGTTTAGCTTCTAGAAATGAACGTGTAATCAGCTCTTGTACAGAAAAACTTTACTCCCCGGTGCATAGACTTGAGGCGTATGAACGCACAGCCAGACTGCATTTATTTTTTTTTGCTTAAGGGCCTTTTCCCATGAGAATGAAAATGCACAGGTGTACAATAAAAAAAAAAGCAGTCAAGCAAAATAGCCTTCTGGATGGCTGCCTGAGCTACGCTGATACTGTTTGATTCTCCAGTGAACCAAACCTGACGGATAGTAACTCCAAAGTGACCGGCACCATTATCTCTGGCTGTTAACCTTGTGAAGGAATAGGTTGTTGCACTGCAATCAGAAAATGCTACCTGCTTAAAGTTACTTTAAAATAAGGCAGCCCGAGCCTCCACAGGGAGAAGTAATCTAGCAGCTAAGTACAAGAAAAGCATGTCCAGCCATAAAACTATAGCAGGTTGCAAGGGAAACACATTCTGAAGAGCCAGCTCGCCAGCTAGGGCTGGGGGAAGGGGGGGGGAGCATTTCTCAGGGAAAGGGGGGGGGGGGGGGGGGGGGGAAGACCTGAGGAGGAATGCAGAGGAACTATCCAGGAACTATCCACGGCACAGGCCTTCCTAAACTGGAGCAGAACCGTGCAAGCATCCCAGGGAACTAACACCAGGAAGGTGGTGGTGGTGGTGGTGGGTGGCGGGGGAGCCCATGAGATGGTCCTTGCAGTCCAGCTTGCTCAGAGCGAGCTCTTTCGCTGTTTTTTATTTTTTTTGTCGTGGTGTTTTTGGAAAACCTGGTGTCCCGCACTGTTCCTAAACCTTGCCTAAACCCCTTCTGCCGTGGTCCCACGAATTATTATTAAGAGTCGGCCGACTCTAACCAACCAATGGCCATGCTGGCTCCTGCACCTTTACATAGGCTTTAAACATAGAAACACAGAACATGCCAAGAGAAAAAGACAAAGCCTGCCCCTCAGCTTTCGTTGTTCCTATTACTAAGTTTTACCTCCGCCGCCTCCCATGGGAGGATGTTCCATGCATCCACTGCCCTTACTGTAAAGAAATATTTCCTCATGTGACTCTGGCGTCTGCCCACTTTCAGCTTCATGCCTTCACCCCTTGCTCTAGAACTTCCTTCTCTCTGAAAAATATGTTTCTTCTGCAGTATTTGTGCCTTTAAGGATCCTCCAAATACCTCATTCATATCCACCTCTCTCTCTCTCCTCTCGGGGGTACATATTTAGGTCTCGGTCTCATTTCATTGTGCATTTCTTGTGCAAACTTTACACCGCTTGGTAGCCCTTGTCTGGGAAAACCCTCACGCTCATCTATGTCCTTTTTTGGAGGTGCGGCCTCCAAAACTGGACACGGTTCAAGTTGTAGTGTATGGCAAAGAGACTCAATTACCATCGTTAATAAGTTTCCCACAATCCCAGCTTCTAAACTGGATCTAACCGAGAGGAGATGTGGCATTTTTAAGGCCAGGAAGTAAGTGCTCAACATAAGTATGTCTGGCTGCTTAGGCCAGTTGTATAGGCAGAAAGATTTACATTAAATAATAGGGGAATTTCTCTAGATCCTAAAAGGTAAATTGTCCAGGGAGCACCTAAAAGCAAAAGTAGACACCCGCACAAAACGAGCCCGCATACATTGTGTTTGAAGAGCAGGTTGTTAAATCCAACTGAAAGTACATGTGTACCCTTACACATGCCAAAAATGTTGACCTGCAACAAGCAAGTTAGCATTATGCCCACCGCATGTGTGCCTGCTTGAAAATTACATTCACGCGTTTAGTTTTAAATGCTTCAGTGCTGCCCCTATGCCCCTCCCTCCCCTCTTTTCTGTGCAAGCAAAAGTACGAGCATTGTCAAAGGACATGATTGGCTAAAATGCCATGTGACTAACATGGGCGGGATAACTCTCTTTACCCACATAAAAGATGCCCGAGCCTTTGAAAATTCACTCCCTAAATATTCGTTTATTTGGGAAGCGGAATGAGGAGGATCTAGGTTTTGTCCGTCCCCCCCCCCCCCCCCCCCCACTCCCGGTGAGGTCTTCTGTTCCCTGGATCGCCAAGGCTGGCGATGCTGCACCGACAGCGTCCGCAGCCCCTGGGGGAGGGGGAGGCGAAGGATTTCCCAATCATCGCACAACAGCAGCATCTAGTGGCCGGGCCCAGGTTTACAGGGTTTACAGAAGGAGCCTTGGCGCATGCCCCACTTTGATGCCTGGACTAGGCAAGTTAGAAAGAGATCAAAAATAGAAGTAGAAATTCAAGGCGCTGCACCCCACCTCTGGTTCTAATTGTCTGTGCCCCTTTCCCCTCCAAATAAAACGTGGAATCAATAATCCTGGGGAAAAAAAACCCAATAATGAAAAGAAGAAAAAGCAAAGCGGTCAAGACTTAAAGAAGAGAAGAGGGAACTATAAGAAGAAGAACACGGAAAAATGGCAATATAAAAGTGAGCAAGAAACGTGGAAAACATGCAGTAGAAAGCAGCAAATATGAATTAATAAGACATTTTGTTTTCTTTAATCATGCGGCAGGCAATTTCCGTTAGGCTGTGACGTTTGCAGATCCCTGGATACTTCTGTACCCAGGCCCCTACAATCAAATCTTTAAAGGGGCTGCTCCCCTCGGATTCTGCACCTGCTAATGGCGCGGCTGTGGGGATTTTAAAATCCAATCTCTGTGGGTAATTCCACACCCCTCTCCCCCTCAGCTTGGGAATAGCCACCTCCTTTCCTACAGTTAAAAGCCTGTGAAAAACGTGCAGAATTTGTAGCCCTGGACGGGAGGACAGTTGCTAACCACAGGAACTTACCCGGGCAAATCCCTTTGGAAACTGCCCTCATGGTTGTCTTTATAGTCTGGCAGTTTATGAAAAGGAAGAATCAAAATAAATGAATACATGCATTTAAAATTTTAGTTAAAATAGACAAAAACAAACAAACCCCACATGAGCCATATCCTCCGCATGGCATTCTAGTAGTCTACCTGCTCATAACTCAAGCACCACTCTCCAAGCGAACTTTGAAAAAGCTCTGCAGAGTAATTGACCTTCTTTAATTTCAGCTTTCAAGCAAACATCCAAAGAATTATTGTGCGTTATTGCACGAGCCCCAAGGAATCGGGCATTTATCTCTGTTCTGGAATGCATTTGTCATACTTTTTTTTTTTCCCTGCCATATAACCAAAGAGGAATTAAATCAGAAAGTCTGTCTGGTCCTGAATTAAAAAAAAAATGATTCAGAGGCTTTTGGGAATTGGCCAGCCATAGATATTACCTCTGTGATGTTACGACGTCTTGCTAAAAAGAGCTGGGGCTACAGAAACTTGAACTGAATCTTTTTGTGCAGTTCATGGTAACTGATTCCGTGCTTAATGTTTGTCCTTCCTTTAAAAAGACATCAGAGAATGCTAGAACAGCTGCAAGAAGGTGGAACTGCTGAGCTACAAGAACAGATAGGGTGTAGAGTCAATGGCATTCAAAGCACTAACAGCAGGGATCAATTGAAAAAAAAAAAAGAAGGTAAGAAGAGAGAATCTGAAGAGAGAAACAAGGTCAAAACAGCCTGTGGGAGAAATCTAACGCACGGAACAAAAAAGAATTGACATTCAAAGCACAACATTGTTCCTCTAGTTGGTATGCTTCTAATATCACTTACTGGCCTTACCTTGCTTACAATCAAGAAAGATATATTCTGTACCTGAATACATTAATTTCATTGACTAAGGTGTTATGGCATATCAACATTACATTAGCATTAGCAGTATTTAGTTCAGCAGAATATACAGTAGCCCTAACCACGTCTGTCTAAGGCAGGGCTTCCCAAACATTTAGGCAATGTGACCCCAATTTTGGCACTCGAAAATTCACATGACCCCAGAGGATGACCAAAACAGATTAGCAAGCGTATGGACACCCACTCTTGCACTCTTCCTTATCCAATCTTTCAGCTTTCACCCTCTCCTGTCAATTCTTTCTCTCAACCTCTACCCCATCCAGAGGACCTCCTCTCAGCCTCCACGCATCTACAGATCCCCCACCCCAACCTCTGCCTCTTCAGCTGATCTCTTTTTACATCCCCAGCTCTTCTCACCTCCTCAATCCATTCCCTCTGTCTCACCTCCTCCAGTCCACCACCCCTTCAAGTAGATTCTGTTACCCCTAAGCCCTTCTTATAACCCCCAACTGTCATCCCCTCTCCCTCACCTCCCAGCCTCATCTCCTCCCCTCCAACCATTCTGTCACACACTTCCCAGCTGATCTCCTCTCATCCCCAGTTCCATCCTTCAATTTTCTGTCATTCACCCTCTCTCACAGCCAATCCCTCTCTATCTTTCCAATCCTCAAACTTCTCCTGCAACTGATCCCTCCATTCAATCACCTCCTCCTGCAAACATCCCCCTGTACAGGACCAGCAGCAATATTTTCCCTTAGGCCTCAGGCCAAAAGTGGATAGCAACTGGTTGGAAGCTAGGGCAGGCTGACAGGGCCAACATTTTTCTCTTGGGTAGGTTCAGCAGTGAGTGGAATAGAACAGCGGAGGCAATCTCCACCAGCCCTTGCTCACTCAGCCCTTCTCTCCCCCTCATGGCTGGTCCCTAACCCAATGGCGATCTTCAAGCGGCAGCAACACTAGTAATCAAAGTCTGCATGGGAGCTATAAGCTAGTGCAAGCACACGGACCCCACAGCAGCCCCAATCACTCCTCCGCATGCTAGAAGAGAGCAGAGAATCTTAACTGCCAGTTGTCAGCTGCCTCTTCTATTGTATCGTGCTCAGTCTTGCTGTTTGGAGAACTCAGCTTACTGCATAAGTTTGAAAGTTAAAAAAACAAAAACAAAAAAAAAAAAGAACAGTCAAGCTATACTAATGGTCTGATTTGGGCTACACCAGCTCCCAAGGGGCTGACCCTGGTTTAAATTATTTTCTGGTTCTGATACATTATGCATGGCCTAAGGCTAGAAACACTGCAGGGGTACCACTCAAATTATCATTATGAATCAAACTCTCTTTTCCACTCCAAAATATCTTACAAGATCTGATGTCTCAGCTGAGATAATACAAATGTTCATATGGAGACCATAAATCATGATGCATACTCAGGGCTGGCGTGTCCCAACAGGCAAACTAGGCAGTTGCCTAGGGCACCAGCCATTAGGGGGCAGCAAAGAGCAGCCATATGGGGCCTTGAGCAGAGCCCATCCCACTCACAGATGAGAGGAGTAGAGACTTGGCGGGCCATGAGCAGTGCCTGTGCGTGTATGTGTGTGTGAGAGTGATTGTTTGTGTACGAGTGAGAGATTGTTTGTGTACAAGAGCGCAATGGTATTACTGAGAGAGAGAGGGAGGGAGCCTGTGAAAGGGTGCATGTGTGTGTGAATGAGACAAGGAACCTAAGTGTGTGTAAGAGAGGGGGCCTGTCTGAGTGAATGAGGTCGGGGCTGGAGCCTGGACCAGGAGGAGGGCAAAAGGTTCACCTAGGGCACCTAATACCCTTGCACCGGCCCTGTGCATACTCCAGTATAAGCCCCACTACATGGAATAACCCGTAAGTACACTGGATACTAAGAATTCTAACTTTTTATGAGGCTTTCATCGATCGCATTATAAAAGGAACTCATTGAAACATACTACAGTCAATCACATGATAATGATCATAGCTTAGGAAAAAAAAGGATACCACAAGAAAACATATTAGCCAAAATACGAAGGGGGTATTTTTGCTTCATAATGCAGTAAATAACATGTCTAAAACATAGGATATTATCTATTTCCAGGATCTGTAGTTTGAGTTTTCTGAGTCTCCTCAAAAATATCATTAATATAGAATACATAGAAAATGGTACAATTAAAGCAATTTTTTGCATGGTAAGCAGATGTGGAGATATTTGGCCTGCAGCATTATCTCTGCAAAACTCTTGTATTTTGAATACTAGAACACCACAAATAATTATACTAACGCAGTGAGCACAGTGCTCTCCATTCCATAATGCTCATGTAAAAATGGAAAGGTAACATTTTCAGTAGTTGTACCATAAGTCTGTAGCATATTGGAAGTGAATGGGATTTTTCAGATGCTACTGTCCATTGTTCCTGGGAGCTATTCTAACTTTAAAAAGACAAGCGAAAAATGTGCTGGTAATAGCATGTTTTCCTCAGACCAGATTAAGAGCTATTCAATAGAAGTATAATAGAATCTGTAAATCTACTATGACTTGAGAGCACTGCGTCTGACATTGAAGACAGAGAGCTGTCATACTGGAGGTAACCTGTACACTGAATAATAGGCATCCAGATATAGACAACATATCATCTGACAATGGTAAATCCATATCTATAGAAACAGATTTAAAACAAAATTAATCCATAGCGCAAGCTGCAATATTAAACCAACTACATTTTAGGTTCAGGTCTTCAGGATTAAAAACGTTGAGGAATACTGTGTCGAGCACGGGGTGAGACTATGCAACAAATCTGTATATTTTGGTGTCAGTTTAAGGGAAACGATCTACCTTATAAGGAGTACAAAGGATGAGTACACTTCGTTGCACAAGGAGACTGGTATGAGAAGTGACCTTATTAAATGATACAACAGTGTCTCATCTAACATTCAGTACCATGAATAAAACAAATTTTCCGACAATTTCAGTTTCAATTATAATCCTAATGGGCCGTCATGGAGGTAGCAAAACCGGTTTTAAAATGTGGGTGTTCTCGGGGGAGGGTTTTGGGGGAGAAGGAAGGGGTTTTACTGCTCCACAAACCAACCTTCCACTTTTGCAGATGTTAAAATTTGCTCTGACTAGAAGCAATAGCAAAAAATACACGATCAAGGTTACTTAGGCTGTGTCGTGCATGGGGGGGGGGAACTGTAGAAACACAGATATGAGAAATACAGATTCCACAAGGTTTCAGCACAGCTTAAACATGAGCAAGTAGCAGTACCCAGGACCGCTGCATTTTAAGTGGTAAACTAAAACGTATCACCAGTACCGTGCCAATAACGCCTGGAGGGAAATAACGGCTTGTTATAAAAAGTACAGAGCAGCACAATTTGATGATTGTACCATTGAAACCAATGGAGCAGAAAAAATCCACAGATTGAATAGAAAAAAAAAACTTCTGAAGAGTAATTAAGTGTACAGACTCATTCACCAGTGCTGCATATCATTTGATCTCTTGCAATGATCTTAAAGCATTTTCCGTTTCCTAAGGTTTGTGACTATCAGGGTTGTCAACTCATGAAAAGGTTTTTCAGTACTGACAGTCTGTCAGATTGAAGGACACCATTGCCATTTTGTGCACAGCTGGACTTCCAATATTGAGATTCGTCTCTTTATGCAAAATAAAGGAGGTGGGGGTCCCAAAATCCTGAGTGCTGCAGCCTCACAGATCCTGCACCCATGCCACCAGAGATAAACCAGGTCACTCGTGATTTTTTTGCTGACATAAAATCATTTTATGGGCTTGTCATTTTTTGTTTGTTTGTTTTTTCAATGACGGGTTGGTAATTTTACTGACAGTCAGCAACCATAATCATCACAAAATAGCAGGCTGAGTTGCAGGAAGGAAATAATGAAGTTTGAAATAAAAATCTTGTAACTGCAGAGAAACAAGATAAATGAGGGTATGGTTGTCTGTTTTTGATAACTCCAGAGCAAAAGGAGCAAACAGAGCTTTACGTAAAGATTTCTGGTATCGGGAATGATTTATTAAGCCACTGGCATCACAAATTCTGATCCAGAGTACCACTCATGTTATGGCAAATTACAAAATAAAGTGTCTATCATATGTTTCTATATTTATTTATGTCCATGTTTAAAAAGAGCTTAGCATGCCTGCTGATAAGCCTGAATCAGGGACATACTGACTGATTTGGAAGTGACACCATTAGCACGTATAAATAACTATAGAAGTGCCTAATTGTTAGAAATGACCCATGACAGTGCAGTGCAAAAGGAAAAAAAAATAGACGTAACAAATAAAAGTGTCAGGCCCTTGTCATGATCTGAAGTTTAAGGAGAAAGGCTAAAACGTGTTATTCAGATTAGATGGCAGTTAATGCATTAATAATTTTGCTTATGAATTTTAAACTAAAGAGGTTAAAAGAAAAAATAAGTAATAGAAATGAGGACCGATTATGGGATCATGAATACCTTGACAAGAGCAAGTGGACAGACAAGGCAATGATGGAATGCGTCAGGCCTCGAGGCACACTGTCTCTTTGATTTTAATGTAACAAGGACAAAAATGGAGGGTAGGTCATGCCATATTTTTGGGGAACGATTCACTGAACTTTATGGGCGTTTACATATCTGTGGTATGTGGTGACATTTAGAGTTGGGGATTCGGGCTCGCTCCTTCAGCTCCCTTTCCACTTGCAACTCCCCACCTCCCCAAATCCAGTCTCAACAATCTAGCTCCCTCCACTCCCTCTACCCTCCACTACCCCCATACCCTCTGTTCCCTTGCCTCAACATACAAAATACAGTTGGAACCCATATGGCATTAAACTTTCTGTAATATGCACTGGATGTGGGCTTGGCCCTCAGAAAGCCATTAACAAACAATTACAATATAGTAAACCTTCCATACCGAATCACTACTAATTGCCAGTACACAAAAGAGTTAAAACCTTACATATAAAAAGGCAACAATGCCAATTTTGCACCAGGCCCTAACACACCAAAACACCACCTATTAGGTAAACAGAATAAGCCAGGCTGCCTAAAAATATTATAAAAGAACTTTTAAAACTATGTGGGCTCCTTCTTCAGATGTCAGATCAGAGATATTCACATCTAAAGATGGGTCCTATATTGTCTCAATAGCTCAGGTACAGCATTTTGGGATAATACTTACATAGCTCCAATAAAAGCTATCAGAGCCTGCCAAGAATACAGTTTACCCCAAGCGGCAAACCTGCCATATCAAAACAACGCTAACTCCCCAGGACTCAAACAGCAACAACCCTACCAAGGAAAGAGCAGCACTGCAAATATTACATTAAAAAAAAACTTTTAAAAACAGCAGACATATCAAATAACATCCAATAATTAAAACTAATTGGGATTAAAAAAAATTCCCTGCTCTCCATACCTGGGGACTTTTGATTAGGGATGTGCAGAGCAAAATTTTATGTTCATATTTTTTATGTCCGAAAGGGGGTCCCACTTGCGGCCAATATGGACATAAAAAAAATCCAATGAGTTGGGTATATGTACATATGTGCAAAAAAAAAATTTAAACCCCCTCACCCTCCTTAATCCCCCCCCCAGACTTACCACAACTCCCTGGTGATCGAGCGAGGAGTGAGGACGTCATTTCTGCAATCCTTGGCGAGAAGCATGTGACGTCGGTGGCACGTCGAGTGATGCGGCGTCACGTGATTCCCGGCACGTTCGCGCCGGACGGCTCGTTCGGCCCAAAAACAACTTTTGGCCAGCTTGGGGGGGTCAGGAGGCCCCCCCAAGCTGGCCAAAAGTTCTTTTTGGGCCGAACGAGCCGTCCGGCGCGAACGAGCCGGGAATCACGTGACGCCGGCGTCACTCGACGTGCCGCCGACGTCACATGCTTCTCGCCAAGGATTGCAGAAATGGCGTCCTCACTCCTCGCTCCATCACCAGGGAGTTGTGGTAAGTCGGGGGGGGATTAAGGAGGGTGAGGGGGTTTATATTTTTATTTTGGCTCAACAATCGCGATTTCCCACATATCGAACATATCTATGTTCGATATGTGGGAAATCCGATCGTTTATGTCGAATCAATTTTTTAAGTAAAAAAAAAATATGAGTTGCGTTTTACTAATGCGGTCAATCCGAATGCACACCCCTACTTTTGATTTCCAGTCACCTTGAGATTGTCCCGGATTAGTTAGGGGCGGGGAGGGTGTACAAACTTTATCCTCTTTCTTTCCTCCATACACACACACACACACACAAACACATTCAGTGGCTCTTTCTTCTATACACACATACCAAAAGGCACTCTCTCACACTCAGTGGCTTCTCTCCCTCCACACAGACAAAAGCACTTTTTCACACTCAGTGGTTCTGTCTTCTTCACCCACACACTCACAAAGGCACGCTCTCACACTCAATGGCTCTCCTTCTTATGCACACACACAGGCAATCTCATTCAGACACACTCTCACATGCTGGCTCTTACACACACAGGCACTCACACACATTCAGTGGCTCTGCTTCCTCACAGATACGCACACACACATACTCACACTTAGTGGCTCTCATTCCCTCCCACACACTCACTCAGGTACTCCTCACACTCAATGGCTCTCCTTCTTATGCACACACACACAGGCAATCTCATTCAGACACACACTCACATGCTGGCTCTTACACACACAGGCATTCACACAAAAAAGGCATTCTCACACATTCAGTGGCTCTGCTTCCTCACAGATATGCACACACACATACTCACACTTAGTGGCTCTCATTCCCTCCCACACACTCACCCAGGTACTCCTCACACTCAGTGGCTCCCTCTCGCTCATAAACACACACATACATACTCATGTGCTCTCTTACATTCAATGGCTCTCTCCATACAAACACATACTTAGAAACTTTCTCACATTCAATGGCTCTATCTCCTTCACACACACAGGCACTCTCTCACATTCAGTGGCTCTGTCTCCCTCACACACAAAATGGCACTCTTAAACACTGGCTTTTACACACACAGGTACACTACAAAGGCACTCTCTCCCTCACACACAAACATACACACACATACTCAAGCAGGGGCAGCTCAAGGCAATCTACTGCCTGAGGCAAGGGATGACATGGTGCCCCCCAACGCACCCACTCACCCCCACACTCCTCCATAGGCTCCCACTCTCTGACACCCACACAAAAGCATCCTTACACATACTCTCTCCCCCCTCAAGCACCCTCCCACATGCTCTCTCACCCCACTCCAGGCTCACAATCTCTCTCACACACACGCAGACACATACACACAAGCTGCCTCTCACCCAAGCACACACACATAAGCAAGCTGCCTCTCAACTCACACAGACGCAAGCACACACACGTTCACATACACACAAGCTGCCTCTCACAAGCACACACACAAGCAAGCTGCCTCTCTCTCATGTGGGGCCTCTCTCCAGTCTTCGGCTGCTGCCAGCCTGAGCTCCAACGGCAACCCCAGCAGTGGCCCCCAACCTTTCTCCGTTCTTCGGCCACCACCGGCCTGAGCTGAGGCAGCCACGGCAGGGGCAGGCAGAGTAAGGCAGATTCCATAGCGACATTTTGAGAGGGGAATTTTTTGCCACCTCAAAATTCTGCCACCTGAAGCAACCACCTCACCCTGCCTCATTGTAGAACCACCCCTGTACTCAAGCATTCTCTCACATTTAGTGGCTCTCTGCACACACACGCATACAAACAGGCACTGGCACTAACATTCGGTGGCTCTCTGCACATGCACACATATCCAGATACTGGCACTCTCTCACATTCAGTGGTTCTCTGCACACACAGACACTAGAATTCTCACATTCAGGGCGATACAGTAAGTGTCGCGGGAGAGCGGGTGAGCGCCTGCTCTCCTGTGCGCACCATTGAGTAAAAAAAAAAAAAATACTCAAATTAGGGCCCGCGGTAAAAAGAGGCGCTAGGAACACTAGCGCGTCCCTAGTGCCTCTTTTTTTTGACAGGAGTGGCGGCTGTCAGTGAGTTTGACAGCCGATGCTCAATTTTGCCGGCGTCTGTTTTCAAACCCGCTGACAGCCACGGGTTCGGAAACCGGACACCGACAAAAGTGAGCGTCTGGTTTTCGAGCTGCGGGCCAATTTTAACATTTTTTTTTCTTTTTTTAAATTTTTAACTTTTGGGACCTCCGACGAATATCCGACCTCCACCCTCCGACGAATATCACCATGATATTAAGTCGGAGGGTGTACAGAAAAGCAGTTTTTACTGCTTTTCTGTGCACTTTCCCAGTGCCAGCAGAAATTAACGCCTACCTTTGGGTAGGGGCTAATTTCTGAAAGTAAAATGTGTGGCTTGGCTGCACATTTTACTTACTGAATCCTGTGGGAATAACTAATAAGGCCATCAACATGCATTTGCATGTTGCGAGCGCTATTTGTTTCGGGGGGTTGGATGCATGTTTTCGACTCACTATTACCTCTTACTGAATAAGGGGTAACGCTAGCGTGTCGAAAACGCGCATCCAAACACGGGTGTACTGTATCGGCCCGATTGAGTGGCTCTCTCTTCCTCACACACACACATACTCAGATACTCTCATATTCAGAGGCTCTCTGCACACACACACACAGGCAGTCTCTCAATTCAGTGGCTTGCTCGCTCTCAGACACACAGGTTCAGGGCCTCCCCCTCTCTTCCTCATGCCGCCGAGCGCATGTCCTCTCTTATTCAGGCCCCCCCCCCGGCAGTGGCCTGCTGGGACTCATCTCCAGCTGCCAATGGAATGGGATCTGCTGACAGCCACCAAGTTACGGGATCCCCTGTCTTCTCCATCTGCCGCAGTTTGCGCTCCGTAGCGATGGCCTGCTAGATCACAGGTTCTTCATGGGCAGCATGGACCATGGCAGTCGCGCTGATGTAACAGGAATTCCTGTTGCCGCATACCAATGTCACGATAAGTTGCGAGATCGGCCCCCGCAGCAGCAGGAGATGATGTTGACTTGTATGCAACTGCTGCCGGCTGTGGGTGTAAGGGAGTGGCAGCTGAGTGCAGCATCAGCACAGGCAGGGTTTTGGTTTATCCCTGCCTGGCTTAGAAAAAAAAAAAATCAGTCAGGGCTGAGGATTCACTGAATCCCTTGAAGGCCGTGACCACACGCGCTACCGTTACACATGAGCAAAAGAGTGCGTAATTCTGTAAAAGACTGGCTCGGGAAAAAGTTTGCACTAGAACAGGCACATCTCAGCCACATCAGAAGATTGCTGCCACGTATTTAAATTATGAAAATAGGAAGCGAATGTGCTCATCTCCCCGCCCCACTCCCATTCCCTAAGCTTTGTGGAATGAAGCAACATTTTGCACTGCTCATTTACTGTGGAAAATATTGCTCTGGCTCCTGAGGCGGTGCAGTTTGCCAATTCTGCCTGGTTTAGCCCCTTTGAGACCATCAGTTGCACCCTTACCCACCCGTTCTGATGACAAACCCTGTCCCCCTGCCTCCTCAATCACTTCTCAACCCTGCCCTTCCCCCCACCCCTGCCAGAAGGGGGAGATCTGCTTATACCTTCTCCCTGCTCCAGTGACATGTAAGCCAACCTCTTCCTGCCAGCATGGATGGAAACGGAGAAAAATAGAAACACGATGCAAAAAGAGACAGTATGGCTGTAGACGGGCAGACGAGAAACAACAACTCATCTTTCTAATCCGCACCACTCCCTTAGAGATCCCCTGTGCTTATCCCATGGTTTCCTAAATTCCGATATTTATTTATTTAGGGGTTTTTTTATACCGTCCTTTGTCTCCACCACCTCCACTGGGACGCTGTCCCATGCATCCACCACCCTCTCTGTAAACAAAAATATGCTTAGATTGCTCCAGTCTATCCCCTCCCCCTCGACCCATGACCCCTCTCCATTGGAAGAGGCCTGCCTCTGTGAATTAAGACCTTTGAGATATTTAAAATGTCTGTCTATCATTTCTCTCCTATTCAGGCCCAGGCCAATGCCATTTTGAAGAGAAGAAATTAAAAATGGTGCTTGCTGTGTTTCGCCAGTACCTTTTTTTTTTTTTAAACTAGCATAGGCAGGGCCGGAGTGACTGAGGGTCGTTCCTGCCCTGTGAAGAACATCAGCATGGAAAGAGAGCTCTGGGAGATGGAGGAAGTGGGAAGGGAGCCGGGAATATTTTTATTTTTGGGACAGGTCCCATTATTTTGTTTTGATTGTGTTTCTTTTTTAAATTGTATTTGTTCTTTTATTTTTCATTTTAAATAAATGAAAATCAATGAAAATAAATGAAATGAAAAAAATAAACAAAATGAAAACTATGTCTGCCATGCCAGCAAACTTTTCTAGATTTCCTTGCAATGCTAATCAGTGCAAAATAAGGGGGTCATTTATCAAGCCGTAGCATTTTACCGCGGGAGGGAAGAAATAACGTGGGAGGCCGTTTCCGCAATATTTTGCCCCTCCCTTGGGAAGTATTGCAGTGGTTTCTCCACGATATTTTTTTCTTGCAGAAAAAACCCGCAATAAGAAGTATTACAGGGAAAGACTCACTAATGCATGATGATGGCCTACTTTGCCCAAAGCTGCCATTACCTTAAAGGGCCACATGGCCTGGAAAAAAAAAAACCCTCTCAATGAGGGTCTTGCACAACCCCCAACCCACCACCACCTGACGAGGCAGCCCAGCAGATCCAAAAGTATAAAAAATGTAAAACATAATCACATGGCGAATTCCCACCCACTTCCAAGCCCCTCCCCTTTGGTCAAAATTACCCACTGCTCCAGCTAAAGGACCCCTGTATCCAACACCCCCAACATAAACCAGAATCCATAGTAGTCTAGAGGCCCCTCCACCCCTCCTTACATGGAAAACAGACACTGGTGGTCTTTGAGGGGCTCCGAACACTTCCCATATCCCAGGCCTCCCCTTACCTAAGAAATCAATCCATGGGATTATGGTTATGTTGGGGGGGCCTGCAACTTGGGGGAGGGATTGGGTATGGGGGGGCATCTGGTTGGGGCAGGTGGTAATTTTAATCGAAGGGGAGGAATTTGGAAAGGGGAGGGGCATCACTGCATGATTATTTTTTACATTTGTTTTTACTTTTGGACCTGCTGGTCTTCCTCAACAGGCGGCTGAGGGTGGGTGGGGATCAGGCAAAACCCTTCCAGGGGGATTTGTGGCTCTTTAAAAAGCATCTCAATGCCCGCGGGATCTTTTAACTAAAACTCCTAAATCTGCACTACAAGGCAAGCTGTGTTATTGTATTTACATAGGATTACCTATACATTAGCTGCTTTCCATGCCTTAGTAAATGTTATGCATGCAAAGCAGCTAATTTCAACAGAGGGCAGGTTTTTTTTTTGGGGGGGGGGGGGGACAAAAACACGATATCGCTGGAGTATGGTATATCACATAATAAACAGTAGTTGAGCAATAAACAGTGGTTTACACGCAATATACCCTTATTGCAGCTTAATAAATGTACTCTAAATTGGGAGGATTACATAATCTCGCTAGTGTTAATCCAAAAACAAATAGGACTGCATTAAAAGAAGAAGGGGTAATGAGTTTTTGGCATGCTGAAATCTTCATTGTTGAACATTAATCATCCCCACTGGCATATTATGACATGAACATTAAGATAGCCAGATACCTGTGAATAAATTATGAGCACTCACTTGTGGTTCTCAAAATGTATTCTGCAGGGTGATAGATTGTTTCAAGAAACATGCAAGTTAATCCTTCATAGAACGGAATGAGAAAACCATTTTCAAAGATTTCAATTACAATTCCAGATGGAAAAACCCACCCCCAGAGTTTATTTGAACTGAATTTTAATCAGTTCCTCTGAAGATGATGTTATCTGGTCTTAAAATAGAATTGGTTGACTGGTACTATAACTCAACAAAAATGTTATTAGAATATTCTTGAAATATTTAACTCACTGATTGCTCTGTGAAGGAAGGGAACCAACATCTGCCTTTCTGACTCCTCATATTTGGGAAGAGATGAAGATAAAATACAGTGACCCACCTGCTAGGGGGAAAGAGAGCACAATGCTATGAAGCAACAAGCCAGCTCCTGACCACTAGTCTGCCAAAACTTAATCCTGTGCCCTACTCTATTTTCTATAAATACAAATAAGGAGGCCTTGTGACCTGAGTAATCCCTAAAAAAAATATAAAAACCCCCTAACATAACCCTCGGGCTTGGGTCCTATGTAGGAATCTGCAGGACACACACACACACAATATTTGGGACTAAGTGGCCTTCCCAAGTTATAGGGGATTCTCTGTGGGGTGGGAGGGAGGATAACCTCCTGGGTCCCTGGCATTAATTTGATGCTCCTTTAATAGGTGTCAATAGGTAAACTGGATGGAAATTTGGTGTTCCAACACAATTTTACTGATGATTTGGAGTAAACATAAAATATAGCACTTTGTCCAAATCTCCTTCAGATGATAATCCACAAGAATCTGCGGGGTTTTTTTTTTATCCCATATTCCAAATCCTCCAGCGGGCCCTGACACTGGCGCCATTTTGAAGTCACTACAGCGCCAGTCACAGGGCTAACTGGCACCATTTTAAAGGGATGTCAGAGAGGCAGGAGGTGAGTGGGCATTCCTCCGCTCCTTTTCCTAACAAGATTCCCCAAAAAAGGGTAAGTGGGGTCAGGTGGTTCCCAATCTCTATTTTGGGGGCCTGGGAAGGCCCAGTTTCATTTTTTTTTTGTTTGTTTCTGGGTTGGTTTTTTTATGCTTATTTCAGTTCAGTAAAGGAACTGAATCAAAACAAACATACGAAATGTGATCCAGGAAACCAACCCCCCCCCCCCCCCAAAATAAAAATAAAAACAATTTAGGGGCTGCCCAACCCTGACTTTACCTGATTTTCTGTATTGTGTATGCTAAAACTCTTTAGTCACAGTAAAACACTTTAGCACTATTTGAAAGAACAAAAGTAATATTTCATTAGTTTTTTTGTGTCATGTTGGATGGAAATTGACAGAGAACAACATAACTAAAATCATTCATCTTTTCATGTCATTTTAAAACGATGGTGCACCGCGATCAAAAGTTCCTAGATGGACTTGTTCCCATTGGACCTTGAAGTAAAATAAAATTACTGACTCCTGAGCTTATTTATTTATGTCCATTCCACTTTGCCCAAAGGCCCTTGCAATATTTTTCTTCCTGTTTAATATTTTTCAGGTTGGATTTTCTACATGACTCCTTCAGATAAGAGGATACTCCAAGAAAGGTGAGCTTGATGTCACTCCTTCAGATTTCAGTGCTTTTTCTCAGCGTACAGTGTTTGAGACCTGATAATGGCCCACTGAAGAGGACCACCAGCTATCATGGAAGGCTACGACTCCTCAAGCCATCCTACCCATCAGCCAGCTAAGCCCATCCTGAGGAACGCTGCCCGCTGATCCAGGACAGAAGCTCACATTGAAAGCCTTCACCAAAATAAATCTAGTGTCTGCGCTGTGAACAGGCTTTCAAATACCCTCTGCTTTACTGACATTAAAAAAAACAAACAAAAAAAAAAACACATTCTTGTGTCCATTTGTCCTTTGAACTCATCCCATTGAACATCAACACCGACAGCGTAATTGATTTTTAAATTTTAACATTTACACATTTCAACAGGTCAGAACTGATTCTTTTCTCCCCATCAGTCATTGCCGTTCCAGAGCATTTCTTTGTTTCATCGTCAGCTTTTCTACCACGAGTTTAAAATTTGTTTTGGCATTTCCCCCTGATCTTCAGCCCAGTCCCCTTTCGTTCACCGTCACTTGAGAAGGTGGCCCATCAGGTTTCTCATATGCACTGTTAATTAAACGGTCATCCATACTGGAAGTACATTATATTGTAGTTGGAACACGTTTTCTCATTTGATAGAAGATTAGCCATACAAGAAACGTTTGCAATTCTTTATTTTTTTAAAAGAATGTTATATGTTGACATTCTAACCCACAAGATCCTGTTAAAGCTGAGCTCATTCAGTTATGAGTTTCCTAGCTCCTCGACCTCCCATGTGCATGGGAATGCAGCAGATCTGTATTGAACCGTTTAAGTCAGAGAACCCTAGAAATGTGCTCTTGGGGCCATCTACATTGAATTTCAGTACAGACAGACAAAACAATTCAGTTCAATAACTAGGATGAGAGCAAGGCTTCCTTTCTTGGCTTGCAGATAGTGTGTGGCAAATATAACAAACAAATCCATCTTTTTTTTTATAGGTGTTATCTATGTAAATCAGATTTCATATTTAATATATGTGATCATAATTACATTTCACATTCAGAATTCTGTGAGATGCAACAGCTAAACCTGCTCTTCCAAGTGCAGCCCATACAAAGTAAACCCCAGGATGTCTAATGTGAGAACCCAGGCATTTTCCAAATAATTGCTTAAATCTGGATGTATAATCTGCGAAACACTGACATTTTCCTAGTAATTTCTTACAAAAGGAATTTAGCGAGTGACATTGGTAGGCAAGCACTATGCTGGCAAATGCACTGCTGAGATCCATCTTCCATTTTCGCAATGCCAGAATCATTTAAGGTATTATCACACCTCAGCTTTTAATTGAGATCACAGCGGCTCACGCTTATAGAGCTGGATTCCAAAATCCATGTTAATCCTTCCTTCCTCCCCCGTCCACCACAAAAAAAAAAAAAAAAAAAATCAATAAGCCCAATTTCTTATTATTGACATGCTACCACATCTCATATTCCGCTCATCTGAACACTGTAACCTTGCTCGTTAATAAATAAACCATAACGTCTTTGGTACATTTTAACAGGTTAAAACTAGCTCTGAAAGAAACTTTCTACCACTGTAAAGAGAAAACAAGCCATAAATATTTACATTTTGGGGCTCGTGCGCTAAAGGTTAGTTTGCATGCTAGAGGCATTTAACATGCACAAAAAAATGGCATGCTCTGCCCATGTGTCTGAACTAGGAACTTCTAGTTTAGGTCCCCAAAGTTCATCAAAATTAGGGATCTAAAGACCCATATTCTGCGGCTGGCTGGCTAGCAAAGTTAGCTGAATAAACTTATACCTTGCAGGGATATTCAGTGAGGTGGGCACACTGCTGAATGTTCCCTCTATACTAAAATTAGCTGGATAAGTTTATCTGGCTAATTTCAGGACAGCTCTTTGGCTATGCTTGCTGGATAATGCTGAAAATTGGCGTGTTTTCCTGGCTAACTTACTCCTGGATTCATCACTCTGCTACATTTATAGCAGAACGATGTGTCGTGAAAAAAAAAAGGGCGATAGTGGACAGCCGGCCGCATCAGGGCGGTGTGGTTTTGCCCACCGCAGCCGCACCACACTATCACCCCCATAGCGCCGCGGGAAAAGGTGTAGTATATTTCCTGCGGGGCTGCCAGTGATAATGTGAGAAACATTATCGCCTGCAGCATCGTCGAGAGATAACTCCGCCCAAACCCCGCCCACACTCCTCCCCTTCCCCTAATTAGAATAATACCGCCGTGATGCAGCTGGTACCGCATGCAGTAGGGCCCATCACAGAATAAAGAATGACCCTGTTTGTCAGAGAACTGACTTCTGCCCAGAATGCCCTTGTGCCGCTCCCTGAGTTAGCCGGATAACTTTAGCAGGATAAAAAATTATCCAGCTAACTCAGAGCCGTTCAGCGTGGTGGGATTTTCAAATTCCATCATTTGGTCGGCTAAGTCTGATCTTAGCCAGACAAATTCTGCTGAATATTGGCCCCCTACGTTTTAGGCTGATGTGGTTAATTTTGGGCCTGTACTTCACTTTCCTATATATAGATATTCGCTATAGGCATTTAGTGCTGGATATCAGGGTCAAGCACCTGATTGTTTTTTCTTCACTATGGCCCTACCCACATTTTAGGTGCCTAGAAAAAGGTTCCTAAATTTAGGAATTTGGCCCTAGTCAGTTTTCAAAGGGACAAAATTAGGGGTTCTAAACCCCATTGAAAATTAACCTCTAAGGCCCTGGTAAGCATGCTAAATCAGTGTCAGAAGATGTTAGCAGATATACACTAAAATTAGTGCATGCCCACATCTAAATGAATGAACATTATATGTAAATTAGGATTTAGCAGGTGCATGGAAAATAGCTTAGTATGCTGACCTTCACATGCATCTTGCATGCAATAAAGGCTGTTTGTTTATTGTGGATTTAGGGACAGTTAGGAACTGTCACAGTGGTAGTTAAAGGTAGAAGAGCCTGAAACTCTGTGGGAGGGTGGCTGGGTTCCTGTGGAAGAGAGGTCCTAGGTGGGAAAACCCATGCTGGGAGAGTTACACCCCAGTGAAGAGGCTGGGAGGGCCAGCTAGTGCCAGGACGAGGAAGTGCATCTGTACCCAGGTAGAGCTGATGGTATCCGCCTGTGCCTGCCAGTACCAAAGGCACCAGCACAAGTGAATCCGTGTGCTGTGGAGCAGCTGCTACTAGCTGGACCCACCCAACATTCCCGGAGCAGCATGGAAAACTGAAATATCTCTTGTTTTGTGAAACCGCTGCCTTTCCACTACTGTTTAAAAGGGCGGACTTCTGGGATGAAGACACCAGGGTCGGCAGCATAGCTAGCTAGCTCCAGACCCCCCTCCCCGCATCGGGCACCATCCTCCCCCGAAAAACTTTGATATCATAATTTTTTGCTGGGAGTCAGATCAATGTATCTGGGGCAGCCGTTTCGCCGTGAACTGCGGCAAAAACGAAGCTTCCGAGGCCGGTAAGGACTTAAAAACGGCGAGGCCTTCCCCGCAGCATTGGCGTCTCTGGCCTAGACTCCGTTTCTTTCAATCGGCGGCCATCCTCCCCTGGAATGCTTTACTACCTAAAATTTTTGTTGGGAGTCTGACCAGTGAGTCGGGGACTGCCATTTCGCCGCGATTTGCATCAAAAACGAAGCTTCTCAGGCCGGTACGGATCTAAAATCGGTGCAGCCTTCCCCACAGTATCGGTGTCCCAGGCCTGAGCTCCCTCCCTTTGCATCGACGGCCATTCTCCCTACCTTATTTAGCATCTAGCTTATGCATTTGTGAGGGTTGCAGTGAACGCCTGGGGCTTCGGAATCACCATGTTTTGGGACAGAATTGAGTGCTCCTGGGCCCGTAATGCGCCATAGATCGGCGAGATCCTCTCAGCACCATCATAGTGTGGCTAAGATGGCTGCCACAAATGCGGGAGACCACACGACTCCGGTTGCTGAAGTATCGGAAGAAGCCCTGTGCAAGATATCCGCAAAGGTGGCTGAAGTGGTGGATGCCAGGCTCCTTAAAATTCAGACCTCCATCGAAGATGTTGTAAATGCTGTTGAGGGGCAGGCTAAAAGGCTGGATGAAGCAGAGCACAGATTGTCTGATCAGCAAGACAGGCTGCATGCGGCAGAAAGGCAAGTACAAACGCTTACAGCACAGAATTCTTCATTGCTAGACAGGCTAGAGGATCAAGAAAATAGGAATCGCCGTAATAATCTTAAAATAATAGGCCTTCCTGAATCTGTGGCAGACCAGGAAGTGTATGATCTTATTGAAACTTGGCTGCCCAGTCAGTTGGGCCTGACTTTGAATACTGGCCGCTTGCGCTGTGAAAGAGTGCATAGAATGGGGCCGCCTAGAACCAATGCTGGTAGACCACGGCCAGTGATAGCCAGAATTCTTAACTGGCTGAGGACTCTAACCAGTCTGTCATTGTCGTTCTCCCAAAGCCAGGAAAAGATCCCTTGGAGGTGGGTTCTTATAGACCCATTTCCTTATTAAACGTAGACGTTAAATCCTGGCAGCTGTTCTGGCGGCCCGGCTAAATTAAATTTTGCCCCCCTTATTCATAGAGATCAGACGGAGTTTGTTAAGGGGCGACAGGGGGTCTGCAATGTTTGGCGCTTGCTGGCGGTATTAAGCTATCAATCGATACCGAGTCCCTGGTTTTGAGTCTGGATACGGAAAAGGCATTTGATTCCTTATCCTGGGAATACATGTTCTGGGCTCTGCAACGTTACGGCTTCTCAGGGGCCTATCTCCAATGGCTGAAGGCTCTTTATTGTAACCCTAGCACCACTATTTTGCTTAATGGGGGATCCACCGACCCTTTTCCTTTACACTGCGGAGTACGGCAGGGGTGTCCCCTTTCCCCATTACTATTTGTGTTGGCATTGGTACCCCTGGCTATTCGGCTAAGAGGAGACCCGGGATTCACTGGGATTAGTGTAGATGGCCACCCTTTGAAGACTGCTTTGTTTGCAGATGACATCCTTCTGTTTGTGGGAAGACCCTGCACCAGTGTGCCTACTATTTTTCATATTTTTGATCAGTTTCGACTGGTGGCGGGGCTGAAAATCAATTATGGAAAGTCAGAGGCTTTGGTCCTAAATGCTCACCTGCCTGGATCCTGGGACAGTCCCTTTCCTTTTCAGTGGGCCCCTGGTAAGATCAAATATCTGGGCGTCTGGATACCCCAAAAGCTGGCACAGCTTTATGAGTTAAATATTGCCCCATGTCTCCTTAAGCTTCGGGCGCAGCTGCAGCTCTGGACCCCATTGCACCTTTCCCTATTTGGTAGAAGTGCTCTTATTAAAATGGTAATGGTGCCACGGCTTCTCTATCTGCTGCACATGATACCCTGTTGGTTGAGAGCTGGGGATCTTCGGCAATTGCGCGCTAGTTTACAAAAGTTTTTGTGGAAGGGGAAACGGGCTCGGTTGGCTTATGCAGTCCTGGAGCGTCCCCAGGAGCAGGGAGGGCTTAATTTACCAGATTTTAGTCTCTATAATGTGGCTTGTCAGTTGCAGTATGTGTGTGGGTGAATGGATTACAGAAACTTACTCTTATTGTGATTCAGGGATGTTACATAAGATGTCTCAACCTAGCTCCTCTAAGTATTATTCAGATGCGCCCGGGGCTGCGGAGTCCCATGGCATACCCTTGAATATTTTTACAACCTTGTATCCGAGCCTGGTGCTGGTTGCAGCAACAGTGGGGCTTGAGGGGCATAGCCTCCCTTTTTTTACCTTTTCTAGGGAATGCAAGTTTTGTGCCGGGGCGGGATAGCCGGGCTGTATTCCAGGCTTGGGCTGACAATGGGGTGGTATACATATTTCATTTGTTTGAACCCGATTCCCATGTCCTCCAAGATTTCGCTACTCTGACACACATGTTTCAACTGCCTACTAAGTACTTTTATGCGTACCTGCAAGCCCGTCATTATATTCAATCCCTCGCATGGTCTGTAGAGGAACTGACAGCGGAAATGACATTTGCTACTAAGGTTTTTGACACTGCCTGCCTCCATAATACAATTACTGGATGGAAAAAATTAGGGCAGTCCTTGGGCCACTCAGGCCGATTACAGCATCTTACAACTCGTTGGACTGCCTTGTTGGACTCATAGTTGGCCCCGTCCTACCTGAAGAGCTGCTTTACGGCTCTTTACCAGTTATTGCCAGACAAGGGGCTGCGTGAGGTCCAATTCAAAATTCTTCATAATATTTTCTGTAATGATGTTCGCCGATTTCATATGAAGCTTACCCAGTCTTCTTTATGTAGCCGGTGTGGCGTTGTTGAGGGCAACTTATATCATCGTTTGTTGGCGTGCCCGCACGTGGCGCTTTTTTGGAAGTCAGTCCTTGACGTGATTAATAAAAGTACTGGTATTGTCCTCCCTCATACGGGTCGTCTTTTGATGGCACACCAACAGTCCTCTTCCTGGTACGCGTTCCAGAGCAAGATTTGAACGCCTAGCAGTTATGATGGCGTGCCGTACCATACTGGCTATCTGGACTGACCCCCTTGGTGCAGCCTTCAGTTGATGCGTGGTTTGGCAGGATGGCCTCTACTTCAGATGGAATTTATGGATTTTCGCCTCGGCAAGAGAAAACCGGATAAGATATATACTGCCTGTTGGAATGCATATTATGCCCTGTTTCCTCTGGCTCTCCAAACTGAGCTTAATAACACTGGGTACAAGGCCATATTGTCTTAAATGAGGTTCCGAGGGGGGGTTAGGTTAGGGGGGGGATGCGCGGTCTGTCTGTGGGATGCATGCGGTATGAATGCGGATGCTTTGGAGCTGGGTATTTGGGGTGGGGGTGGGGATGGTAGGGTCAGGAGTGGATGGAGGGTATAAAAACGGAAAACCGGGGAGTACGTTGACAGAGGATTGGTTGTTGAATCACACATTTTTGTGCAACACTTGTATTGTATGCAGGGTTTTTTTTTCTGTTTGCATCTGCTATTGTTATCTCAGATTTGTGTAATGTCTTCCTATTAATAAAAATTATTTTGAAAAAAAAAAAAGGGCATGCAAAACAAAGTAGCTAGGCCCTTTTCTTGAGTGAACCCTCCTTTGTACCATTCTGCTGCTGAATCCTCAGCCTCAGGGGCAGGAAGGGGAGAGAAACCCCAAAGTGTACCAATATCCCCACTGACTGCTCAAGGGACACACTTGCTTATAATATAGTTATCCAAAAAGTAACCCAAAACAGACTATTTTACAGCTTTCAAGGGCCAGATTGGCAAAAGCTGAAGCATTCTACCTTCCAAAGAAGGAAAGCTCCCAGGCCAAAACAATCGAAGTTCAGGGTCTGGTCTCAAATTTAAACTTCATAGTGTGTGCGCACAATGAACATCAGGCTAGCCCAATTAAAATCACTTTATTACATCTTTAGCTGACATTTTAAAAATGTTTTAAATCATCTCAATCAACAGCATAATTCTGCAGTACACAGTAATGTCTGATATATTTAATTGCATTTTTTTTTCGAGAGGCGAGGGTATCTATAAAGTTTACTAAAATTAATGGGTATCATTAGAGGGCTGAAATGAACCTAAAAGAGATTTTCTTCAAGGACAAGCAACAGCCACACTTGAAAGAAAAAGGAGCCGATAAACTGATAACCAGTGAAATCTCAATCTTACTCTCTTCCAGCATTAAGACATCTTGTGGGAATTTTAATTCCCGTTACGAGATCAATCCGCACATTAACAGAAGACAAAAGCAGTTAGACCGATAGCAATTCTTAGAACAGGACAAAATTGTTTGATTGACTGTGCTTCACTGAGGCGCAGGCAGAGTTAGTATCAAGTAAATTAATGTTTCCCCTACTAAGACTCTTTAAAACAAATAGAAAGTTTGGTCTGCCTAATGAGGAAACAGTGTGAGATAAGCAACCCTATCTGACCCTTCTAATGAACAGCTGCTTTCAGCAGAACGAAGGAACGACAATTAAAAAAAAAAAATCTTTGTGTTACATAGCCCCTAAATATATCACAAATGAGTGCCACAAAACCAGTCAATGTTACAGAAATATGAATCAAGCCTCTTGTTTGCAGCAAGGCTGAAAAAAAAAAAAAAAATCAATCACCACATGCACCATAGGCTACAACAAAGCCTCTCATGGGATAGAGAGGTCAAGCCTCAGAAAACAGGTCAAGCCCAGAAGAAGAATCAAAAAAGTTCTTCTCTTTGCCAGGGGTTAAAAACAATTTGTTAGGTGCCGTCATTGTGTGTATACATCTGTATGACAGGTGATGATGAATTCTAGAAAGGACTTTGAACCTCAGTCTTGAATTGACAGAAGGAACTGGAATAAAAGCACTTACCAAATACATTGAAAGACAGCGACATGATGGATGATAATGACCAAAATGGCCAAACCAGTCTCCCTCCCAGTAGGAAGGGAACAATTAGATACATTGCTAATTATAACTAAGGCAGAGTTCTAGTAGCCACAGTGGTCCAGAGAAAATTGGAATCTTTATAAGTTGTAATTACCTTTGTAGACTCAAAAGCTCAAGAAAGACATCTCTCTTTTTTTTTTTCTTGGTCCTTTAACAGGATATCACAATCGAGAAAAAGACTCCAGTATTCACAAATAAAGAAAATCTATTTTGTACTAGAATGGACAAGAAATGGGACCCACAAATGGAGAATAGCCACAACAGGAGTCATCCAGGACCACGGGGAGCGCATTTTGTTTTACCACAGAAAGTTCCCTCTGAACTTTAAAGTACCAGAAGAATTTTAAAACTCATGGGCTGGCACTTCCTGGCTAATGATGATCGCAGGCACCTGGTATAAGAGGCTCGCAGAAGCCAAGCCCTCCCAAAGCTTTGAGGGCCCAGTGCAGTTGCCACGGCCCCCCCGAGTGTGGCCTGCAGGTCATCAGCGGTGGGGTCTTCACAGGTGGGGCAATTTCCCCCTTCTTTGCCAGTACCTCTCTCCCTCACTTCCATTCCCTCCCCGAAAGCAGAGCCAGCGGTCCCAGCACTTCTATAAGCCCCCCGGGTCCTTTCACCGGCGCTTCCCCCGTCCTGTCTGAACTGTGCCGTGCTCTGCAGATATGTTTAAGTCAGGGAAGGCAAACAACATGTGCAGCTTGCATTTTCAAATCCATATGCCTTATTTTCCATGAAAAAAGGACCCTGCATAAAAAGCAGGAGCAAATCTCCACAGATACGAGAAGATTTCAAAGTGAAAGTGCACGCATACTTTTGCTTTAAAAAAAAAAACAAAAAACAGGGAAAAGTCCATGGATAAAATTTACCTGTGGAGTTTGCCCCGGTGCAGACAGTCTAAAACTAATACAAAATGGACCCATTAGCCCATTTATTCTTTTTTTTTTTTTTTTTTTTATAGGGGAGGGGTTAAAATTGTCCATCAACCAATCAGATAGATCCACTTGAAATATGCTTCTCGTTAATTCTCCAGCACGGGTCTTGTTGTGGCAGGTTTAGAAATACTTTTCAACGTGGGACATATGGAAGAAACCATCCCGACTAGATTTATGAGAAATATGAAAGCAAAGAAAAGATGGCCACATGGCTTTGAATAATTCTGTATCTGTGCAGAGTCTTTATGTGACATGAAGTGTGCCCATTGGTTCACACAGCTTGAATCAAACCTTTTATAATGGAATAACTAGGGGACGCTGTGTGTCATGATGATACAAAAATGACAATTTCAAGATAAATAATTTTCTATGGCAATTTATTGCCTACGATTTCTGCGTTAGTTTGCCCAATTTTATTGTCTTCCCAACACAGCCGATCACAAAAAAAAGTTATTATAAATAGAAGAAATAACTCAAATTAATTTTGATATTATACAGTACAAAGAACTCGCAATGTGCCCATTTATATTGGCCCAATAAAAATTCAAAAAGGTCAAGATATCTATGATTGAAGTCATAAATTTTCTTTTTCTCCTTACTGTAACAACATTTTATTTCTTTACTTAGAAACATAGAAAGTGAATACGAGGGCAGATAATCATTTTCAGTCCGGGCACACAGTCAGGGGCCCGAGCTGATTTCTGGCTTTCCTTCTCTTCATTGCATTCACGGATCCCCCTGTACTTATCGCACGCTTTCTTAAACTTGGTTACCATTTCTGCCTTGGGAGGCCATTCCAATCACCCAGTGCCCTTTCCATGATGCAATATTTCCCAATGGTGATCTTGAGCAGCGTTTCCATTAAGTTGCATATGTGCGCGCATACCAGGTTTCATGCTTCAGTGCACCAAGTTTTCCCAGTTAATGCACAAGTGCCCAAGCTAGCTCGCAGCCTCGCACTGCTGGGAAAAGCAGCAGCAACTCTTCCCCCTCCTCTGTGCATAGACAGGAGAAGTGAGGCGACTCTCTCTCTCCCCTCCAGCCATGGAGATCTTTCTGGAGAATGTATGCCTTCAGTTAAGAAGTCAGGTATGTATGCAAACTGTTACCTTGGCCGCGCGGGTCTCAGCGCGACAGCGTGTGGGAGGGACCGTCCGGGCTCCGGGGAACAGCGGGGCCGACTTGGCAGCCATAGCAGCGCGATCGGGCAGGGATCGGGGCGTTTCCCTCCGACGCACCAGCCAGCACCTCCGCGCATCTAGGGGAACCAATTCTCGCGCGATTCGGGCCCTGGCCACGCTCCCCTGCCGTCAGACGCCGGCAGAGGCAATTCAGCGCAGGAGACTTTACTATTTAAGGGAGACTGGCTCCCTGATTCACTGCTTCGGCCACGATTGTTCCTGGGAGCATCGCTGTGTTTCGGATTGCTGTCTTGCTGCCTCAGACCTGATTCGGATTTCTGCATTGGTTCCTGATTGATCGCTGCCTGCCCCGACCTTGGACTGCCTCTGGATTACTCTGCCTGCTGCCTGCCTACTCAGATTACCTGCATTTGGTTCCTGATTGATCGCTGCCTGCCCCGACCTTGGACTGCCTACCGGTACCCACGCTCTCACCCTGAGTCCAGACTCCTACATTCCCAGGTAAGCGGTCTAAACTGTGGTTCCACTGCTATCTGACTACCAGGCTTAACACAATCTACCCGTTTGTGTGTGTCCCATAGGATCTGTGGAGGCTGCAAAGTATGGCAGGAGAGAGAAGAACCTGTACGCAGGCCTCCAACTGCTGGGGGTGGGGCTGCAATGCTCACCTGGCCTGGGTGGGGGGGGGGGGAGGCACCTGCCTTCAAGTCTGCCTCCCCTCTCCAAGCAGTTCCAGATCCACCATGGAGCCCATCCCACTGCAGCCGAACACAAAGCCAGGTGGGACCACCTATAAGCTCATCTTATGGAGGCCAAAGACAAGGCTGGCAGGGTCACCATGGACCTCATCTCACAACAGGTGAAGACAAGGCCCAAAAACGAGCCTGTGTGTGTGTGTGTGAGTGAGAGAGAGAGAGCCTGCATGTGTATAAGAGAGGGAGAGCCTGCATGTATGTGTATGAGAGATAGAGGGGGAGATCCTGGATACATGAGTGTATGTGAGCCTGCCTGTGTATGTGTAAGAGAAAGAGAGCGAGAGAGAGGGAGAGCCTGCATGTGTATGAGAACGAGTATGTGTGAGTGAGAGAGAGGTATGTGTGAGAGTATATGAGAGAGTGTATGAGAGAATGAACATGTGTAAATGTTTGTGTGTTTGTGAGAGAGAGAGAGAGAGGATAAAGTGTGTGTGCCCCCCCCCCCCCCCCCCCCCACTACCACCACCACCTCCACTAATCCACAACAATCTCTGCCTGGAAATAAAAAGATCTCAGGTATGGAGAGCTGTAGATTTTTTAATCATTATTTAAAATTTTGTAGTATTATTTCATGCGTCTGCTGTTTTGAAATATTTTATTGGTGACTGGGTAATATTAGAACAAATTTCTGTGAGCTTTTATAATTATTGGATGTTTCTCATCTGTTTTGACATATTTATTAGTATAGTTTTAATATTATGAATGTTTTATATCTCTTGATTTTATTGCTTGATGTTTTTGTATGGAATGATGATGTTTCTGTTTTTCCATTGTTGCACTGCACAATACAGTTGGGCTTGTTGTGGTTTCCAGTTCAGTTTTTGTCAGCACATTTCTATTTATACTTTATGGTCTCTCTATTCTATATTTGGTGAGGTTCTGTTTGTAATTTAAAGGTCCACTTCTTGTGTAACTTTAAATCTTGCTGTAAAACCTTTGATATCATACTTGCTTTTACATCATTATGGTTATCTCTTCCTCATTTCTATTGTAACAGAAGTTTGCTCTTTATTAATTTCAGTTGCATGCAGAAAGTGGATTTGAATGTTCCTGCAAAAAAATAGTGTTTCATAAACATTTTATTGTAACTGCTGTTAGTAGATGAAGTGATTATTTTAAGGGAAGGACTTAGCCGATGTTCCCTCTAAGGATTGGGTTGCTGGAGCGAAAATAAAATAAAAAAACATAGGCAGATTAGGATGGCTGTCACTTTTTTATTTTTTCCAAATATCCTATAAGGGCTCTTATATACTAAAATAGTTTAAATGAATGTTCCATTTAATAAATACATTTTTAAATGTGTTCTGTAATGCCTGAGTTTTAAGTTCATCGCACATAAATTGATAGGCATTTTGCATCAAAGAAAGTAGTGCTCACAGGGCAATGTAAACAAAACTCTTTGCTCACAGCAACCCAATCCTTAGAGGGAACATTGCTCCTGAGTCTACATTTATGGAGCCTCGTACCGTAACCTCTGGTTCTAGCGCCTTTTCCCTCTGAAAAGGTTTGCTTTTTGTGAATTATTTTTATACCCTGGAGGTATTTGATTGCCCATCACTGATTCTTCTTTTATGTGAACTTCTCTCTTATAATAACGGCCTGCGCTGTACCCATGATCACTTTCATTGCTACACCACCCATGAGCACCTTTTCTATTGTCACAGAATATTTCTTGCTGTGCTCAATGATTAAAATGCTCTCTCTCTCTTCACTATAAATGTAATTTTTATCCATTATTGTAACCACCCCAATTTTGCAGGTCTTTCCATTCCTCCTTCAATGACTGAATGATTATGCACGAGTCAAGGTTCAGATCAAGACACGCTCAGCACTGACAGATTAGCCACATTTTTACTGCACTGGAGTGACCCAAAGTACAGATTGAGGGAATTTTTTTTTTTTTTTTTTTTTATAACAGATGAATGAATAGCCTTCAGGTACATCCAGTTTCTGTCAGTTCAGCAAAGTGCTACAGACTCCCCTTTACTTTCCCTTCCCGTGGGAGTTTGGATAGGTACGGAGCTTTAGCAGTGGTAACATACTGTATATAGAATTTTAGATTAAAATAAGGATTTCATTCCATCCCAGAGAGAAAACAGTAATTATAGAAGTCAGGAGCTGGAGTTCACAGAAGGATACAAAAGAGCCATGTCCCTGGTTAGGCTCACAGAATAATACAATGGTTAAGAGATATACTTGCTACCAGTGGCACAGCTGGCGGGTCAAAAAAAAAAAATAGGTGATTCAAGGAGCACGACCGTCACTGACGCAGCCCCACTGCACCGACGTAAACCTTGCTATACTGGGTCAGAGCAAAAGTCCATCAAGCCCAATATCCTGCTTCTAAGAGTGGCCAAGCCAGGTCACAACTCTCCCATCGTTTACCCTTCTCCTTCCATTAGCCCTCCCCACCACCATCACCATGCAGCGACCCCCCTGTACCCCTTCCAGATCCTATCATGGACCCTTCCACCTCTGCTCCATTAGTTCTTCCCATCATCCTTCTGGAGTTTTTGCTTAACATATCTAGTCTTTTCATTAATTTTTAGTGCTGCTATTGTATCATTTACCTACATAAGAGCTGGCACTGTTTACTGCTCTTGCTTTTATTTCCAATTTGTTTGCCCATTGAGATTAACAAACTTAAGAAAAACATTTTTGATTAACTATGATCCCAAGTTAAACCCCTGATATCAGATTGCATCTAGCACAGAGGGAAGCTATACAGAATGATATGTAAATACTATTTAGAAAATCATAGTATTTCTATGTCTCTTCTTCAAATACTTGTAATATGAGATCATCATATGAACATAAGGGGCCCGATATTGAAAAGTAGCTGGATATGTAACTTAGCCAGATATGACTTATCCGGCCAGGTTACAAGGGATATTCAGCAGCATGGCTATGCTGCTAAATATTCGCATACAAGCCACTGCTTAGCTGGATAAGTTATATCCAGCTAAGTTAAACCAGCTCTATGGCTGGTGTAACTTGTTAACTTAACCGGATAAGAGCAAATATCACTACCTATCCAGTTAAGCAAATAAATAGCACAACCTTGATCAGCCCACTGCCTGCCCACAAAGTTCTCCAGCTAAGAGATAGCCAGATAAGTGATTTATCCGGCTATCTAGTGGCCGCTGTCTATTGACCGGATATTCAGCAGCTGCTAGATAGCCAGGTAAGTCCTACTTATCTGGCTATCAAGTGCTGAATGCACTTTGAATACTGGGTCCACCATGAGCCATGCTGGATCAGACTAAGGTTCACCAAGCCCAGCATCCTATTTCTGACAGTGGCCAGTTTGGATTACAAGTTCCAGGCAGATTCCAAAAAGTAGCTCACTCCCAGGGATAAGCAATGACTTTCCCAAGTCTACTGGCTAATAGTTGTTTATGGACTTTCCTCCAACAACCTGTCCAAATCTCTTTTGAATCTGCTATGCTAGTCACCTTGATCATGTCCTCTGGCAATAGATCATTCCTCAGTTTGGTTGTACTCAGAGTACAAAATTTTAAAAGTGTTACTTGTGCTAACCCCCCCCCCCCCCCCCCATATTCATGAGTATCTGGGATATGCAAGAGTGACAATTATTTTAAAAGCCTGAAGTTACGAATGTATATCCGTGTGTGCACATTTAAAAAAATTTAAAAAAGGGGTGGCATTGAAGGCAGGGCCAAGAGTAATGCGTATAACTCCATATTTTAAAAAACTTGGAGTCTCGGTGCATGCTGGCTTGTTATTCATGTAAGTTTGCTGCTGCTCCTGAGGAGGAGCAAGTCTGCAGATCTTGCATTTTTGGGCTTCTACAACAGAATGAAGAGTCTGGGTCAAGTGGAGGGAGTGCAGGATGAAGAAGCAGAAGGGTCTCCATGACCTCAAGGTAGACTGGGCAAACTGGTGAACTAATGAGAAAAACTGGGACTATCCCTTGCGCAAGCATTTTTTAAAATGTGCTTATATATGCATGTTAAAGTCAGCAAAATCCTATGGGAGATATGCGAAGTAGTTATGCTTAAGTAATCTCTTAAAATTAGGTGCACACATACATACAGTAGGCGTATTTTAAATCTTACACGCATAACTGCATGCAAGATTTAAATTTCCAGCATATGCTCGCTTGCATGCCCATACGTGCTCGTTTTAAAATTAGGGAGTGAGTGAAGAGTGCTAGCCTATTTAGCTTTAATTCATAAAGGAGTCGGTCCATCCCTTTTATCATTTTTGTTGCCCTTTTCTAGTCCCACTAAGTTTTTTTCAGATGAGGTGACAGGAATTGCACACAATTCTCAGGGTGTGGTTGTACATAGATCAAAATAGAAACATTATGATATTCTCCATTTGATTCTCCTTTCCTGACCAAATAATTCATAATATTCTATTTGTTTTTTTTGATTCCTGTTGCACATTGACAAAGTTTTGTCCACAAGGTCGTTTCCTTGGCTGTTGATTCTTGTTATGGTTTAGCGGTGTTTGGGTGGATTCCTGGGTACTGTGGCAGATGACCATGCCCACAGGGAGGAGCCCCGTGGGAGGCATAGTACTGGGCTAGACTCGGGATGCACAAACACAGAATTAGATCTTTTATCATACAGCTTGTAGTATACCACCAGAGGTGGCAGTAGTGAAGAAATCCAGAGGTAGCAGTCCAGGGACCCTTGGCAAAGGGGACCCGTCTCACCAAGTTGGTATAGGGAGATTCCGGTGAGGGTTTCCCAGCACAGCAAAGCTGTGGGTGAGATAGACTGAGAATGAGATTACTCACTAGATGGTAGCTGTAAGGTTGGCGATTCCACCAGGTTGAAGTAGATGGTAACAGGCACCGAGGCAGGGAGAGCAGACCCTCAAGGAGCGAGTACCTGATCCCAGTAAGGCACCGAAAGGAAAGCAGAGGGCCCCCAAGGAGCGGGTACCCAGATTAAAGAATACCCTGAAGGGCAAGGTAGAGCTTCCAGCAGCAGCAGGAAGCAGCAGAGTAGCGTAGACCAGACGAATCCAATCCTTGCTAACTCAATGGAGCTAGCAAACAAGCGTAGGCTAAATACCCGGATGGCATGATGTCACTTGAAGGGATGCCCCTGAGGTTCGCGCCATAGCTGGAATAAAGACATGGGTAGTGCATGCGCACCCTAGGAAGCCCTTGGGAGGAACATGGCGGGAGGCAATGCCATAGCTGTTCCGGGGAATCCGGAGAGAGTGGCTTGCAGACGCAACGGTGGCCATCTTCCCAAGTCTAGCGGGGAGAGCAGAGAAAAAGGTGAGGCACAAAGGTCGAAGCCATCTGAGACCGACGGACCCAACAATTCTTAATATGGAAACCAGTAATTTTAACTGTTTTGGGATTATTTTTCTCTATGTGCACCACTTTGAACTTATCCATTGAATTTCAGCTGCCATTTAGATGCTCAGTCTCCTAGTCTCACAAGGTCCTTCTGTAATTTCTCACAATCCACTGCTGTTTTAACAACTTTGAATAATTTTATATCCTCTGAAAATCTGATTGTAAGCTGAAGCCCCTAAGGGACCATCCTGCCAAACCTGGGCCTGACTCTATTGGATCCAAAATAGAGACAATAATGAAATCAAGTAAGGTTTATTGTACAAGTTTACCATATTCACTGCTTACCCTGTACTGGTCAGATAATTCTAAACAGAAAATTCTAACCCCACCTAAGATTTATATCAACTGAAGTTTAGTTGCTTCAGAAGTCATTGGTCAAATTAAAAAGTCTTTTTTTAGCAGGGCATGTCTATGCTGCTGGGATCCTCTACAATGTCTTCGGTTCTCAACACTTCCTGTTCCCTAATTGGATCTTCCAGGTTTGAGCTTCTGTGCTGGTGGCTTCATAATGATCATCATAGTTAGAGCTTAGCTGGTCATTATAGGTATCTGCCTTTTGGTTGCTAAGTAGCTTTGACATATTTGTACCTAAGGTGAAGTAACTTGCCCAATGTCACAAAGAGTATCAGTGGCATTTGAACCCTGGCTTCCCTGGTTCACAGCTCACTGCTCTAGCCACTAGACTACTCTTAACTTCTATTGTTTTGTCCAGCAGAAGCATCAGGCTCACTGGCCTATAATTTCTTGGATCACCCCTGAAGCCCTTTTTAAAAATTGGCATCACATTGGCCACCCTTCACTCTTCAGCTATTGTGGCTGTTTTAAATGATAGATTATATATTTTTAGTAATAGGTATGCAAATTCATGTTTGAGTTGTTTTAGAATTCTGGGGGGATGCCATCCAGTCCAGGTGATTTGTTACTCTTTAGTTTGCCAAATGATCTCTTACATCATTCTTAGAGAGATTTGTTTTAGTTGTTCAGAATCATTACCATTAAAGAATGTTTCAGGTGAGGGTATGTTCTCGACATCACCTTCAATAAAAACCAAGGCAAAGAACTCATTCAGATTTTCTGCTACTCCCTTTTCCTTCCTGAGCACTCCTTTTACCCCTCAATTATCTAGTGGCCCATCTGACTCCTTCACAGTCTTTTTGATTTGAATGTGCTTGAAAATGTTTGTATTAGTTTTTGGCTCTCTGGCAAGTTTTTTCTCAAATTATCTCTTGTCCTGTCATACTACTGTTTTGTATCTAACTTGCCACTACTTATGCTGTTTATTTTCTTCATTTGGGTTTGTTTTCCATTTTTTGAATGATGCCCTTTTTACTTGAATTGCCTCTTTCACCTTGCTATTAAGCCATCTGTGCTTTCAAGATGGTATACGGGGTGTGGAATTAATACTGTGGTCAAGATGTTGGCTTGAACATAACACTGAAGTGTCTCAAAGTTACAAAAATAGATAAAACATAAGTGCTCAGAATTATAGATTATATTTGTAATTTTGAAAAAAAATTATAAATAGAAACAATCTACATGGGATTGAATTTGTGGGACACTACTGAAATGCTGTTTAGCTTATATATGAAGGACCCAATGTTTATTCTGCTACTTATCTAGTTGCAAGAGGTGTTATACAGACATGGAATTTTCAAGTAACTATCTTACAGGCCGATACCGAAAAACGCGCGGGAGAGCCGGCGAGCGCCTTCTCAGGCCACTCTCCTGGTCGCGCGATTCAGGAGGATGGCCTATGCAAATGAGGGCCTGCGGTAAAAGGAGGCACTAGGGACACTAGCGCATCCCTAGTGCTTCATTTTTGACAGGAGCGGCGGCTGTCAGAGGGTTTGACAGCCGACGCTCAATTTTGCCAGCGTCGGTTCTCAAGCCCGCTGACAGCCACGGGTTCGGAAAACGGATGCCAGCATAATTGAGCATTCGTCTTCCGACCCGCGGGCCGTTTTTTAAATTTTTTTTTTCTTTTGGGGCCTCCGACTTAATATCGCTATGATATAAAGTCGGAGGGTGTACAGAAAAGCAGTTTTTTCTGCTTTTCTGTACACTTCCCCGGCGCCGGCAGGCGTTAATTTCTGAAAGTAAAATGTGCGGCTTGGCTGCGCATTTTACTTTCTGTATCGCGTGGGAATAACTAATAGGGCCATCAACATGCATTGTATGTGAGTTTCCATTTCTTTCAAGGATTGTTTATTGATTTTTAAATAATGTCCATACCTCATGAAAACTTTTAATCTTTGTAGCTGCTCCTTTTAGTTTTTTCTATCTAATTTCCTCATTCTACCACAATCTCCCTTTTAAAGTTATATGCTACTACAGTAGTTTTATATTATGTCATCCATCCAGTGATTATGTCAAATTTGATTGCATTATGATCACTATTGCTTAGCAGCCAACTTGTGTACCAGATCATGCATCCCACTGTTGACTAAATCTAAAGTAACTTCCTCTCTGCTTCATGGAGTAGCTGGTCCTAGAACTGAAGAGTCATTCATGGCTTTCAAACCTCTCTAGAATATTGCAAATGTCTCATTATTATTGTGTTGCCAAATTAATTTGCCTTTCTAATTTCAGCTAGTATTTCACAGTCTTTCTTCATCTTGGTCAGGTGGATGGAAGCATAAACCCACTGCTATACTCTTACTTAACACACATGGAATTTCTATCCATAAGGATTCCACAGTGCATTTTGTTTCCTGCAGGATTTCTATCATCCTTTACATATAGTGCCACCCCTCTACTAATTTGATTTGCCCGTCAACATAATTTATACCCTCGTATTACAGTGTACCATTGGTTGTCCAACTTCTGCCATGTCTTTGAAATGCCTATAAATTCAATAATTCTCATATAATATCTTACATTCTAAGTCTCTAGCATTACTAGCCAAACTTCTAGCATTCACATACAGACATTTTGAATTAAGTTTTTTATTTGTACTGATTTCTATTTGTGTACATAGCAAGCTTATTACTAGATGATACAAGCAGTGTACATTCATTCACATCTGTGTACTCTTTAGCTACATCATCTGAACTACTTCAGCTTTAACCACAACCTCTCTTTCGGGATATTCTACCTTCCCCATTTTGCAAGTATTCTTGTAAATTACCTCCCTTCGAACCATGCACTTCTGAGCAACTCAGCTTTCCACCAGCTGCTTCTTTTGAAATGTTAGCACTAGCTGCTGTTTCACCCTGGTTAACGTAGAGCCCATCCTGTCAGAATAGATTCCCCCTTCCCCGGTTCCTAACAAATTTAAAGCCCTCTTCCCTGCACCATCACATCATCCATGCATTGAGACTGCAGAGCTCAACCTGCCTCTGGGCTCCTGTGCATGGAATGAGGAGCATTTCTGAGAATGCAACCCTGGAGGTTCTGGATTTCAATTTCCTACCAAGAGCTAATGCTGGTATTTATGGTTTATCACACAATATCAGACATACTAGCATGTTATTTTGGTTGACAGAATAAGTCTATCATATTCTGTGCGCCATCTAACAAACTCTTAGCTGGAAGCATTGACACTCTTCATTCACTAAGCTCTTTCATTATGGGGGACCACTCCATGGTACAGAAGTAGCTGCAAACATTTCAACATTGTTTCCCACAGGCGGAGAGTACATATGGGGACTTCAACCTGATCTCCCTTCCCTGATCTTTTTTGACTCAGCTAAAAGTGCCCACATTTCAAAAGAACCACATCTACATTGGGCTGTATTGAGATGGAGGGGAGGAAGAGGGATCGATTTTCAAATGGGGAAATCTAGCAGAGTTAATCATTACTGATACAGCTAGATTCCTTCCTGGTGGATAAGGGAAAACAGCCATGGAGCAGAAGACCTAGTAAAAACACAAATGAGAAAGAGATGTGTTCTCCTTATATGTCTAGATTTTCTTCAGTTCCTAGGTAGGTGCTACTGCAGCTTTCCTGCTGAGAATTTTTTACAGCAAAGAATGAGAAAGAGAAAAGTGATCTTCAACAGGTCAGGGTTCAAACAAGAAATCTAGAGAACCTGCAAATAAAACTAATACTGCTTCTACTCCAGGGACATGGTGGGGCTGGTGGGGATATTAAAAAGCTTTTGCACATCTCAGGTAGTCATCAGGAGCATGCCTACAAATAATTTATAATGAATAAACGAGGTGATTACTTAACAAGAGCTTTGCAAAATGTCTTACAGAATTTCCAATATTTCCTGCTTCAGGTTTCTTTCCTTTCTTTACAGGAGAAAAACCTGCCATTCTTGACACCTCCCTGCTGCCACAAAATGCATGTAATTAATTATAGTTATGCTTTAGCTTCTGTACGCCATTTCTTTCCTTAATTTTAACCACACATTTCTTATTATAATCAAGATGGAACCACAATCTAACGGAATTGTAATGGAAAGCACAGCCTCTTCTGTCCTTCCCCTTTAGGAAGTCCCCAGCTGTCTTGAATCATTAATATTGTCAGGAGTTCTTCTGCTGACCATGAAAATGTTCTTTTTTTCCCCATTTTAGACTGTTCTTTCCAATCAGCTTGTCATTAAAATCAGTTCAACTTTGGCAGAACTTTTCACTTAATATTGACACTGTGAGCTTAATCCAGAGCAATGTCAGAGGCCTGCAGGTTCTTCACAATGAGAGCATAAGAGTCAGAGCATTCAGCTAAATACATTCTCAGGGCACTAACCGGTGCTTCAATACCCAACATAACTTCTTTGCGGGAGCTGGAAGATAGCTGATAGCCAATATAGAGACAGTCAGGCCTCTGGGAACAGCTGGCACAAAATGCATGCTGCCAAATTATGTAAATTAAAAAATGACTGCTCTGATTCATTCAAAATTTATCAATAATGCTGTAATTTAATTTTTTAAGAGAATTTTCATCCACACTAATTTCAGCTGTTCTCAGCTATTCATTCTGATGCTGCCCACACTCTGGTTCTTCCCCTTGGCTTAGATTCTGTTCACTAAACGTAATGTAGTTTTCTGAATAACGTTTTGCACACCAGTGATGGAGCTCTTTTCTCCCCATTCCCCAGGGAATTTTTTTTTTTGCAATCTGCATCCTCCATCTATGGGAAAATCCGCTCCCCCCCCCCCCCCCCCCCCCCCCACACACCACTACCTCCCCCCCACCCCACCCCATTCCCCAGGGTTATGAAATTATTACCCTAAATTATCGCTTTTTCAGCCCTTTAATTCACAGATATTTTGAGTCTACAAATATCTGCATGAAACTGAACCAGGCTGATTGAATCTGCATTTTTCAGAGAAAAAAAAAAACATTGAAATGTGCTTAAGTTGTCTCTGATTAAGGCAGACATTTGCATATTTTAAGCTACTGTCAAACACAGTTGGAGGTTTATGTTTGTCACTAATTTTTGTATCATGTTAGCAAGCTTACATTTGTTTAGAGTTCTTTAATGTTTTAACAATTTTTTAAATAATTTGAAGGCATTAAAACATCAGTGTGCTACACTGCATTTGCTGGTATATTGTTTTTAGTTGAACATGAAAGTTTGCAAAAACAATCCAATTACTGTGTTAGTTGCAAATTAAACAGCCTTTCTTTGCATGTTATAAGAAAAGTTTATATCTCTAGTTGATTTCCACTCCTCAGTTAAGAGACATATTAAGAACCACATATTACTTTTGTGATCATTCTGTTTGGTTCTGAATCAGTTGTACCTTGCTTTGAGTGTTTCAGTAATAAAGCATGTCATACATAACAAAAAAAAAAAAATACATGCACAAATAAAGAAGCAGTTAATACTGATTTTTGAAGTTTTGGACTCTTGCATCTAAGAACATAAGAACATGCCATACTGGGTCAGACCAAGGGTCCATCAAGCCCAGCATCCTGTTTCCTACAGTGGCCAATCCAGGCCATAAGAACCTGGCAAGTACCCAAAAACTAAGTCTATTCCATGTAACCATTGCTAATGGCAGTGGCTATTCTCTAAGTGAACTTAATAGCAGGTAATGGACTTCTCCAAGAACTTATCCAATCCTTTTTTAAACACAGCTATACTAACTGCACGAACCACATTCTCTGGCAACAAATTCCAGAGTTTAATTGTGCGTTGAGTAAAAAAGAACTTTCTCCGATTAGTTTTAAATGTGCCCCATGCTAACTTCATGGAGTGCCCCCCTAGTCTTTCTACTATCCGAAAGAGTAAATAACCGATTCACATCTACCCGTTCTAGACCTCTCATGATTTTAAACACCTCTATCATATCCCCCCTCAGTCGTCTCTTCTCCAAGCTGAAAAGTCCTAACCTCTTTAGTCTTTCCTCATAGGGGAGTTGTTCCATTCCCCTTATCATTTTGGTAGCCCTTCTCTGTACCTTCTCCATCGCAATTATATCTTTTTTGAGATGCAGCGACCAGAATTGTACACAGTATTCAAGGTGTCACCATGGAGCGATACAGAGGCATTATGACATTTTCCGTTTTATTCACCATTCCCTTTCTAATAATTCCCAACATTCTGTTTGCTTTTTTGACTGCCGCAGCACACTGCACCGATGATTTCAATGTGTTATCCACTATGACACCTAGATCTCTTTCTTGGGTTGTAGCACCTAATATGGAACCCAACATTGTGCAATTATAGCATGGGTTATTTTTCCCTATATGCATCACCTTGCACTTATCCACATTAAATTTCATCTGCCATTTGGATGCCCAATTTTCCAGCCTCACAAGGTCTTCCTGCAATTTATCACAATCTGCTTGTGATTTAACTACTCTGAACAATTTTGTGTCATCTGCAAATTTGATTATCTCACTCGTCGTATTTCTTTCCAGATCATTTATAAATATATTGAACAGTAAGGGTCCCAATACAGATCCCTGAGGCACTCCACTGTCCACTCCCTTCCACTGAGAAAATTGCCCATTTAATCCTACTCTCTGTTTCCTGTCTTTTAGCCAGTTTGCAATCCACGAAAGGACATCGCCACCTATCCCATGACTTTTTACTTTTCCTAGAAGCCTCTCATGAGGAACTTTGTCAAACGCCTTCTGAAAATCCAAGTATACTATATCTACCGGTTCACCTTTATCCACATGTTTATTAACTCCTTCAAAAAAGTGAAGCAGATTTGTGAGGCAAGACTTGCCCTGGGTAAAGCCATGCTGACTTTGTTCCATTAAACCATGTCTTTCTATATGTTCTGTGATTTTGATGTTTAGAACACTTTCCACTATTTTTCCTGGCACTGAAGTCAGGCTAACCGGTCTGTAGTTTCCCGGATCGCCCCTGGAGCCCTTTTTAAATATTGGGGTTACATTTGCTATCCTCCAGTCTTCAGGTACAATGGATGATTTTAATGATAAGTTACAAATTTTTACTAATAGGTCTGAAATTTCATTTTTTAGTTCCTTCAGAACTCTGGGGTGTATACCATCCGGTCCAGGTGATTTACTACTCTTCAGTTTGTCAATCAGGCCTACCACATCTTCTAGGTTCACCGTGAGTTAATTCAGTCCATCTGAATCATTACCCATGAAAACCTTCTCCATTACGGGTACCTCCCCAACATCCTCTTCAGTAAACACCGAAGCAAAGAAATCATTTAATCTTTCCACGATGGCCTTATCTTCTCTAAGTGCCCCTTTAACCCCTCGATCATCTAACGGTCCAACTGACTCCCTCACAGGCTTTCTGCTTCGGATATATTTAAAAAAGTTTTTACTGTGAGTTTTTGCCTCTACAGCCAACTTCTTTTCAAATTCTCTCTTAGCCTGTCTTATCAATGTCTTACATTTAACTTGCCAATGTTTATGCTTTATCCTATTTTCTTCTGTTGGATCCTTCTTCCAATTTTTGAATGAAGATCTTTTGGCTAAAATAGCTTCTTTCACCTCCCCTTTTAACCATGCCGGTAATCGTTTTGCCTTCTTTCCACCTTTCTTAATGTGTGGAATACATCTGGACTGTGCTTCTAGAATGGTATTTTTTAAAATGACCACGCCTCTTGGACATTTTTTACTTTTGTAGCTGCTCCTTTCAGTTTTTTTCTAACAATTTTTCTCATTTTATCAAAGTTTCCCTTTTGAAAGTTTAGCACGAGAGCCTTGGATTTGCACACTGTTCCTTTTCCAGTCATTAAATCAAATTTGATCATATTATGATCACTATTGCCAAGCGGCCCCACCACCGTTACCTCTCTCACCAAGTCCTGTGCTCCACTGAGAATTAGATCTAAAATTGCTCCCTCTCTCGTCGGTTCCTGAACCAATTGCTCCATAAAGCTATCATTTATTCCATCCAGGAACGTTATCTCTCTAGTGTGACCCGATGATACATTTACCCAGTCTATATTGGGGTAATTGAAGTCTCCCATTATTACTGCACTACCAATTTGGTTAGCTTCCCTAATTTCTCTTAGCATTTCACTGTCCATCTCACCATCTTGACCAGGTGGACGGTAGTATACCCCTATCACTGTAGTCTTCCCTGACACACAAGGGATTTCTACCCATAAAGATTCAATTTTGTATTTAGTCTCATGCAGGATGTTTATCCTGTTGGACTCTATGCCATCCCGGACATAAAGCGCCACTCCTCCTCCGACTGCTCCTCTCTGTCATTGTGATATAATTTGTACCCCGGTATAGCACTGTCCCATTGGTTATCCTCTTTCCACCATGTCTCTGAGATGCCAATTAAGTCTATGTCATCATTTACTGCTATACATTCTAATTCTCCCATCTTACTTCTTAGACTTCTGGCATTAGCATACAAACATTTCAAAGTTTGTTTTTTGTTTGTATTTTTATTCTGCTTTTTAATTGATAGGGATAAGTTAGAATTTTTTAGCTCAGGTGAGTTTTTAGTTACAGGCACTTGGACTACTTTTCTAATTATTGGAACCTCACTGTCGGGATGCCCTAATTCTAATGCATCATTAGTATCCTTTAAAGATACCTCTCTCCGAACCATGTGCTGCTGAGCGACTGTCGGCTTTCCCCTTTGTTCTAGTTTAAAAGCTTCTCTATCTCCTTTTTAAAGGTTAGCGCCAGCAGTCTGCTTCCACCCTGGTTAAGGTGGAGCCCATCCCTTCGGAAGAGACTCCCCCTTCCCCAAAAGGTTCCCCAGTTCCTAACAAAACTGAATCCCTCTTCCTTGCACCATCGTCTCATCCACGCATTGAGACTCCGGAGCTCTGCCTGCCTCTGGTGACCTGCGCGTGGAACAGGGAGCACTTCAGAGAATGCTACCCTGGAGTTTCTGGATTTAATCTTTCTACCTAAGAGCCTAAATTTGGCTTCCAGAACCTCCCTCCCACATTTTCCTATGTCGTTGGTGCCCACGTGTACCACGACAGCCGGCTCCTCCCCAGCACTGTCTAAAATCCTATCTAGGTGACGCGTGAGGTCCGCCACCTTCGCACCAGGTAGGCATGTTACCAGGCGATCCTCACGCCCACCAGCCACCCAGCTATCTACATTCCTAATAATCGAATCACCAACTATGACGGCCGACCTAACCCTTCCCTCCTCGGCAGTAGGCCTTGGGGAGATATCCTCAGTGCGAAAGGACAATGCATCACCTAGAGAGCAGGTCCTTGCTACAGGATCCTTTCCTGCTACACCTGGTTGGTGCTCTCCCATTATGAGACCTTCTTCCTCCAAGGCAGCACCAGGGCTGCCAGTCTGAAGTTGGGACTTGACTACTATGTCCCTGAAGGTCTCATCTATATACCTCTCTGTCTGCCTCAGCTCCTCCAGGTCTGCCACTCTAGCCTCCAGAGATCGGACATAATCATCCAAATGTTATCTAACATTATAATAACAATAATATACAATTATCCATAGAATGCAATAAATAATAGCAATAGTCTGTATGCAGGCTGAGTCCTACAGCTATATCCCATCGAGTGGCTGCAATATTGAACTTGCTGTTATGGAAGAAAATTTCCAGAGGGGGGGAAAACCTCTCTTTCAGCGTGTTCAACATCTGTCAGTGATTTTCTCCCTTTGCACAGACATCCAGTCTGGCTGATGGTTTAGGCTAAGCTGGTTACTAGATACATCTCGAAACACCTGCGAGCACAGCTGTGCACATCTCCTCTGAAGCATCGGCAGAATTCGCTGCATGCTAGTTCCTTAGAGTAGGATGGATTCAGAGAGAGATCGGCGATGGCAGCCAGAGTTTTCTTCATGTTTAGTGTTTTATCTCATCTTTTTAATGCTCTGGCCATGCTGCTAATAAATGAATGCTAAAATATTAGTACTTGATGAAACACCAGGTTTGCAAGGATGTACTGCATTCTCTTTTTTTTTCCCCAGATATTGATTAGATCAGGTATTTTCTGATGGTATAGATCAAGAAAACGTTCAGCATATTACATATTTTGACAAAAACAAAATTCTGCACAAAGGGGACAAATGCAGCGTTTCCCAAGCAGTTCTGGGGGACACATTTAACCAGTCTGGGGTTTTATGAATAGCTGCAATGAATAGGCTTGAAATATATTTGCATGAATTGGAGACCCAGTATATGCAGATCACCTGCGTGTGCATTCATTATGAAAAACAAGTAAACCAAACTGCAAGACAGGACTAGTGATTCAGAAGTCTTTAACCTGATAGCTTGCTTACCATGTTAACCTTAACCTGCATGTGGCTAACAAAGGATTATGCCAAGAAAGTTAACTATACTTCCAGAGGTTTAATTAAGCTACTAGCCTTAGGTGCTCCATATTAGGCCTGTGAGGTTTTAATGCTGGATAACAAAGTCAGCATTAATATTTAATAGGCTTATTTGCAAATCTCAGTCCACTTTTGGGTCCTTGGCATGTGCATTAGTGTTGCCTTGCACTGACATGTATGCAAATTATGTGTTGCCATACATAGTAGATGTCATGTAAGATAATGAAAGCATTAATACATGTTATCTGTGTGCATTAAACTTATTAGTAAATGCTGTCTTCTAGAGTTTTTCTAAACTGTATTTTTTTTTTTTTTAGGACAATATTCAAAGTTATTTACCTGTACAAACAGCAATTTACCCCAGTAAACTGGCGGTCTAAAAACTACCTTCATTTAATCCAGCTAAAAGTGCACCCGGGGCTCCATAACAGGGATAGTGCTTACCCCATATCTGACTGAGAGGCTACAACAGGTTAGACGAGGCTCCACAGTCTCCACCTGGTTCCTTTTAATAACGGGGGTACCACAGAGTTCCACTGTCCGCTACCCTGTTCAGTCTCTATCAGAGTCCAATTTGTAAACTCATAGCAGGTTTAGATGTCAACCACAGACTCCATGCAGATGACATCCAGTTCATCGTACAGATAGTTCCCACAGTGTCTAATGTCATATTACAAACTACATTCTGTGTAAAAGCAATAAGGAACTGGATGGATGTGAATAGGCTGGCTCTGTCTCCAGAGATGATTTTTTTTTTTTTTTTTTTTAAGTTTGATGACTTTTCTATTCCTATTTTCTCTCTGGGCAAAAATATTGGCGTTCATCTTGATTTGAATCTGTGTCTTCAATCACAAGTACAAACAAGTAAGTGTTTTTCAAGCTGCACTTATTGCATTATCTCCTTGATGCTGCAAGCTCTCTCTCTCTCTAACTAGCCTCAACTACTGTAGCTCTCACTTCATCGGACTGCCAAAAACCTCTTTAAGCTCCTTACAGGTGATTCAAAATTCAGCAGCCGGACCATTGTCTTGCACAGGAAGTGAACATATCACCACAATTTTATCCTCATTCCACTGGCTGCCTGTTCTGCAACGTCATCAGTTCAGATTATTAACGTTGCTGCATAAGGCTTTAAGCCATGATGCTACAAACCTGCATTAGCAAGTTATTAAAAATGTTCCAACCTCAGTCTCTCAGATCACAGGGTCCCAGCTCTTTTGTACCTACAGAAAATTAGATACAAGGTCCATGGATGCACAGTACTTGCAGACTTTTCCCCTTAACAATTGACAATTGTTTCCCCTAAATGAGAAATGATCCAGTGAACAGAGCATTTACTGGCAATAAATGGATGGAGTAACCGCATAGTAAGATATTATATATGCATAGTTACTATAAAAAAAAAATAAAGCAAAGGAAGCATAGACATGAACTTTCCATCATTAAGTTGGTGAAACAGACATCTAAAGGGCATTGATGCACTATGTTCCAAGCAAAACGCTCGGAATAAAACAGCATTCAAGTTAACTTTAATATCTCTTATATGACTGATATCTGTTTATTTGAATTCACTTTTGCATATTTTATAATGCATCTGTAAATATGAAATGAAATGACAAGCAAATGCAGTATGGCAGGATCCTGGAAGATTTTCTTTCAAAGCATCTAAACAAAAATCATATAATACTTGAAGAAAAGAAAGCATTATGAATGCACTCTATGTTCTTTAAAATAAATCTCTCTTTTTTTTGCATGAGACATTGCAAAAAAAGCTAACAATTAGATTAAATGCAGATAGTTTCCTATAAATTAATTCCCCAAATAAAAACATTGTTCATTTCTTGAGAAAAGCTTTTATATTTAAATCCAAAGAGGAACAATCACTGCTATCTTGTGGAACTTTTAGAAGATATTATAGTAGTGGTTCTCAACCCATCTTTGGGCATACCTAGTCAGTCTGGTTTTCTGGATATCTTCAATGAATACATTGCATGAGACAAATTTGGTATACTATGAAGGCAATGCTTGCAATCTGTCTCATGCATATTCATTGTGAATATCCTGAAACCTGACTGTGTAGGTGTTCCCTGAGAACTGGGTTGAGAACCCTTGTATGACAGTATATACATCTTTATTGAAAGCTGTTATACCTGATTAAACTTCAGAGCAGATGCACATGTCTCGGTAATCATACTTTTTATATTTTGCATGCAGATTAGTTCTGTCTGAATTTGCATGTATTTGTTATGCACAGCTGAAAAAAAATGAAAACTCAAGCAACTTTTATTTTTATCTAATCAAATCAATGCTTAATGGAAAAAGAGTAACTGCCTTCAGAGGTGCCTGGAGCTGGACTCTTGGGATGTGAGACATGGGAGAGCATTCACAATTCAGCAGGGCTCCGTGCAGAAGTAGAAAAGGTTGTCGGGGGTTTTATCCAGATACTGAGAGAACTGCAAAGGCCTGACCATCTAGACCCATTAAGGCAATTGGGGCTTATCAACTTCAAAGAATTCTTTCATAAAATGAAGATTTCTCTACTTGGTTCTCTAACATTTGACTGGCTCTCAAATACCGTATAACTCAGGAAAAGGATCTGTGCACTAAGGAGCGGATTTTAAAAGCCCTGCTCGCGTAAATCCGCCCGGATTTACACGAGCAGGGCCTTGCCCACCGGTGCGCCTATGCTCCATAGGCCTGCCAGCGCGCGCAGAGCACCGGGACTCGCGTAAGTCCCAGGGTTTTTCGAGGGGGTGTTTCGGGGGCGGGCCCGGGGGCGTGGTTTCGGCCCGGGGCGGTCCGGGGGCATGGCCGCGCCCTCCGGAACCGCCCCCGGGTCGGGTCTCTGCGCGCTAGCGGCCCGCTGGGATTTACTTCTCCCTCCGGGAGGCGTAAATCCCCCGACAAAGGTGGGGGGGGGGGGGTTAGGTAGAGGAAGGGGAGGGGAGGGCGAAAGAGAATTCCCTCCGAGGCCGCTCCAATTTCGGAGCGGCCTCGGAGGGAACGGAGGTAGGCTGCGCGGCTCGGCACGTGCCGGCTACACGAAATCGGCAGCCTTGCGCGCGCCGATGCAGGATTTTAGCGGCTACGCGCGTACCTACTAAAATCCAGCGTACTTTTGTTTGCGCCTGATGCGCCAACAAAAGTACGCGAAGGCGCACTTTTTTAAAATCTACCCCTAAGGGGTAGATTTTACAAAACAGCGCGAGTGCCCCTAGGGGTAGATTTTATAAAATCGACGCACGCCAGCGGGCTGCTGGCGCACGGAGACGCGATCCAGGGCCGGTTCCGGAGGCGCGGCACGCCCCCGGACTGCCCCGGCCCAAAACCACGCCCCCGGGCCCGCCCCCGAAATGCCGTGCCGATCGGCCCCGCCCCCGACAAGCCCCCCTCGAAAAACCCAGGGACTTACGCGAGTCCCGGGGCTCTGCGCGCACCGGCGGGCCTATGGAAAATAGGCGCGCCGGCGCGCAAGGCCCTGCTCGCCCCGGGCCGAAACCAGATTTACGCGAGCAGGGCTTTTAAAATCCACCCCCAAGAGGACGATATTCAAAGGCGTTTAGCTGAATAATGTGCAAGTTTCCTGGCTAAATGCTGGCTTTTGAATATCTGGATAACAACAGATGCCCAAGGGTCTTTTTCCAAATCTTTAATTGGTGGAGACGTATGTGATTAATTAAAAATGCCCGACTCGCGCCGAGTTTCGCCACATTCCAGTGGCTGTCTCAGGGGCTATGAGTAAACATAAATATGAATATAATAAGTCAAAAATCATAAAATAAGTAAAAAAAAATTAATAAAGCACAAAACATTTAAAACAAATAGTCAATAAAGTTAAAATATAGTAAAAAGAACCTCACATAAATAATAAATAAATGAATATCTGGGGCATATATCCAGGTATATTATAGCTGGATAAGTCATTATCCGGCTATAATTTAGCTGAATAAAAAAGTGCTATACAGCTAAAGACCTGATTTACTAAGCATTTTTCCCATAGATACAGAATTGGAGAAAAGTCTTCGTGAATCAGTCCCTAAGTTAGCCGGATACCTTTAGCGCTGCTTCAGTGCAATTCAAAAGAATATAGCCGGATAAGTGATGATGGGACTATATATTTTAAAATAAAAATATATTGTGCTTGGGCCTACCGGCTCAATTCCCAGCATCCCCCATTCACACACTCATTATGAAAAAAATTCCTTCCCAACTGAGCACCTCCCTCCTCAAATTTTCTTTTTTAAAAATTTAAGTTGAACTTTTGGCTTCAACTTTCCCTTCCTTCCCCCTGGTAACTAAGATATTTAAAAGAGTGCCCCCCCCCCCCCTGCAACTCTAAGGGGCTGATGCAATACAGTGCGCTCAGCCAAGCGCACTGTATAACCCGCAGTCGGACGCGGGTTAAGTAGGCGCTAATCCACCCCCTAATGCAATAAGGGGATTAGCACCTATTTAATGTACATCCGACGTGGAGTGAATGGGATAGCGCTCATCACATGCAAATGCATGTGAATGAGGCTATTACTCATTCACGCCAATGCAAAAAAATAAATGTGCGTCTCAGACACACATTTATCGCTCAGCTATTAACGCCTGCCTGGAGCAGGCGTTAATAGCTGAGTGCAGGTAAAAGAAGTACAGAAAAGCAGAAAAAACTGCTTTTCTGTACTTATTTTAAAATTTTAATTTAAAAAAAAAAAACAGCGGGCCACATTAAGACCGACGCGATATGCTCGGCATCTGTTTTCATGACTGGCGGACTGCAGTTATGAAAACCGACACAGTTTATCGGCATCGGTGTTCATAACTAACAGACTGCCGGTAACCGCAGGGCACGTTAGCAAGCGACCCTAGTGCCTCCTTGCTAACGTGACCCCCTAATTAACATATAGCATGGCGCTCCCCTTGCGGGCGCCATGCACATGTTAAGAAAGCGGGCGCTGAAAAGTCAGCGCCTGCTTTCCATGCTTTTTTTTTTTTTGCAACCGTCCCTAAGTATGTTATTCAAAACTGGGATCCCATTTCTAGCTCCAGGATAGCAGTTTGCTGACTTTCAATATCTTGGGGCAGATGCAATAAATCAGCATGGAAAATGGGCACTCAGGGGTCAGCACCCACTTTCCTAACTCATGCCCATCACCTCTCCTGGGCCCAAGATTGAATATTTAAATGAGGGGTCGTGCTGCCAAGGAGGCACTAGGGGCAAATATGCACCCCTAGCGCCTCCTTGGCAGCGGGCACAGAGGAGAGGTCAGCTGTCAGTGGGTTAGGAAAACAGACGCTCGTTAATTGTGCATCTCTTTTCCTAACCTGACCGCTGGCACACTTTTTTTTTTTTTTTTTTTTTTAAACCTTTTGGTTCCTCCAACTTAATATTGCCATGATATTAATTCAGAGGATGTACAGAAAAGCAGTATTTTCTGCTTTTCTATACTCTTTTTGGGCTGCTCTGGGCAGGCGTTAATTTCTGAGCGTAAAACACGTGGCTCGGGCTCACATATTTTTTGGGGATCTGGGGAGAATAACTAATAGCGCTCATCACATGCAAATGCATGTTGATGAGGCATGTTGCAGGGAGAGGGGGGGGTTTGGACACACATTTTGGATGCGATAATCCCTTTATAGCATAAGGGGGTTGTGGACACGCATCCAACCACGGGTTAAACATCGGCCCCCATGTGAGTAAAAATGTTAACACCCAGCCCAAGGCAGGTGTTCAAAATTAGGCATTAGGGAGTGACAACTAAATAGCATATGGAGGCTCTAACAGCATGCACCTGCTAAATCCTAATTTGAATATGACATTCCTTCATTTACATATGCATAGACACTAATGTCTTTTCAGACCAGTTTAGCTTACATTCTAAGCCAGAGATATTTATGTCCAGTCCTCAAGGACTACAAACAAGTCAGGTTTTTAGAATATCCAAAATGAATATGCATGGAATAGATTTGCATACAATTGAGGCAGTGTGCATGCAAATCTCTCTCATGCATAGTCTTTAGGGATCTCTGAAAACCTGACCTATTGGCAGCCCTCGAGGACTGGAAGTGAATATCACTGTGCTAAGCCATTAGTGCATAACACGCTGTTTTTAGGAAGCACAAAACAGCTTAAGCATGCATGCTTTTAGTGCCTTGGCCCCAAAATAAAAAACACAAATATGCAGTGTGATCTCAATTAGTTAAAGATCACATAAGAAATAAGATCGCGGTTAGTGCACAAAGCTGTCAACCATTAAGTTAGCAAATAACACATTTAAATCAAATTGGAGACAATCCTTTTCATTCAATGCACAATTAAGCTCTGGAATTCATTGCCAGAGGATGTAGTTAAGGTAGTTAGTAGCTGGGTTTAAAAAAAAGATTGGATAAGTTCTTGGAGGAGTCCATAAACTGCTATTAATCAATAGGGAATAACCACCCACTGCTTGTTGCCCACATTAGTAGCATGGGATCTATTTAATGTTTGGGTGCATACCAGGTTCTTGTGACTTGGATTAGCTGCTGTTGGAGACAGGATACTGGGTTTGATGGACCTTAGGCCTGACCCAGTATGGCATACCTTATGTTCTTTTGTTCTTAACCACAAGAATCCAGCACAATTCTCTTATCCATCTGTGACCCTGCTCCCAAAAACCTTTTGTCTCTTTTAGGTCTGTAGGGAAAGTGACCTTAACCACTACCTATTCTTAACTTCTATAAGAACTGGTGATGTCAGCACTCAGTGACAGCTAGCGAGCATAGATGGGGAGACTCACAGTGAGTTGTGCTCCATTAGAAAAGAAAATCCGGCTTTCTGAGGGTCTCATCCATTTATCTCAATCATATTGAAGAAATGCTGGCTAATTTTTGGGATGAAGCAGGGAGTTGCCAAAATATTACTTCTCTGTGAGGAGATCATATTCATACCTGGGAACTCACTGGATTTGGCCCGGAGACTCCAGAATTACCGGGTCTCCAGGCCAATACCGGAAAACTCCGAGTGCTGCAGCAAAAGCAATCTGCCTGTTCCCGGGAAGAAGACAGGAGCGTCATTGGTTTTGAGGGGCTGAAAAAAAGGAGGAACTCAGCAGTGATTTCTACCGTCTCTGGCCCTTTTTAACTCTTAACTTCGCTTCCTCTTGACACTCAAACCTGCTCCTGCACAGCGTTAACAGCCGTCCTGTGCAATGTTTCTAGCCACTTGCCCGTCCCATCCTGTTTAACTTGGCCAATCGATATCGCAATTTCCTGCCCGTGCACCAAACGAGGAGTGAGAAACAGGCAGCGTCCACTTCTGCAGCATAGGAGAAGGAGGGGGAAAGTCAGCCTGAAGGAAGAGGCGGCTGCTGCTCCAGGAGCCCAAGTTACAGGCTGCTGGTGCAAGTGTGTTTTCAAAGGGGGGGGGGAGAGAGAATGCATGAGGATGTCTGTGAGAGTGAGTGTGTATTTGTGCAGGAACAAGAGAACTGAGAGTATATGTAGGTGAATAGGAGAGAACTGAGTGCAAGTGGGCATGGGTGTATGGAAGAGGGAGAGACGTGAATGTGTGTGTGTTGGTGGGAGAATGGGAAAAGTAAAGATGTAAATGAGCATGTGAGAGAATGAGCAGAGAAAGTAAGTGTTAACATGTAAGAGTGTTTGAGAGCAAATTAGTGAACATCCGGTCCCATTGTACAGTTGCCTTCCCTCCTCCAATCCATGGTAATCTCAGGGTGACTGGAAGTCAAAGGCTCCCAGGTATGATTGTATTTCATCCTGCTGCTACTACTGTGCTGTTGTCTGTGGACTTTACTGTGGATCCTGGTGGACTTGTCAGTTGGTTGCATGTTTTGCATTTCACAGGCACACACACACACACAAGCAGGCTCCCAATCTGTTTCACAGGCTCACACACACACACACACACACACATCCCAAGCAGGCTCCCAATCTCTCTCTTTCACAGGCACACATATACAAGCAGGCTCCCAATCTCTTTTTCTTTCTCTCACAGGCATACGTACAAACAAGCTCCCAAACTCTATCACACAATTGTGCCTCTACTCATTGTTTGGCCTTGTTGGCCTGGGCTTCAGTTTGGGAGCCTGCTTGGGGGGGGGTGTGTGTGCGCGCGTGTGCCTGTGAAACATATTGGGAGCCTGCTTGTGTGTGTATGTGCCCCTGTCAAAGAGCGATTGGGAGCCTGCTTGTGTGTGTGTGTGTGTGTGTGTGTGTGCCCCTGTCAAAGAGCGATTGGGAGCCTGCTTGTGTGTGTGTGTGTGTGTGTGTGTGTGCGCCTGTCAAAGAGAGATTGGGATCCTGCTTGTGTGTGTGTGTGTGTTTGTGTGTGTGTGCCTGTCAAAGAGAGATTGGGATCCTGCTTGTGTGTGTGTGTGTGTGTGTGTGTGAGTGTGTGTGCGCCTGTCAAAGAGAGATTGGGATCGTGTGTGTGTGTGTGTGTGTGTGTGTGCGCGCGCGTGCCTGTGAAACAGATTGGGAGCCTGCTTGTGTGTGCCTATGAAATGCAAAACAGGACATACAACCAACTGATAAGTCCAACAGGATCCACAGTAAAGTCCACAGACAACAGCACAGTAGTAGCAGCAGGATGAAATACAATCATCTTGCAATACAAACCGAATATCACCTTTGAGATAGGACTTGCCGAATTGTCAGCAGTCCGAAACACGGAACCGTGTCGGGTTATTTGTCTTAAGTTGAGACTACAAGGTCTGTCAAGTATTTGTTTAATTAGGAAGTTAAGTACTTTACTATTTTAATCGCAACAAAAAAAAGCTTAAAAAAAAAAAAAAAAAAAAGGATTGTATGGGATTTTCCAACTAAATGACCTATGATTAAATATAAGGCAGAGTGTAAAAAGCGAAAGCTCAATACGATGATGCCTAGTATGATGGTCATAAGTGCAGTGTGCGTCTTAAGTTAGTTCATGGTTAGATACATGTTGGTATAGTTACTAGTGGGTTGTCTAATTTACCAACAGATCTGACGGTATAAAGCTTTACCTCATTTATTAGTTATTTTGTTTTCTGCCTATGCCAGACCTTGGGTATAGTTTCTGTGTAGGGTTCTATAGCAGTTTGGCTGGTTCTGTTTTCCTAATAAGAGATGTATTAGGGCCTGGTGTAATATTTGCAGTGTTGATAGGGATTTTATTTATTTATTTATTTATAACTTTTTTATACCGAAGTTCAATTAACAGAGTTAATTATCAATCCGGTTTACAATGCAACCAAAAAATTGACAGTAACAAAAGTTGTCTTACATAGAACAAGGGAGGAGATAACTTGGGAGCAACTTAAACAAATTGGTAAATCAGGGAGAGGGCAGAATGGCCTGAAAGAGAGGGGTGTGGAAGGAAAAAGGGTTATTACAATTTTAAGGGGATCAGGAGCAAAAATAGCAAGCTAGGGCAATGAGGAAGATGAGTTTAGGAACCTAAGCTTGGGATGATAGGTTCCATGGGAAAGTGGTGAACGGCGAGATATTATGGGAAAGCTTGTCTGAACAGTAGAGTCTTAAGTCTCTTCTTGAAAATGAGTGGGCATTGTTCCAGCCTGAGGTCGGGAGGGAGCAAATTCCACTGTTTGGGACCTGCGGAGGAGATCGCTCTTTTACTTAGGGAGGTTTTGATTGCAGGTACTTGAAGAGTGCTTCTCTGCGCTAATCTGATAGGGCGGGCTGAGGTATGAAGCTGCAGGGGGGTAGAGAGGTCTAGCGGAGAGATGTTAAGAATAGCTTTGAGAGTGATTGATAAAAGCTTGTACAGGATTCTGTGTTTGATTGGGAGCCAATGGAGCTTCCTAAGGATTGGTGTTATATGGTCCCTTTTGTTTGTCTTAGTGAAAATCCTTGCAGTTGCATTTTGAAGCAGCTGGAGGGGCTTGATGGAGTTGTCTGGCAGGCCGTGAAGAAGAGCATTGCAATAATCGATTTTTGAAAAGATAATTGCTTGCAAGACTGACCTGAAGTCCTGGAAATGAAGGAGGGGTCTTAATCTTTTTAAAACTTGAAGTAGCACTCCTTCACTGTGTTATTGATGAAACCTGAGTAGTTCAGTTGATTGTCCATGACTACCCCGAGGTTTCTGACTTTAGGAGAGATGGTTGGCAGCACTGTAAGGGGTGAACTGCTTAGAGGAAAATTCCCATCTTGAGTGATTAGTAGGAACTGTCTTGTCAGTGTTGAGTATCAGGTTGAGATTTGAGAGGAGATTATTGATGGAGCGTAGGCAGATATTCCAATGGCGTATAGTATTGTCCAGGGAGTCGTTTACCGGTATGACGATTTGGACGTCGTCTGCATATACGTAGTGTGTTAACTTAAGGTCAGAGAGGAGTTTACAAAGTGGGAATAGACTATGGGGGGGAAAGTAAGAGAACTGGGACTTTGTTGTGATTTTGGGAAGTAACATGGGATAGATATCCTTCCCAAGCCCATGGGAGGATCTGGAGAGCACAGTAACATAAGATATGTTATACTGGGTCAGGCCAAGGGTTCATCAAGCCCAGCATCCTGTTTCCAACAGTGGCCAATCCAAGTCACAAGTGCCTAAACATTAAATAGATCTCAAGATATTATTCCTTATTAATAGCAGTTTATGGATTTTTCCTCTGAACTTTTCCAAACTTTTATTAAACCCAGTTATGCCAACTCCATAACCACATCCTCTGGCAATGAATTCCAGAGCTTAACTATGAGCTGAGTGAAAAAGAATTTTCTTCGATTTGTTTTAAATGAGCTACTTGCAAACTTCATGGAGTGCCCCCTAGTCCTTCTATTAACTGAGAGAGTAAATAACCAATTCACATTAACCTGCTCAAGTCCTTTCATGGTTTTATAGACCTCTATCAATTGAGGTTAAGTACAGAGTCAAATTACTCAAGGAGTTGGCTGATGTAATTGGAGAACTGGTTGTTGGAGAAGTAAGGTCACAAATTAATTACAGCTCAGCTTGTGATAATCAATTGAATTATTTTCACTTTTGAGTTTGTAAAATCACCACCAATTCGCTTTTGCAACCCATCAGTAAAATTGAGATGGAACCCACAGAGTCTCCAGCTTGATTATTGCTGCTATGTTGGGAGATCATAAGTTCTGTTTGCAAGGTGTGGAACAAGAGACTTTCAGAGAGGAGTATGGGTTAATAAAGGGCTTTGAAGCTAAGCTTCTCCCCACAGAGGATCCTGGACTCTCAGAATGGTATGGTTTCCTGGTGAGAACTAACTTGACATGAGAGCTTTTGGGGACATTATCTGGGTTTTTCCACTCAACGGCTACACAAACTATTTGTATTTTCAGGGGGCAAGTTAAAGAAAGGGATATGAATTTAGAACAAGAAAGTTTCATAGTTTATTCTTTTAAAGAAAAATTGATGCAAACATGAAATCACACAACTGTAGTTTTTATATTCTCAGTAGGGAACTGAACTTACTGATCCATTATATGCTTAAACTCAATAAAATTGTTAATTACAAATGCTAGAATTACCACTGGCAGCAAAATTACTGTAGGAGTCTATGCAATAAGTCCCATGACAGCTATAAAAGATAAATTACCACAATACTTAACCCCAAACATATTGTACTTTGATTTATTCTTTTAAATTCTGCAAATGTAAGGTTAAAACCAAGGGATTAACACAGTTTTCTGATCAGTATGTTTGTAACAGGAAACAGAAGCTTAAATTGGTTGCAAGAACTCAAATGTATGGTATATAACATGACTGATGGCTTAAGTGTTGTGATTCCACAGAATATGATGGCAGATAAAGGCTGCAAGACCTATCTAGTCTTGCAGTCTACCCATTTTCTATCCCTGATGCTTTACCTTGGGCCTACCTGACCTCTGACTTTTATCGTCATATCCTAAATGAAGGTATTGACATAATGGGCATAATGGGCATAATGGGCATAATGGGCATTTCAGAGACCATGGTGATTCCAAGGTACAAAATATATTTGAAATAGCAGAACAGAAAGACATGTTGATGATGTGGCACTATATGTTAAGGATTACACAACATCAAGAAGAATACATATTTTACAGGAAACTATGCACTCTGGAATCTATATGGATAGAAATTCCACGTGTGATAGAGAAGAGTATAGCAGAGGGTGTTCACTACCATTCACCCGATCAGGATGGGGTAACAAATTGTGAAATACCAACAGGCCACTAAGCATGGAAACACAATAATAATGTGAGATTTCAGTTACGCCGAATATTGATTGGGTGAATGTTTCATCGGGGCATGTCAGGGAAGTTACATTTCTATACACCATAAATTACTGGTCTTAGAACCTACAAGAGAGCGGGCTAGTTTTTACTGGAATGCAGGATTTGGATCAAGAAGTAATGGTGGTGGCAATAGCTTGGCAATAATGATTATAATGCAAGCAAATCTGAAACAATCACTGAAGGGAAAATAATAAAATTACTCAAGTAACATTAACTTTAAAAAGATACAGTATGATAAAATGAGGAACCTAGTTAGAAAGAAACTAAAGGAGCAGTTACAAAGGTTAAAAGTCTGCATGAGGCATGAAGACAGTTTAAAAACACAATCTTGAAAGCCCAGATAAAATGTATTCCATTAATTAAAAAATGTTAAAATAAAATCAAGTGTCTACAAGTATAGCTATATGGTATTGTAAAAGAGGCTATCAAAGTCAAAAAGGCATCTTTTAAAAAATGGAATTCAGGAATTAATGAGGAAAATGCAAAGGCACATAAGCATTGCCAAATTAAATGCAAAACATTAATAAAGTTGACCAAGAGAAAATTTGAGGAGATACCTGCCAAAGAGGCAAAAGCTAATAAAAACTTTTTCAAGTACATTAAAAACAAAAACTATGAGGTACTCAGTTGGGCCATTAGATGACTGGGGAGTAAAATGGTGGCTTAGGAAGGATAAGGCCATAGCAGAAAATCTAAGGGGTAGAATTTATTACGTGCGCGCGTGCATCCATGTGCACGCGCACATGGACATGCCAATTTTATAACATACGAGCGCAAGCACGTGCATGTTATAAAATCATTGTGCCGCATGCACATGCACACCGGATTTTGTAATCTGTGTGCAGGCAGTGCGCGCAAGGGGAGGTAGATTTGTGCAAGTTTCGCGTGGTGATGCATCGCGGCGTTCCCCAGTTCCCTCCCAGTCCGCTCCAATTAAGGAGCGGACTGGGAGGGAACTTCCCTACCCCTGCTCTAACCCCTCTTCCCCTCAATCCCTAATTCCTACCTTTTTCCTTTTTTTATCTTTTTTCTTCGCACTTAATTCAAGGTCCAACCTGAAGTAAGTTGCGCGTGCTGGCAGAGCAATCTGTGCCGCTGTCCTGGCTCGCCCCTTCCAAGATGCCCGGCAGTTCTGCAAGTAACCCCCGTTTTTAACGCACGAGGGGGATTTAAAGATTGCCAATAAATGAATAAGCATGTAGAAAAAGGAAAGCCAGTTGACATAGTGCATTTGGATTTTCAGTATGAGTTTGATAAATTCATGAAAGACTCCTCAGAGAACTAAAAAGTTATGGGATAGGAGGTGGTATCTTATTGTGGTTTGGTTACAAGTAAAATGATAGGAAACAAAAAGAGTAGGACTAAATGGTCAGTTTTCTCAGTGGTGAAAAGTAAATAGTGGAGTGCACCAGGCATCGGTACTGGGACCAGTGTTGCTTAACGTATTCATTAATAATCTGGAAAAGGGAGCAATTATCAAATTGTGACAATGTTCACAATTGACAGAAAAAACTAAAAATTATTAATGTATTATAATTAGGTTTGTATGATAAACGTGATAGGCTGAACATAATGATTATGCCTATTATGGACTTTGGCTTTGCATAAAATAAAATATAAATAATTGACATGAATTGGTGGAGGTATCAGTTAACTGGTGATTTCAAATACATTTGTAAGTATTTTCAAAATAGTATATGCGCATACTTTATAAAATACCTGCTTCCATGTATAAAATGGAGTTATTTTGCATATATATTATATTTTTTTTATGCACCTAGAATATATGCACATATGTTTATAAAATAGGTAGAGAAAGTATGCATGTGTTTTTTTTGTTTTGGAAATATTTGCACGTATCTGAAATATATGCGCCTACTTTCAGAGCAGAACTACGTTTTACTTCATAAACTGTAGAGCTCCTACCACCACGGCTGGATTTAAAATTATGGCGCCTATAGGCAGAGAACTCTGGAAATCAGAGAACAATGGGGAGAGTCTTGAGTTTTCGGGCACCTTCAGTATTTGGCTCCGAAGGCTTGTGTCTATTCTACCTATTCCTAAATCCAGCCCTGCCCACCATTCAGTTTATAAAAAAAATAAATCTCTATGCATCCATTTACACACGCAAATGCTGTACCGCAAATAAGTTTGAACATTAGGCTTCCTCATATCTTATACTTGTTTACATTCAATTTAATTGTTTTGGTCACCTAGTTGGAGAAAAAAGCTCTAGGCAGTGTAAAGTCAAATCTAAAAATGACATCATAATAAGCAAAAACAAAGACAGACAATTTAAAATGAAATAAAACATATTAAGTAACAGGCTGAGAATAAAAATTGTAGACCTAAAAAATTAATTAAATACTTCAACAAAGCCTCTCATTAACCTATTGCTCTCTTGGCTCCTTAGGTTTTTATTTGAAATGTCTATTTTTGTTTTTGCTTATTATTATTATTATTATTATTATAATGATGACATTTTTTATGACTGACTGTACATTGCCTAGAGCAGTTCTCAAATTAGGTGATTAATACATTTAAATAAATAGAATTCAAGGAAACCTAAGAAAAGCAGGATGCCTTACTTTCAAGCCTATCCACAGTACAGCATTTGCATTACTCCTGAGACTAACATAGTAACCTAGTAAATGATGGCAGAAAGAATAACACGGCCCATCCAGCCTGCCCAGCAAGGTTTTTAGGGTTGTTAATGTTAAGTGCTGTTCCGTGCAGGTCACCCCTTGAATCTGACCTTTGAGCTCATGTCATGATTTCTTATTCTACAATCCTTTTCAACAGCTAGTATGGCAATATGCAAACATGCAAATCTTCAACATTGCCTGCAGCATGACTGAAATTGGCACACCATTGTACTAACATTTCCCTATTTTTCTACTAGTAAATTAGATGAACTTGTTGGCAGTGATTCACAGCTCTAGGTTAAAAAGTTAAAAGACCTGTTTAGCATGAAGTTTGTGGCCCCCTGCTTATCTCTGCAACCAAGCCTACTCAGGGACGTAGAACTTCTCCATATTCCTTAATACCCCATATATTTTTTCCTGCAACATTTCCAGTTTTATTTTGTCCACTGATGATGCACATACAACTTCACTAAGATGATTTCGTTCTTTGATCATCTCAATAGCAATAATTTCAAAATATTTCCGTTTCCTTTTTGCATATTCTACAACATGCGCGCACACACACTTGATCTACATAATTATTTTTCAGTTGCCCAAATCATCTCGTAGTGTTCTTGTTTCCATGGTCAACATTCCTAGTTATCCTAATTCTTACTCACATAGAAACTTTCCTTTCTAGTCCTATTCTAGTTCTCTTAGCATAGCGGGCACTAAACTCATCATACTCCAAGTATGATCTTGATCTGATCAATCATCCCTTCTCCCCAACCCCCCCCCCCCCCCGACCCCCCAAAAATCTCTTCCTGTTCATTCATTCCTTAGTTTTCTGAAGCCTTTTCACTAACTCTTAATAAATATGTCTTTGTCATCTCAAACTCAACAATGTCAGAAGCTGAGCCTGCCCCTCGCCTTCCCCCAATCTTCTTTATCTTCATTATCTTTTAAGGGGAAATGGGATTCAGAATTGAGAGAAACGTACTTAAGTTGAAAATGGTGAAAACAGAGTCTATTTTCTTTGAGTGCGTTTCTCAAAGAAGCAATCATTATTTCTGTTGCTAAGGCGTTACGCCCTCCCTCTCATTCTCTAGCTGGTTTTCTTATTCCAATTTGCAATAGCAAGTCACCTTTCTGTTTCTGAGCAGTTATTATGACTATAGAAGCCTTTCTGTTTCAATGGTGCTTCATAGTGTTTGACTTTTTCTTACAGTAATACGGTGGTTTGCAATAATGTTCTTTGTTCCTCAGTTACAGCAGCTACTGCATCTGTAACTTCTTTCTCTCCACTTTAATATGATAGCTTCTACTAGTGTAGCCCTCCTCAGTGTGTGTGTGTGTGCAGAATCTCTTAAGGATGTTGATTGTGTTCATCTTCTTCAATGTAACATGTAGCTCAGAGAATTTCCCAGGACTGAGCAGCAGTTCCTATCTTATGTTCTGTCTCAGTGGTTATTATTATTATTTATAAAGATCATTTGTTCAGTTGGCGTAATTTAGTGAATGCAAACATACCAAGACACCCAAAATGCAAAATACATGCTTCAGTTACAACAGATGCATGGACATGCAGCCATCACCATGCAATATTGGGCATAGTCAACATTTTCTCACAGCTGATAAATAAAAGAAACTAAAATCAAAATGTACACAATTACCGGAAATATATGAGGATATATTATTATAATAGCTAATTTTCATAATAACTATGAACTGCAGGGTACAACTGTGGAATCAAATGAGAATCTATAAATGGGAAAATACCAGAGCAGTAGAACTTCATAGCCTCTGTTTGAAGCAGTACTTACTACATTCAAGCCATAAATAATTGGTTGCCATATTGAAATGCTCTAGAAGCAGAATGTACAATACAAATATATTCAGGTGGTCACTTTAAAATGAAACTTGCTTATTTTTCCTAAAGGCCAATAACAAGCTGTGCACTTGATAGACCATTAGAACTCTCTCTGAGACTTGGGAATCCCAAATAAACTGTTCACAGTCCTTACTCTGAACTCTTTCCCTGCAGAATTTTGAATGGGTCACAGGTGAAGCTAACATATTTCAAGTATAAGGCAAAGGCAGCATTTGAATGTAGCTCTTTGACTTTTGGCTCACTGCCACTGAATGAAAAAGGTATTTAGTAGCACCTCCTTAAACAGTGCAGTAGAGTTCAGTGCTCAGTGAGAAAAAGGCATGGTAGCATAAAATGCTACCGTATGAAGCTGACCCTGAGACTCTTCCTTTAGGTTTCTGTGTGATCAGAGTTATCAAAGGCATCCTTAAAGGAAAGATATCCATGTATTTTTTATTCAATATTGTGTCCCTAGATTCTTGTGATGTTTGGAAATACTACGAGATCAATATTGAGAGAGGCGATAAGCGGCAAGTTAGGGTAAACTTTCCCAGGTAACTTTAGCCAAGATATAGCAGTTTGCTTAATATAAAACTGTTCTCCATAGACAAAGATGAATTAGCCAGGACATGTGGCTCCAATGAGGTTGAATAGATCCTTCTCTCTTAGCACATATAGCTTTTGCTCTACTGAGCATGTGCAAAAGTTTCCACAATAGCATTGTTTTGTGAGCCCCCTCAGTCGATATTAGAGCTAAGACTAGTTAGCTGGTTGACTCTCCAGAAGGCAGGCAGGAATTTAGCATGGCTAATTTAATCCTGCTGTCTACAGAGAACACCATTTACGGTAAGCAAACTTGCTTTCTCCACTGACAAGCAGAGCTGAATTAGCCATGACAAATGGGGAGCCCAAGCTCAGGGTTGCAGCAGAGCACTGAAAAAAGCAACCTGGACCCCACCATGGAAAGCAGATTACAGGCTAAACAGGCTATCCAAAACCACTTCTCTAAATTTACCGTCACTTTCTGACAGAATGTCAAGACAGTAATAGGATGTAAAGGTGTGGCACTAACAACCACTTGCAGCTTTACCGATGTCTTCATTTGGCTCATCTGCAAGCTGTGCCTCTGATGCAGCCATGGCTCTCACTTGATGAGCCTTAACCGAGTCTAATCTGAAAGCCAGCTTGTAACGTAACAGTGCATGATACAGTCTGCTAGCCAATGAGACAACACATTTCGCCATTGCTATGGCCCATACAGTTAAGATCAAAAGGGATGAATAGTTGCAGGGCCTGATGATGCAGCTGTGTCCTCTGCGGTAGTAAGCAAGGCTCTTTTACAGCCTAATGAAATGAAGGGCTTTCTCCCCTTCATGTACCTTGGAAAGAATGTGGGTAGCACGATGTCGAGTCATATGAAAAAAATGAGACTAGTTTTGGAAGAAATTGGAGTGGGTTCAAAGTACCACCCTAGTGTGGAAGATCTGCATATAAAGAGGGTAATGTACCAAAGCATGAAGTTCACTGACTCTTCTGGCTGACATGATCACAAGAAATACTTTCCACATAAATTTCAAAGAATATGACTATAATTGTTCAAAGGGTGGCTTCATAAGCTGTGCTAGAACATTAAGATTCTGCTACGTGTGCCATCTGAGGCAGACCCGCAGCACAGCCTCCTCACCTAGCTGCGGCCCCAGATGTCAACTCAGCTACAGTAGTTAACCTCAGGCTCCGCTCCCTAGCGTTACCTTTGCAACAGGTCTCCTCGCTAGTTGAGTACTCATTGCCTCCTAGAGATTCATCTCATCTCTGCGTTCCTGTTCCTCGTTGTTCCTGGTTCCAGTCTCCCATTTCTCGGATTGCCTACATGGACTTTGACTCTGCTTAGTCTGACCACGCCATTGACTCTCTCCAAGCCCGGACCTCTGCTTCACCTGACCACGCCATTGACTCTCTCCAAGCCCAGACCTCTGCTTCGCCTGACCACGCCATTGCCTCTCTCCAGACCTAGACCTCTGCTTCGCCTGACCACACTATGCCTCTCCTCCACCCAGACGTCTGCTTCACCTATGCTATTGCCTCTCTCCAGACCCAGGACCTCTGATTCGCTTGACTACGCTTGACTATGTTCATGATCAGACCTCAGCCTTGCTTGCCACTGCCTTTGGATTGCCACCAGCCCTGACTCAAGCTTGTTCTTCGACGCCTCTCCGGCTTACTCCCTGGATATTGTTCACTCAGGCTTCGGCCTGCTCTTGCTCGAGCACCCCCTGTCTGCCTCCATTTCATTGGCGCCCAAGTTTCCAGCACACAACCCTGTCCAGAGTAAAACTGTACTCTCTCTCATCTGCTTGTCCTCTGGGCTGAACCGATTCTTACTTTGACTACACACAGAGGTCCACCTAAGTCCTGCCGGCCCTGGAAAAAGGCTCAACCCGCAGGGAACGAGGGCTGGGTATAAGTGAAGCTCCAGCGGCCTCTAACAGCCCACTCCACCTGCTGATGGTGGGGACCCGTAGGTTCCTACCTACGGGTAGCGTCAACCCCACCTCGGCCCAAGGGTCCACCTCTGACGCAACAGATTCCATGGAACAGGTGTTTGGCCACCAGAAGTTTAGTATGCTATAGGCCTTTCTTAAACTTGGACACTACAGAAAATCAAAATCAGCCTGATTTCTTACTTGAATATGGAAAGGCTGCTATGGCACTGATTGCACAACTCTGATGAGGTACTGAGTCCTGAAAAAGAAAGGTAGTACAATACTGAAGCATGTAGATAGATCCAGGGAAATTTGTTTACACTAGGATGAGAATAGTTTCCATTTAAAGTTACAAGTTATCCTAGTTAAGGGCTTCCTGGCAGATACCAGCATGTCTTCACTTCCATGGGTAAGAAAATTGAAGCGAGTCAGTGAGCGCTCAACATCCAGGCTGTCAAGCTGAGTGAGAGGAGGTTTGGGTATTACTGACAACTCTGAGTCAAACAATGATGGGTCATTTTTAGGAGAGATCGGGGGCCTAATATGGTATTTAGGTACAAGAACTATACTTGTCTGGGCCATGCTGGTGCAATAAGTATCATGTAGGCCTGGTCCTTGAAGGACTTTTGCAGTTTCCTGGCTATCAGCAGAATCAGTGGAAAAGCATAAATGAGATCTGCATTTCCAGGTGAGCAGAAAAAAGCATCCTGAGTGAAACCTGAGTTTGCTTGGAAAGAATGGAATAAAACCTTTCTGCTTTTCTGTTTTCCTCCATTGTGAAAGAGTGGATGGAGAGATGTCCCCCAAAGATTGAGTAGGGACCATTCGTGAGGATAAACACCCTGCTGAGGCAATCGCCAATATGTTGGGCGATTCCTGGAAGGTAGGTTTCTTGCAAACAGCTTGATGGATGCATGCCATTCCCATATACTTATTAGAGATGTGAAATCGGAACCAGAATCGGATCCGATATCAGTTCCGTTCACATCTCTAATACTTATCGCTTCTTGCCTCCTTGCTTGTTGAATATAAAAACATGGTTACTAGTTGTTGCTTTGGATGAAGATTATCTTCCCTCTGAGAAGATGTGAGAAGGTACTCAAGGCATTCCTGATTGCCTGAAGTGCTAATAGGTTGATTTGACATAGTCATTGCACTAGCGACCAAGTTTCTTGAGTTTGGAAAGGACTCGTGTGTGCTTCTCATGCCATGGTTGATGTGTTTGTTACCTGATGGGGGAAGAAGATAGAGGGGGGCTCCCTCACATAAGATCTTCATGACCAACCAACATCAGAGCTCTCTGATATCATGTGAGTCATTGACAAGAGTTGTCAGAGGTTTTGTGACGGAGCTATACCAGTCACTATTATCCCTATGTATTTTTCTAACTAGGGGTAGGAGGAGGAGTTTTGAGGTTTGGGATTCCTCCCATTGATATAACCCCACCTTTTTGGGGGAAACATTTGTAGAGGGTATAATGTTCCTTGGAGCATGCCCAATATTTCAGTGTGTGAGGAGCTGAAAGGAAGGTTTGGATCTCAAGCAGAGCTAGAGATTTCCCCAAAGTCTCAAGCAGGGTGGTTGGAGAACTGGAGATGCCTCAGGATTGTCTGGGGCAATTCAAGCATTCAAGCAAGAGCTTTTGAGGAAGAGATTTTGGAGAGGACCTTTTGATTTGACTGATAAGTTCCAGAGGGAAGAGCTTCCCCAGGTATCCCAAAGGACTAGGTCAAAGGATATTTTTTCCTAGGCTATCCATTAACAGTATGGGTGAAGTTAAGGATTAAGACATTTGAGCTAAGAACTCAAGAGACTAGAAGAGTTTTGATTATTTGGATTACAGTTGCTGTTTTGACATTTTTGGAACCCAGTTTGGATATTTTTGATGCTTGGGGATAATTCTTCCTTCAGACTAGTTTTATGCTGGAGCTACACTCTGGTTGTTCCACTCTCACAGGTGAGGATATATTTTCCAAGAATGAAGGTGCAAGGGATTGGAAGGCTGAGAGAACATCTACAATCGACAAGGAAACCATCTGTTTTATTTTAGTGATCTGTTGTATGCTGATTTTGATTTTTGTAATTTTGGCCTGGGTACTTTTCTTTAAGTTGCAGTAAAGACTATTTTGAACACCATTTTTGGACTCCTGTTTGATATTTCCTACTAACCCCAATACAGGAACTGTATGGATGGACACTGGTGTGAATCTTGGTCTCTACTTCTTTTATTGGTTCTGGCTTCAATGCTCCTTTTCTGGACAATTTGGTACCTTTTGCAAATCCTTGAACTAGAGTGTGATTGACTGAGCCAAGAGCCCTGGAGATTAGTTTCTCCCCCACAGCTGGGCTCAGACCTGGACCAATAGCAACTCTGGATGGTGTTTCACAGCACAAGACAGGGGCCAGCTACAGTTTGGTCAGCTGATCCCATTGGGAGCAAAGGCCCCATTTTAGGACTCGCATTTGAAGGTTGGCTAGAACCACATACACGAAGACCACCATGTGGCTCAGAACAACCACCAATTCCCTGGCTGTTATCTAATCTGTGATGAGCTAAGGATATGAGGATGTACAAGAAATCTGCTAGAAGAAATGTTCTCTTTTGTGAGAAGCCTATCCATACCCTGATGAACGTGATTCTCTGTGATGGGATCAAGGTTGATTTTTTAAAATTTACCAGTAACCCTAGGGACTTTAAGAGTTGAATTGTCATTTGTAGAAAGGTCAATACTCCTTCCTGAAAAGTCACCATCACTAGCCAGCCATCCAGATAAAATAAAATTCAGATACCCTGACAATGGAGATACACTGCTACCATAGTTAAACATTTGGTAAAGATCCTCAATGCTGCTGAAAGACTGAAGTGGAGCACTCAGTACTGGTAGTGAAAGGATTCCACCACAGATAGTGCCAGTGGGAAGGATGGATGGGTATGTGGGCATATGCATCTTTCAAATCCAGAACACACATTAATTCCCCCACCTGAAGGGCACAATGGTGTGGAGGTAGTTCATCTTGAATTTCTCCTACAAAAGATGCTTGTTCAGATGTCATAAATCCAGAATTGGTTTTACTCCCCTCAGATTTCACGGGGATGACAAGTTGATTGGGCAGGACAGGTTCTGTCACTCACTGATGGAGCAGCAACTCCACCTCTTGAAGTTGCGTTGAGACAGACAGATCCGGATTGAAGACTGGGCAATAAGGTAGTATTGGAAGTTTGGAGAAACACAAGCGATAGCCAGATTCCATAATCTTGAATACCAGTGATCTTTGGTGATTTTCCACCATTCCTCCAAGTAGAGACAAATTCTCCCAACATACTGGAAGGATTGAGAGGTTGATCTGGAGATTGGTCAAATACTTTGTCCAGGTTTGGACTGGACCTGTTGTGTCACTTTTGGTTAGTACTTTGCATGCTGTCTGCCTTGAGCTGGAAGCTATTGCTGTTTTGGAAGCAGAGGAGCCCTGTATTGCTGGAATTGCCGGAAAGGGCATCTCTGAACATACGAACACTTAAAAGTGAAGTAGGACTACCTTGAAGTCAACAGTTCTTCAAGCTGTTGTGATTCTGCATGTTATACAGCCTTCCAACCACCAGAGGCCCTCTTGGAGCTGCACTTATCCTCTCTCCAGTCATAGCCACCATGATCTCAAGACTCAGCAGGGTCCAGACTATTTAACCCTGCCTCTTGTTATGCTCAGGGCATTGTCATCGCGTCTACTCTGCTCCCTGCTTGGCCCCACGTCTCTGAATGCTCTGTAGTTTTCCAAAGCCTTCAGCTCTAGTTTTGCTCAGGGGCTTCCCTAGGCTTTCTGCTTTTGCTTTGCTCAGGGGCCTCCCTAGGCATTCTGCTTTTGCTTTGCTCAAGGGCCTCCCCCCTAGGCCTCTGCTTTTGCTTTGCTCAGGGGCCTCCCCCCTAGGCCATCTGCTTTTGTCTTGTTCAGAGGCCTCCTCTGGCCTTTTGTGTTATCTTTCTGATCTAGTCTTTGTCTTGTCTGTCTTGTCTTGTCCTAGTATCCAGCTATTGTTCCTGATCCAGTCTTGTTTCAGTTACAGTCCTGCTCAGCCTCAGCCTGGCTCCAGTATTCCAGCCTGCCTCAGTGTGCCACATCTCCCTGCACCCAGACTCCAGGTTTCACATCTGCCTTTTGTTCCAGCCTTGCCTGCCTCAGTGTGAAACGTCTCCCTGCACCCAGTTCCAGACTCCAGTTTCACATCTGCCTTTGATTCCAGCTTTTCCTCAGCTCCAATCTTTAGTCCAGCCTGACCTCAGTCTTCAGCCCCTGTCTGTCCTGCCAGCCGCCAGAACCCAAGGGCTCAACATGCAGGGGAGGTGGCTGGTATAGGCTGAAAATTCCATACCTTAGTTCTTTCTTGCCCTGTAGCCCTGGAGTATTCCCACAGGGCATCCCCAGCCTAACTGGGTCCTCAAACATAACACAAGCTAGTAGAGAGTAATTGGACTGTCACATGTTGCTCCTTGATATGAGCTACTGTTTCTTTGAGATTTTTCTGGAGGTGACATCCCAGGCAGGGAACATCCACCATGGACATAGTCATGCAAGCCTATACCCAAAGCCATATGACTATGGAGGCAGATGACAAACAAGCTGTCAAAAACCTCGTAGACTAACCAAATCGGATGACATATACACTCTTCTGCATCTAGGAGTGGCCACTGGGGTCAAGAAGGGTTTCAATTTCTGATTGCAATCATATCAGTACTGCATCATGTAGAACTAGTGCACATGAAAATGTGAATGTTAAGCACGGAGCTCTGAAACATCTTTTTCCCAAAGTGATCCAGCAGTGTGGGATCTTTCCATGGAGTATTGAAAAATATTGTTTTCTTTGCTCATTTCAGTGCGGACTCAACAACTAATTATTGGTGAGATGGCTCTACCATTCCAAAACCTGTGGTTTTCTGGACTCTGTACTTCAGGTCAAAATTCCTGGTTCCTGGAGAATAGGAAATAGGATTCTCCCACATTCTCACCTGTAATTATTTTAGATTCATAGGGATAGGAATGCTGCAGACTCTGCTGGAGTGTCCAGAATCTGGAAAAGGCTAAAAACATCCATTCATGGATCCTTATTCTTATGGATATTGACTCCATGCCTTGCCAAATTTATCCAGAAAACTAGAATAAGAGAGGTCCTCAAGTGGAAATGAGTGTTCCAGAGGCTCAGATAGGGGGTTGAACTTTCCTCTGATTCAAGGGGTGAAGGGCACTGATTCAGGACCCCAATGATGATACAGGAGATTAAGAAGAGGTCCTTTGTCACCTCAGAAGGGAGTATTTCCTGGTGAATATCATCTGACTGGCTAGACTATTCTGTGAGAGTGTGGGGACTCAAACCTCCTTGCAGGGGTTCTGATGGGGTATCCCTTGGGTCAGGGGTGACCGAGACTCCTTCTTAAGAAAACAAATCTGATACCCTGGAGAGGAAAGGTTGGAGTGCTCTCCTTGTTCTTAGCCACCAAGGAGGTAAAGAAAGTTTTCACCTACTTTGCCACTTGGTCCAAGGGCTGCCGTGCTGTTTGGCAAGGCTTTGAGGGGTGGAACATCCTCCTCAGAAACTATGATGGAGTATTGACAACTCTCAGGGCTTTGTAATATTTATCCTGGTGAATGGTTAGAAATTAATGGCACCACAGATCTCACATTTCTAGTTGAAGGCCTTGCTCAAGTAATTTCAATGGGGATATCCGCCCTTGAAATAACGGGAGTTAAGTGAACCATATCTCCCATGATTCCAGTGACTGGTGATTTTAGGAATAGCTGCATCAGTGAGACTTGGTACATCAGTGGTACCAAACTATAGTCCAAGGCTTGAGGCACTGAGGGGGAGAGTGTAAAGACTCAATGCAATGAGTGCTCTGGGGATCAATTTGTCGACGGTACTGGTGCTCGATGCATCAAGGGCATCAGGCCCTGATACTCTGATGATGCCAAAGCTTAATGCACAGACATCACCGGGGCTCAATGCTCTGATGAACAGTGACAGTGACGGTGCCTCATGCGTTGATTGTACCAACGGTGCCAAAGCACGGTGCATCTTTGGCACCGATGGCACTAACGGTTCTAAAGCATGACACTGAATCCTGTGGGTTTGCCAATGCCTGAGAATTTTTTCTGCTTACTTGACCTCAACAAAGTGGGGAAGCTTACTTGAGTCAGAAGATGCTGTGCTCCAGGAAGAGGAACAGCTGTGGATTCTTTGAGATTTACACAGATCCTCCATTTTCCAGGCTCTGAACTTTTGAGAGCACAGAGATATCTTGCTGCAGTGGTAACAACTGAACTTGTCATGTTCAGGTCCTAGGCACCAGTAACAAATAAATCCATCAGTGATGGTCATCATCTTTTTACCACATACTTTGAAGCCACCGATTGTGGATCTCTCAGTGTCGGACATTTTCTATGAAGAAATTTTTTTTTTATAAAGCACTGAAAAGTGTTTTTTGCGGGGGTTTTCAAGGCAACAAGGTATTTGAAAATATTAGGAAAAACTTAGATATAAGAAGTATTCAATCAAGAAAAAAATAGAGATAGAGTGCATATCTGTGCTGAAGCTCAGATGAAAAATGACTGAGGGCTCATGAGGCAATGCCCATATGGGAATTCCTGCACATGATCAATAGAGTAAAAGTTCTGTGAGCTAAGAGAGAAGAATCCATTTGGCACCATCAGATGATGTTACCCACATGTCATAGCTAATTCAGCCCTGCTTGTTGATGAAGAATCAGCTATCTGATAACTTTATATCAACTCTCCATGACCAGCTTTACCTAAGTTTAAAGCCTGCCTCTGGAATGCCATACTCTGCCTTTTGTTTAATCTGGGTAAGTTTTAACTAGGTAATGACTTATCCATCTAAAACATAGCTGTTTGATGGGGTGAGATATTGAAAACATGGGGTTTGCTGGACAAATTTGTTTGAATATCAACTTGTGTGTTTTGTTGATTGATTTTTAAAGCCGTCTTCCTTTCTTAAAATAGTTGTGTAGTTACTTTTAATTGATTGCCATAATACTGTGGCAGGGTCATCTTGTCTTCTGATGTTCTTCCTGGAATACAGCACCATGGAGGAGCTGCAGTGATGTTACCCCTGGACTTCCATTCATGCAGTAACATCGGAAGCCACGTTCTCATGATCACAGTGCCATGTTGCAAAATAAAGGACTGGTATTTTTAAAGCAGTTGTGGTTTCAAAATCCAAGCTCTGATATATGAAGGGATAACAGGGGCCACTATTGTCCTTTTACAGAACTGCAGTGGTCCTCCTTGTTTTATAATCCTATTTGTACAGACTGGTACTTCTTTGGCCCTTAAGAAAAGCAGGAAAGGGAGATTGTGGTACAAGTACATCTAAGTTTTGCTTTAATGAAAGATTCTCTTGAATACAGCATTTTCAGTGGGATAAAAGGCAGGGCAAAGCACATTGACACATCTATAAATCCAAATGAAATACCGACCCTGAAAAGATTATGCTTTAGGTGTGCAATAACAAATAATAACAGCTCCTTTCTTGTAAACAGGACTTTATGACTTTTCACAATGTAATGCAAGCAGCCACCACATCTGGAGTGAAAGAGCATGGCACCACATTTTTCTCATCCCTGCCTGCATGATGATTTCCAAAGGGCTGGAAAAAAGGAACAATAATATGATCATCACCCAATCTTATCCCATCTGGTTTTCTCCCCTGCCTAGTGGAGCTGCTCTAGGAATAAAGAGTCTGAATCTATTATTGGTTCAACTAAGCTGAAATGCTACTTTATATGAATGTGACTAGATGCAATAAGGCAGGGATTTAGAGCTTTCAGGTTGGTTTGATAATATGGTTTTTTTGTAAATTAGATGTTTGGCTTCTCTTGTTTAGTCCATCTTCCTGCAACATCAATTATATATACTTAGAACACTAGAAGGCCCCTCTAGCATCCTTTTCAAATTGAACGAATGAGTTAAGCAATCAATTTATAGAATAAAATAAAATTGTTAAAAAAAACTAAAAAACAAAAAGGCTGTCTCAGCCTATCCCCGCTGACCTGGAGTGACGACCATGTTCAGGATAATACTCAAAATTAACACTTTGATCTCATTCTACATGAGACTGTTTGCTCCTGACAATACTCCGTATTCACTAATTTATTGCATGCTTTAATATCATTCTTGCTGCCCAATAGTTCTCATTTCTGGAATTTCTCCACTGAATTTAATTAAGCTCCTCCTTGGCTTAAGAGCTTGGGGAGCTGTATTATTATTATTATTATTATTATTATTATTATTAAAGAACTTGAACACCAACTGGGTTTTTCCCAAGCTCATGCGGTTCTACTGACATCCTCAATTCCTGATTAAGGTCTGGCATATTCTCCTAAGATAGCTCTGCATACTAATTACACCGACAAGCAGTTAAATGTGACATGTTCTACAATATCTGCCAGAATCCCTTCATAATCAGTTACATTTGTAAAATAGCAGGAGATAATTAATTCGTTGTGAAAATACTGTGCTTTTCATGGCCATCTTCCCAAGCATCATATGGAATAAACATGTCTCCTAACATTATAGAATACAAATGTGATTGGATTTTTTTTTTTTAAACAGAGCTACTACAACCCTCAGTTCACATGCTCGCAAACATAGTGCAAAAGAAACATTTTTCCTGCCCTATTTTATCTTTCTAATCATCCTAATCAAAGGTAATACCACAGTTTTCATGCTATAGAATTTAAAATCTTGTAAAGAGCAGATTCTGCATTATGTGCAGAGAAAGAGAGATCTTTGAGGACCTCAAGGCTTGTCTACTCTGCCTCTTTCGTAATGCAATATTGCAGAGTCTGCAAGATCCCCCAGGTTTATACTCTACTTCTGTAAATCCTGATACTGGCTTGGCCTCCCCCATTGCCACATCTTTTCTGTGAAAAAATATTTCCTTGTGATTATTCTTGAATCTAACTCCTTTGACTCATATCATGACCTTTTGTTCTAAAACCTCTTTCATTAAAAAAATGCTGCTTCTTGAGCATTACTAATACCTTTGAGGTATTTGAATGTTTCAATTCTCTCTCTGTTTCCCTCATTTCTTTTAGGACAGTGGTTCCCAAACCTGACCTGGAGGACTCCCAGCCAGTCGAGTTCTCAGGATATCCACAATGAATATGCATCAGATAATTTTGCATGCGCTGCCTTCATTACATGGAGGCAGCGCATGCAAATGTATCTCATGCACATTCATTGAGGATATCCCAAAAACCTGGCCAGTTTGTGGTGCTTGAGGACCAAAGTTGGCCACACTGTTCTAAACTATTCTAGTAGTCCTTCTTTAGATTGCCTCTACTCCATCTCTATCCTTCTGGAGACATAGCCTCCAGTGATATAATACTCCAGATGAAGTCTCACTAATGATCTTATAAAGGCATTATCTCACCTTTTTTCTACTGGTAATACCTCTCCCTCTGCAGTCTAGCATTCTGCTGGCTCTCACCACTGCCTAGTCATATCATTTTACTGCCTTAAAGTTATCACATTCAATCATTCCAAGATCTCTCTCCTGCTTGCTGCACATCAGTACCTCAACCTTATTCAAGAACTTCTCCCTTGGATTTCTAAGACCTACTGAATAAATTAGTTATAAAGTTAGTAAATGGAATCCAATGTATACTGTCTATAGCATTTTTAGCTTCTAAACCAGATACAAGGTTCCCCAAGAAACTAGACAAATTGAAAAAAAAATAAAATTGAAAAAAATGTAAGAATTTATACAATGGGAAATTCCTGAGCCATTAAGAGGAAGCATCTAATTTACTAAATTGATGGTTTTTGAAACTTTACATATGGATCAATTTTTACCTATCAGGTCCAATATAGAAAATCTAAAATCCAATGTTTAGAGTTATAAATTATGGGTCCTAATTTTAAAAAACATTACATACTCAAAATTGGATTTTACATGTGTAAATGTACTTTACCCGTGTAAGTAGGCTTTTGAAAATTGTTACAATATATGCCATAGAATTGTCCATAGGACATTCACGTGAAAGTGCACTTTATGCACGTAAATGTCTTTTTTAAATTGCTATGATAATATTTATTTATACATCGACATTAGATCAATGATGTCACATCGATTTACAGATAACAAAAGGAAATAAGCGGGGGGGGGGTACTTATTTCTTACAGTGAAACATATCTCTAACAATGCAACGTAATGAAACGAAGTTCTAGCGTATATCTAACGAGGCAACATGATAAAAAAATATAGAAATATAAAATAAATTAATAGAAATGATACGAAACTCTTCTAACGCATCTTAATGGGACTAGAAAGTCTTAAAAAAGAAACGTGGTGAACGTGATCGGCAAGCTACCAGGGACTTGGGGGGCGGGGAACTGAGTAACAGGGGCAGAGCTAAAAAGGCGCAGTGGTTGGGGGGGTTTGATCATTGGGGGAAGCCTAGCCAGAAAAGCCAGGTTTTTAGGTTACATTTACACGTAACTCCTTTTAAAATCACCTCCATTATCCTGAGTGATTAAATCTCACCACATGACCATATGGTAAAATACATATTACTGCACAGTGTGGAATTTGTTCAAACTCTTTTCTATGAGTACACTAAAGGAAAATTTGAGCTGGTCAACGTGACATTTGAACAGTCAAGGATATTTCAAAATTTCATTGATAACGCTTTCAAACTGAGTACCACCTTTCTTTAAACATGTTCAATTTTTTTTTTTAACTTTTTGATTAGATCATAGCTTTACAGTATGCTCATATAACATGACAAAAGGTTATCAGATAGACTGCCACTGGATCAACGTACAAAACCGCAAGCATCCAAACAAGCAAGTTGGATGGCGCGACTCTCAAACAGTCCACCTGAATGAAGCAGTAAAAAATGTGCCTAAGGTACATTGAACATCAAAGCGAACATATGCACTTTGAAAATTATCCCACCAAATCTACCAGGGCACAATTCATCCTGCTGCTGCGAGCGTGGAAAATTCTCAGGAAATGTTAACATCTAATACTTTTGACAATGGAGATGTGCATGCACCCCGGAATACCGCCATTCAGTTCGGGTAAACAAATCGATGAACAAGAGATGCGTGCAAGTTCGCCTGCATATTGGGCGGGCCATTTTAAAAGGCTTTTTTTCTGTGGGTAGGACACAGATTAACCTGCGGAAATGCCTGTGAAAATTTCCCCTCCCTGAGGCTATACCTCTATCAGGCTGGAGTTCCCTGAGAGAGCAGCTGCCTGTCTGAAGGAAACGTGTAGACATCCTTGTCTGATTCAAATATAGGGCTGTAAAAATGCTCAAAAGGTTCACTGCACTGAAATTACAAATTTAAAAAACTACATAAAATTGTTCTCCCTCCAAAATTACAAGAAAAAAGGAAAAGCTGACGGATTTTCCTTATGAAAGAGTAATTAAATCAATGTTTATAATCTGCTTTCTTTCTTTTTTTTATTTTTAATTGCAAGTAATTTTGATGCCAATTCTCAACAGGCTGCCTACTTACAAAGCATGCATGCCTTTATGAATAAGAAAATAACCCACAGTGGGGTACGACAGATTAAAATGGCAGCATGCAATCAGAGATCAGAAGCAGTTTCACAATCCTGGTTTGAGGAAGTTGCACAGTAAGGCCAATGGAACATGAAGGGTTTCTCTTATTTTGTTTCTGTGAGAAATGTTTAGCAAATATAGGGCATTAACTTTGAAATAAATCAATAAAAATGATTAAACTTAAAATAAATAAGCAAACATTGCCAGGCAGCTCAAAGTGAATTTTAGCTGTTTCCAACGGTGGAAGGAGTTATCAGTTTGACACTAAAGCCCTGGCAGAAAAGACAGGCTTTTTACTTGCTTGTTGAGGCAGAAGTAGTCATGCATGTGGCACAGCTCTTCTAGGAGAGAGTTCCACAGTACAGGGGCTGCTCCTGAGAAGGATGAAATGTGTCTTATCTGCTCTTCTGATTTCTTTTGTCAACGAATATCAGAGACAGCCTGTTATCCGGCTAATTCTGCTTCTCCCCGGAACACCTCCAGCCTGCCCTGGAACACCCCCTGACTTATCCAAATAATTTCTAGCTGGATAACTAGCTACCCAGCTAGAATTTAGCCATATACAGGCTTAATATAGCCAAATAAGCCATTTAGATGGATAATTATGTTGTCTGTCTAAATGGCATTTGAATAGGGACTGCTCAACTTTTAAGAAATTTGCAACTCACTTTAAAAGAAAAGCTACCCCAGCAGCGCATAAGGAATGCGCGTCCAATGGGGCCTCAAACTCTGCATCTGTTATTTATTTATTTATATGCTTTTATATACCGAAGTTTGGCGCAGGCCTTCACTCTAGTTTACAGGTAAAACAGTTTACATGAACAGGCAAATAACTATGGAAGAACGATTTAGTAACTATAACAGCTAAGTTTTAGAGGGTTAACAGTGATGTAATGTATCACACAATATATTTTACAAGTGAGGAACAACTGATTACAATGAAAACAACTGATTACAATGATAAATATATAGGAAAGGTAAAGTAACTGGGTAATAAATAGTGTTTAACGATGAATATATTTATTGAGTAGGGAAGGGACATTGAAATGTTTACCCTATTCCATCTTTGTAGGCTTGTCGGAATAACCAGGTTTTGAGTAGATTTTTTAATATTTTTGAATTGTTTTGTAGTCTTAGGTTTTCTAGTAGGGTATTCCACAGATGTGGACCGGCTATCGAGACTGCTCTTTTTCTTACTGTGGTAAGATTGGCGGATGTGACTGAGGGGATTGTTAGTAGGGCTTTGTTTGTTGATCTTGTGTTACGTTCACGTTGAGGATTGTGTTTTTGTATTATGGTGTTTTTTTGTATTATAGTGTTTTTGTATTATGGCGTGTGAGCGGCCAAGCGAGAGTGAAACCGTTCTTGCATATTTGACCATCACTGTATGCTCACTGTTGTCCCGCCCTGATTATAACATACCTCGTGAACACCTCTTCACCCTTTCACCCTAACCTCTTTAGCCTTCCCTCACAGGGAGCTGTTCCATTCCCTATATCATTTTGGTTGCCTTTCTCTGTACCTTCTCCCAGTGCAATTATCTTTTTAGAGATGCGGTGACCAGAACTGTACACAGTACTCAAGGTGTGATCTCACCATAGAGCGATACAGATATTTTCCATTTTATTGACCATTCCCTTCCTAATAATTCCTAACATTGTTTGCTTTTTTGACTGCCGCAGCACACTGAGCCGACGATTTCAATGTATTATCCACTATGTCGCCTAGATCTCTTTCCTGGGTGATAACTCCTAATGTGGAGCCTAACATCGTGTAACCACAACAAAGACTATTTTTCCCTATATGTATCACCTTGCACTAGTCCACATTAAATTTCATCTGCCATTTGGACGCCTAATCTTCCAGTCTCACAAGATCCTCCTGCAATTTATCACAATCCGCTTGAGATTTAACTACTCAATGTGTGTGTGCGCGAGAGAGAGATGGAACATGTTTTTGGCTGGCTTGTGGCTATGAGAGAGGGCATGTGTGTGATTGAGCCTGTTTGAAAGTGAGATAGAACATGTGTGTAATTGAGCCTGTTTGAAAGTGAGATAGAACATGTGATTAATTGAGAGTTTGTGTGTAAGTGAAATAGAGAGAGCCTGTGTGTGATTGAAAGCCTGTGTGTAAGTAAGAGAGAGTGAGAGCATTGTGTGATTGAGAGAGACTGGCAGAGAGGTGACGTGTATGTGTGAGAGAGACTGATCAGGGAGATGACGTGTGTGTGTGTGTGAGAGAGAGAGAGAGAGAGAGACTGGTTGGGGAGATGATTGGTGTGCGAGAGACAGAAACTGGTCCTGAGGGAGTGTCTGGTTGTATGTGTGTGTGAGACAGAAGAGACTGGTTGTGGTCCCTAAGGAAGAGTACAGTGAAGACAGCTTCAGCAGCTACTGCTGCTTCTGGTGTGGCCTGCAAGGGAAAGGAGTAGGAGAACTGCTAGAGAGGGTAAGTAAAGGTGGCTTTTTAAGTTCATTTTTCTTGATTGACTACCATTTTAATTATTGGGTATTATGTGACTTAATTTTGCATCATCTGCAAATTTGATTACCTCACTCGTCGCATTCCATTCCAGATCATTTATTGAAAAGCCCCGGTCCAAGTACAGATCTCTGAGGCACTCCACTGTTTATCCTTTTCCACTGAGAAAATTGACCATTTAATCCCACTCTGTTTCTGACTCATCACCCTTGAAAACCATCTCTGGAACTGGTATCTCCCCAACATTCTCATTAGTAAACAAAGAAGCAAAGAATTAATTTAGTCTTTCTGCAATGGCCTTATCTTCTCTATGAGCCCCTTTAACGACTCTGTCATCTAACAGTCCAACTGACTCCCTCACAGCTTTCTTGTTTTGGATATATTTAAAAATGTTTTTATTATGAGTTTTTGCCTCAATGGCCAGCTTCATTTCAAATTCTCTCTTAGCCTGTCTTATCAATGTTTTACACTTAACTTGACAATGCTTATGCTTTTTCCTATTTTCTTCAGATGGATCCTTCTTTCAATTTTTGAAGGATTTTTTTTTGGCTAAAATAGCCTCTTTCACCTCACCTTTTAAATATGCTGGTAATCGTTTTGCCTTCCTTCCACCTTTAATGCGTGGAATACATCTGGACTGCACTTCTAAGATTATATTTTTAAACAATGTTCATGCCTGTTATACACTTAACCTTTGCAGCTGCACCTTTCATTTTTTTTTTTTTCCTCATTTTATCAGTTACCCTTTTGAAATGTAAGTGTTAGAGCTGTATATTTAGTTATTGTCCCTCTTCCAGTCATTAGTTCATATTTGATCATGTTATGATCACTATTGCCAAGTGGCCCCATTACCCCTCTCACCAAATCCTGCGTTCCACTAAGAATTAAATCTAAAATAGCTCCCTCTCTCGTTGATTCCTGAACCAATTGCTCCATGAAGCAGTCGTTTATTTCATACAGGAACTTTATGTCTCTAGCATGTCCTGATGTTACATTTACCCAGTCATATTGGAGTAATTGAAATCTCCCATTATTACTGCACTGCCAAATTGGTTAGCTTCCCTGATTTCCCTTAGCATTTCATCATTGTCTGACCATTTTATCCAGGTGGATGGTGGTATCCTTACCCAACACACTGTTCCATTACCACAACTACTCTTACCCAACACACTGTTACAACCCGTTACACCCGTTGGTCACAGACGGCTGTGACCTCTCATGCTCACCTCTTTTTTCCCAGCACCATCAATCCTAGGACGAATGGCAGCCTCCGCCAACCACCGACGACCTCCCCAGTGTTCCCAGGATGGCGTGGGTACTGCCAACTGCCATCTTGTTTCCGGAATGACCTAAAGCATGCATGCAAGGGCTTCCTTTGTACACGTCATGGCGGGAACCTCGGAGGCGTCCCCGTCCGATGACATCAATCCGCTGCTGTACTTAAGCTGACCGGCCCTCTGCTACTATGAGTTAGCAGGGACTTCTCTCATTGCTGAATCCACTCCATTCTAGGATCTCCAGTTCTAGTGTCTAGAACTCTTGGTGTTCGGACGCTCTGGGTACCAGCTCCTCAGGGGCCCTTCCGCGTTCCTGGCTATCCGCTCCTCGGAGGGCCTTCCTGCCTGAGACTTCTCTTGGAACTTCATCTTGTGAGTACCTTCTACGATACCTGCCTCACTGAAGCCTACTACGGTGTACCCCGTGCCTCGGGCCACTACGGTTCCTCTTTAGTAATTACTATTCCAACATATCCTGAGCTGCAGGGAATTGCTGCATCTACAAGATCCACATACGGGTTCCTGCACCTCAGATATTACCAATACCTTCATCATCAGTACAGTCATCTTCAGCGTACCCCGCGCTGCGGGCCACTACTGGATCTGCACTTCTGAGGTAATCTCCACCTGCTTGTAGGAACCTCCTGGTGCACCCCGCACTGCGAGCCACTACCGGACCCTCACTCCAGCGGTGCCACCCTGGGCATAACCTATTGCTCAAGAACTGTGTTTTACATTTTCCGCTCCACGGGTTATGTCTTGTCTTTCCTTTTAATAAAGTCTCTACTACAGCTTTGTCCTATGTCGCTGAGACCACACCTACTGATGGTGAGGCTCACAGGGCTCCTCCCTGTGGGCAGAGACATCTCTCATCTCGGCCCCAGGGTTCACATTCAGTACAAAGACCATAACACACATGGAATTTCTACCCATAGAGATTCTACTGAGCATTTAGTCTCTTGTATGAAACTTTATCCTGTTGGACTCTATACCCTCCCGGACATAAAGTGCCACACCACCCTACCAAGTGATCCGATAATTGTGATATAATTTGGTACACTGATATATCACTGTCCCCATTGGTTTATCCTCCTTCCACCAGGTCTCTGAGATGCAAATTATGTCTACCTCATCATTTACTGCTATACACTCTCTCTTCCATCTTACTTCTTAGACTTCTGACATTGGCATACAGACATTTCAAAGTGCATTTTTTGTTTCTATTAACACCTGCTTTTTAGTTGATAGGGATAATTTGGAAATCTTTAAGCTCAGGTGATTTTTTTACATATAGACACATGAACTACATTTGCTTTTATTGGAACCTCTCTGTTGGGATGCCCTACCTCTCCTATTTCATTAGTATCCTTCAAAGATACATTCCTTCAAACCGTGCACTGCTGAATGACTGTCGGCTTTCCCCCTTGTTCTAGTTTAAAAGCTGCTCTATCTCCTTTTTAAAATTTAGTGCCAGCAACCTGGTTCCACTCTGGTTAAGTGGGAGCCCATCCTTTTGGAAAAGTCCCCACCTTCCCAAAAGGTTCCCCAGTTCCTTATTAAAACAAGCAATAAGTAATGAATGTTGTGATGTGCATTGTTAGTAGAATTAGTACCTGTATTCTGTTAGAACGATCATGAAAATGCACGAATATGACTAGAATATACAATAGATGTGTATTTTCCTAAAATACTTATGATTATGAATGAAAATATGTATACAATGTGGTGTCGAACTAGATGGTGAATGCTACCACACAATGGGACAGATTTTTATAAAACTACGCGTGGGCGTACTTTTGTTCGCGCACCAGGCGCAAACAAAAGTACGCCGGATTTCAATTTCAAAATCGGCAGCCTGTGCATGCCGAGTCACGCAGCCCTAACTCCATTCCCTCAGAGGCCGCTCCGAAATCGGAGCAGCCTCGGAGGGAACTTTCCTTCCACCCCTCTGCACCTTCCACCTCCCTTCCCCTACCTAACCCACTGCCCTATCTAACTCCCCCCCTACCTTTGCTGCACAAGTTACGCCTGCCCGAGGCAGGCGTAACTTGTGTGCGCCGGGCCGGCTGCCGGCGTGCCATGGTCCAGTCCTGGGCTGGTTCGGAGTGCCACGGCCACGCCTCCGATGACGTGCCGGCCGTGACACACCCCCCGATACGCCCCCCCCCCTCCCAGGAAAGCCCTGGAACTTACGTGCGTCCCGGGGCTTTGCGCGCGCTGGCAGCCTATGCAAGATAGGCTCGGCGCGCGCAAGGGGGGTTTGGGGTAGGTTTTCGGGGGTTACGCGCGTAACCCTTTGAAAATCTACCCCAGTATGTGATCGTTGACCATGAATATGTATGCAGATCTTGTAAACCGTTATGATCTACATTTGGAATGACGATATATAAAACACCTAAATACATATAAATACATAAATAAACAAACTAGGGGCATTTGGAAGTCCTATCCCTTAACTAGGTGAACTAGGAATGAATTGGGAAAACAGGCAATGGCATTAGTGCACATGCCTTTTAAAATCCCCCCCCCCCCCCACTTACTCATGCAGTAGAAATGGCATTTGTGTGCACAGGCATGCGTCCACTTAAAATTGAGCACAGGTGCACACAGTCAGGCTATTTTTTTAACATGCACGCATATATTTGTGCACGCTATAAAATGATCACATCCCTGGGTATGGAACAATGAACGTGTGTACATGTGTGCCTGCGTGCCGCTTTGAAAGTTACCGTCTTAGGGGGGTAATTTTCAAAAGTATTTACACTTATAAGTGAGTTTTATGCACATAAGTGAGCTTTTGAAAATTGCTACAATATATGCTATTTTTACATGCATAAATCCTTTTGAAAGTTACCCCCTATATATTTATCCATTGAGATTCAGCAAGAAATGTTTCTGCATAAGTCCTGCTGAATATCCAGAAAAGCTGGGTGTGCAACTTTCCCCAGATAAGTTTGCTACTGAATATTGAACCTTTTCATTAAATTTGTTTGCACACCTAATCGCCATGATATTCTAAGCATGGTACAGCATAAAAATATTCCCAAAAAATGAAATTACAGTACATTGTAAATAAAATGTAATGATCATCAAATCGACATAACCAAAAATCAACATGCTATAAACACTCAGAAATACCTCAACAAATCACATATCACTCAACAACTCCCATACAGTTAGGGACCTATGTTTTTCAGTTTTTATTTTACTTTCAGGGAAATTATCAGTGCTTATTCTAACAAACAAAAATGGGAGAAAATCTATTTTGGCCACTGATGTAACATACAGAAATGAGAGAACACACCCTGAAAATTCCCAGGAAAAAATAAAATAAAAACTAAAAATGAAGATTCCTTTACACAATGCATAGGGAGAGTAATCTTCAAGCTATTTCCATGCTTTGCTTGCTGAAATTGCCTTTTACAACATTGCTCTCCCAATATGTGAGCAAACCTGTGCGCGTATGGCCTGTGCGCATATAATTTCACACGCGGTAAGCAGCGGTATCACCAGAGGCAGGCTTGAGGCAGGGCCTGCACTTTATGCAGATTTTTGCATTTTCAAAAGTATGTGCCTCCTGTTTTCCCCCACCAAAAGCTCAGTTTACACATTTTTTATCTAATGTTCTTATGTACAACCCCTTTTACCACTGCTTATTTGATGTTTTTTTAATTTTATATAATTTAAGCTTTATGTATGTTCTGTTGTAAACCACCTAGATGGATTAATTTAAATCGTATTAGCGGTATATAAAAACTTTTAAATAAATAAAATTAAAAAATTATCAGGTAGAATTGTGTGGGGGGAGTTTGGGTGGGATAATTTTCAAAAGTAAAGTAGGTGCCCACTTTCCCTTTGAAAACTGCTATAAAGGCTGCAAGTAATTGCCTTTAAATTTACATGAGCTGTTAAAAAAAAAATGACTCCCATAACCGTACATTTAATTGTACGCCTTGATGGACTGAAAAAACCATACAAACAAACCGAGCATCTAGCCAAGAATATGAAGAATAAATGAAAACCAAGTCAACAATGTCAATGTCATCACGTTGCATGTCACACGAGTATTGTTTTATGAGCCCTGGGTAAACAAAACCGAAGTCAGGAACAGCAGAGAAAGTGCTCAGCCCTCAAGTGTTTCATCCCCTAGACCACGTTTTCTTTTAGAAAAAAAATAAAGGAAAAGCATGTGGAAAAAGCATGCAAGAACGATTCAACATAAGAGCGGCAGAAATTGCAATATGAAGCACAGTGTATTCGGGATGATAAACGATCCCACACTTCAGCAAGTTCTTACAGTTTGTTTCTTTGTTTTTTTAAAGCAATCTGAGACGAGGTAGGTGGGTAAGACAAAAGGTTTTCTAATTCTCAATGAAGAAATCTTCTAGCTCAGGGTTTGTGAAAATATTATGTTTACTGAAAATTCAACCTTTTCTAAGCTTTTTGAAAAAGTGCTCGCAAAATGGGAAAATATGGTACTTTTTCCACATGTGACAAAGGTCGGCAATGTTAGATATGCACATTAAAGAAAGGTCCACGAACTTTTCTTGTTCTTCTTTTAATACGTATCCCTCACAGAAGCGACACGTGACACGAAGCTAATCCACTGACAGCTGCAAGGGCACTGACAAAGTGGAGTACGTATAGGACCTTGTGTCATATCCGATCGGCTGACTGGCTCTCTGATGCAGGGCGTCCCTGACTTACATGTGAGTGGCATTGCCAGGACTGGAGATCTACTGTTAAACAAGAAGCACTCCAATATCTCAGCCAGAATGAGTGAGTAAAAGAAAAAAATTGCACACACATATATAGGTACATTCATAGATCTTTACATAAATCAACTAAGACCCATTCAGGCCAATCCGACTTATAGCTCTCGTGGGGTGAATTTTCAAAGCCATTGTACAACATGCATAAAACATGGGTTTGTGTGTGTGAACGGCTTTTTTAAGGAATTGCCCGGAGTTTGTGCTAATAAAAGCATGCACGTAACCCAATTTCACACACACTTTTATGTGCACAAAAAACAGGTGCTCCAGGGGGCAGAGCCTGGATTTGTGTGCAGCATGTTTTTTTATTTTAAGAGGTATTCATGTAAAACATGCACAAATTATGTGTTGCAAAGAGAAGGTTTAACTTTATGCGGGTGAGTCTGTGAGAATTACTTTGCATTTGCTTTGAAAATGGCCACATAAAGTACCCACGATGTGATAAAATTACAACTCCCTCTGTGGTAATTCAGGGCAAGGTGGGGAAAAAAAACAACCATTTATCTGTAGCCAATTCTACAACAGTGGAAAAAAAAGTCTGTCCCAACCCCAAAAATGATAGTTGGGTTAGAGTTTCCATACTTTTTCCTATAAAACATTGTCCAGTTTTTTTTTCTTAATTGTTTTGATGGCATAGCTTTAGAAAAACATCCTGTAAATTGATTAATCTTTAAGTAAAACATTCCTCCCACTAAAGGTGATGACAGATATTCCCTTAGGGGTACATTTTTAAAAAAAGCGCGAGTGCGTACTTTTGTTCTCGCACCAGGCGCAAACAAAAGTATGCCGGATTTCAATAAATACGCGGGGGGAGGCGGAGGGAACGGGCAGCGCGCGCAGGGCTCGGCGTGCGGAAGAGGTGCACATTTGTGGCACCTTGCGCACGCCGAGCCCTGTGCGCGCTGCCCGTTCCCCTCCGCCTCCCCCCACCTTCCCCCCCCCCAGCCCTAATCTAAACCCCCCTACCTTTTATCGCAAAAGTTACACCTGCTCGAGGTGATGCCCGCTGGCGTGTCATCACCCGACCCGGGGCTGGTCTGGAGAACTCAGCCCCGCCCCCCGGAATGCCCTGAATATCGTGCCGCCCCCAACACGCCCCCTAGCAAAGCCCTGGGACTTACACGCGTCCCGGAGCTTGTGCGCACCGCCGAGCCAATGCAAAATAGGCTCGGCACACGCAGGGTTGTTTTTTTTTTTTTTTTTTTTTTTTTTTTAAGGGTTACGTTCGTAACTTATGCGCGTAACCCTTTTAAAATCCGCCCCTTAAACTTTGAAGGTACCCCCCCTTGTTTTGTATATTGCTTCTGAGGTGAAAAGATCACCAGCAAGGTCCACTGTAGGATCCATCTATACATTTTATAGTGCAATAAATAATGGGTAATTGTAAATGCATTTCAAAATTGCAGGTTGTAATCAGGGGACTTAGAAAAGCTATTAAAATAAATCTGGCAGCCTACCCAATCAAGGTTGGAAAAAAAAAAGAGACAAACTTCAATCAGCTCTAACTAGTGCAGAGCAAATCTGTCACTGACTGACTGTCTTGAAGCCTGTAGCCTACTCAAGTAAGCATTTTAACTGGTAAAGATGTTCTCAATTGTAAATTAACAGAAGCTCTTTAATGAATTTTGTTCCATAAGAACTTTGAACAAGGATAACCCAAGAAACAAACTAATAGGCATACCTATGAAATAAGATATAAGCCATACGCACTAAGGGGCGGATTTTAAGAGCCCTGCTCGCCTAAATCCGCCCAAATCCGGGCGGATTTAGGCGAGCAGGGCCCTGCGCGCCGGTGAGCCTATTTACATAGGCCTACCGGTGCGCGCAGAGCCCCGGGACTCGCGTAAGTCCCGGGGTTTCTGAGGGGGGCGTGTCGGGGGGCGGGCCCGAACCGCGCGGCGTTTTCGGGGCGTGTCGGGAGCGTTCCGGGGGCGTGGCTACGGCCTGGGGCAGTCCGGGGGCATGGCCGCGCCCTCCGGACCCGCCCCCAGGTCGCGTCCCTGCGCGCTAGCGGCCCGCTGGCGCGCGGGGAGTTACGTCTCCCTCCGGGAGGCGTAAATCCCCCGACAAAGGTAGACAGGGCCGGGCAGGTGGGGAAGGGAGGGGAAGGTGAGGGGAGGGCAAAAGAAAGTTCCCTCCGAGGCCGCTCCGATTTCGGAGTGGCCTCGGAGGGAACGGGGGTAGGCTGCGCGGCTCGGCGCGCGCCGGCTATACGGAATTGATAGCCTTGCGCGCGCCGATCCAGGATTTTAGCGGCTACGCGCGTATCTACTAAAATCCCACGTACTTTTGCTTGCGCCTGATGCGCCAGCAAAAGTACGCCAAATCACGCGGTTTGAAAATCTACCCCACAGCATTTTCCCCATAGGCACAAAATTAGAAAAATCCTTTAGTACATCTGGCCCTTAATTAGGAAGGGTTGATGGAGCACATTTCTTAACTCTGATATTTCAAGTCCTTGCCACAGAAAGAAACAGAATACAATGGTAGGTAAGGGCCTTCAAGCCCATCTGTTTTGCCCAGTTTGCTTCCAGATGCAATTCCTATACTGGGAACTCTCAGGATTTGACCTCAAGACTCCAGAATTCTAAAGGAATTGTCGGATCGCCAGACAAGCACCAGAAACTCGTGTTTTTAGCATCCAGTCAGATGAATCCAGAACAAATGGGTTATGCATTCCTACCAGCAGATGGAGACGGAGTAAACTGACCTCACAGTAATATACCACTGCAGTTACATCAGCCTGCTAATATTCTCCCTCTCCAGCAGATCCCCACTGGGGATTGCTTCATTTTAAAATAAGGTGAATTAAGGATAAAATTTGCCCCGCTCCTCCTGAGGTGATACCAAATGGTCCTCCCCAGTTGAGAATTCCTGAGGTGACTGCTGTGGTCCCTCAGATGTGTGCCTTGGTCCAGTAGCTGGTTTTGCCGCCATGGACTTAGCTGCTTAAGCAGCTGAAAGGCAGCAGATGCAGGAAGCCAAGAGCGGCGGTGATAGCACATGCCCTCTCTCCCCACAGCCAGAGACAGTCTGTGCTCAGCCAGGTACAGCTGAGCTCCAGTAAGAAAAAAAAAAAAAAAAAAAGAGAGAGAGAGAGAGATAGATAGATACAGAGATTTAGCAGGAGGTTATTTGTTATACAGGGTTTCCTCCTGCCCCAGGCTCCGTGGGAGGTCGAGGGATGTGGGTGGCCTGGCAGGTTGAGCAGCTCCTTAGGCTAGGTCCCAGTCCGAGGTTTTTCGCTGTGCGCAGTGTAATAGTCCGAAACGGCTTTTTGCGTGCTTTCTAAAGCTACCCTCTACAGGATTGTCGGTCCAGCATGTGTCTCTCGCTGTGCATCCAGGCTGTATGCCCAGTTTTTGCGTGCACAGTGGGGCCTTGTAGTGTGTGTGTCCACGTTAAGTGACGCTTAGTGGCCATGCATTTAATTTTTGGCCATCTAGGTAAGTGCCTAGGTGTGTGCACCTAAGTGTTGGATGCATAATTTCTAGGATCACTATTCCCGTGGAAGCAGAAGCGGCCTTGAAGGATGCTCATGCTAAAGAAATTGAGACTAACCTTAAATAAGCATTTGAAGCAGTGGCAATTACCTTGCAGATCGCTTCTTGTTGTTCATTGGTGGCTCGCTCTTGTTTGCTTCTCTCCCAGGAGGTTGATGACTCTGGGGTAAACTCGAGGGCAGTTGTGGAACCAGCTGCTGCCTTCTTGGTGGAGGCGGACTGTGATTTAGTCTGCACCAGCCAAAAGAGTGGCTTCAATAGTAGCAGCCAGGTGTCAGTTATGGTTGAGAAACTGATCAGCTGATACAACCTCCAAGGCAAACCTCACCAAATTGCCCCATAACAGCTTGCATTTATTTGGTTCAGAATTGGAGAAATTAGCCAGTAAGTGGGGCAAATCTCTGGTTTCTCATTTGCCGGAGGATAAGGAGCAGGTACAGTGCTCCCTTCACATGAGAGGGTGTACTAGAGGATCCAAGCGTTTATGACCCTGTAATCGAATCACCTTCAGAGGACTCAACTCTGGGTGGGTCCCCGACAACCCAGAAGAGGTGCAGGCTCGGGTAGTGGAAACTCCCGAGCCTCCTAATGAAGGATTGCCGACCCACCCCCAGGAACACCTCTCTCTCTTATCAGAGGTGGGCCGAAATCACATCAGATCAGTGGGTCCTGGAGATGATACAAGAGGACTATGCGCTGGGGTTTTGTAGTGTTCCTTGGGACGTGTTCATGGTGTGTCCCTGCCATTCACCACAAAAAAAAAAAAAAAATCAGGCAGAGGAAACTGCATTGGCAAGGCTCCTCAGTCTGAGGGCTGTGGTCCCAGTGCCCATGTCTCAAGAAAATATGGGGAGATTTTTCCATTATTTTCTCGTGCCAAAGGAGAAGGGCACTTCATCCCATCCTGGACCTCAAAAGCGTCAATCGTCATCTGTGAGTGAAGCATTTTTTGCATGAAGTCTGGGAAATTTCTTACCTCTCCTGATCTGTTAAAAGGCGTATCGCCACATTCCCATCCAACTAGAACATCAACACTTCCCTGCGGTTCACAGTTCTGGGATGCCACTTTCAGTTTTGGGTGCTGCCCTTGGTCTGAACATCGCTCCCAGAACCTGTTCCAAGGTAATGGTGATAGTTGCGGCAGAGTTGAGAAAAGATGGACTCCTCGTACACTCGTATTGGGGTAACCTGCATGGAGCGGCAGTTACTACTTTGGGAAGCTTGCTGGGCAGACTAGATGGATCATTTTGGTCTTTTTCTGCCATCATTACTATGTTACTATGACTGGCTGATTCGCGCCAAGTTGCTGGCAGACACCGCCAGGGAAGAGGCGCGGGCTGATGAAGGGGAAACTCCCCCCACCATGTCAGAGGGATCAGGGCATGTGATGACAGTGCAGCCGCGCAGGGGGCTGCCAACTGCTGCAAGACCAGGAGGGACCGAACTCAGGGCCCAGCGTTGGAAGGTAGGAGGTGGCCTCCTAGGTCCAAATTCATAACGGTAACCCTCCCCACTTACGGCCCCCTCCTGGAGGTCTGGGTTTCCTGGGATAGGTAGCATGGAAGCGCTTCAGAAGGTCCTTGTCAAGGATGTTGACCGCAAGCTCCCAGGAATTTTCTTCTGGTCCATACCCCTCCCAGGAGAGGAGGTACTCCCATCTATGACCTCTTTTGCAAACATCCAGAACTTCTCGCACCCAGTAGGTGGCGTCTGTTTCGGGGGCGAGAGAAGGGGGCTCCTGGATCTTGCGGGTAGGCCAAGAGAGGACCATGGACTTCAAGAGGGAGACGTGGAAGGTCCTGTGTATGCTCAGCGACGGAGGAAGGTGGAGTTGGTAAGGTCACTGGCCCAACTCATCTGACTACTGGAGAAGAGCCGATGAACGTAGGAGCTAGGCATTGTGATGGGAGTCTTAGGCAGATGTGGCGCCTACTGAGCCACATCTTGTCGCCTAGTTGGTACTCAGGAGCAGGTCTTCGGTGGGCATCAAAGGTCCTCTTGGCGTGGTCAGCCGCCTTGTGGATCATCTGACTTTCAAAAAGAAACTCAAAACCTGGCTATTCAAACTAGCTTTTCCATAACCAGACGAACATTACCTTTACCATACCACTCAAACAAGCTTATCTATAACATGACGAACATTACCAGTAACATAACACGACAAACTTTACTATGACTCCCTTCACAGGCTTTTATTGCACCTTTATTCATTTTATCCCTGCATATATTTATTTTAAATTTCTCTGGCGTTGATGTATAGTTTCTTGCTTAATTGATGCTTCATTTCTCTAAGTGTCTCTTTGGTTAACAGCCGCTAATTCTACCCCCAGTTTTATTCATTGTTTCTCCCAGTTCTATGTAACCCCAGTTCTATGTAATGCTTGTTGCAATATTGTGTTCCACTGTAAACCGATATGTAATGTATCCTGCCACATGAATGTCAGTATATAAAAGTTCAAAATAAATAAATAAATAAATAAATAAATCTTAGATGTGCTTGATTTGGCCTCTGTTAGAAACAGGATGCTGGGCTTGATGGACCCTTGGTCTGACCCAGCATGGCAATTTCTTATGTTCTTATGTAAACCCAGCTATACTAACTGCACTAACCACATACTCTGGTAACTAATTCCAGAGATTAATTGTGCATTGAATGAAAAAGAATTTTCTTCTATTAGTCTTAAATGGGCTAATTCCTAACTTCATGGAGTGCCCCCTATTCCTTCTGGAATTCACATTTACCCGTTCTAGACCTCTCATGATTTTATAGACCCCTATCATATCCCCTCTCAGCCGTCTCTTCTCCAAGCTGAAAAGCCCTAATCTCTTTAGCCTGATAATGATAATGGGGATAGAGAAATGATAATGGGGATAGAGACATTCTATCCCCATTATCATTTTTTCCTGTCCTGCTTGATACAGGGAATGGAAGTAATCAAGTAATAATTCTGGGGAGCAAGAGAATGGGTCTATGTCTCTGTCGCTACACCAGGCTGAGTATCGATCCCACTTGCCTTGATCATTTTTGCAGGTAGAAGACTTCCTGGACCTCATGGATTTCCATTGGCAAGTGCAAGTGGCTTAATACTGTCCTTTCAACCTCCACACAGTGAGATCTAGCAAGGAGTGCATGTGATGAAGTAAGGTGCCGATCTCCTGTGTCAGGAGATTCACACTGTCGCCCAAGGGAATAGGCGGGGCGATGGAGAGCTGCACTAGATAAGCATACCATGGTTGCCTGGGCCAAGTAGAGCAATTAGAATGAGGTCTGAGACGTCCGCAACACATTTCTTAACTGTCCTGATGCTAGCAACTTTCTTGCGTTATTAGTTAATCAATCTTTAGAAAGTGGTCTCTTTCCATCATCTCTTAAAAAAACCTCTATACTCCCCATTCCAAATAATAAGTCAAAGGAAGGCTTTGATCTCAGTAATTTTAGACCCATTGCCACATTAACATCCCTAGCTAAACTGATTGAATCAGTAGTGCTATCTCAACTGTCAAATTATCTTTCAGAAAATGATATTTTACATACAAATCAACATGGATTCCGCAAAGGTCATTCCACTGAAACTCTCCTACTGACATCATTCGACACAGAATGATGAATCCTGCATAAACGGGGTGGAGAGGAGGCCTTCTGTCCACAGTATTAGGAATGCATCCTGTGCGATTCGCCACCTGCTGGGGTAGACTGAGCAGAATTTTTCACCTTCCTGTTGCGTTCCGTAGCGAAAAGGTCCATACATGGAAGGCCCCATGTCGCAAACAGCTCATCCGCCACATCCTGGTGAAGATGCAGATGGAATATTCTGCTCAATCTGTTGGCCATGGTGGTTGCTAAATCCAGGAGATAGGTCACCTGAAGAGTGGTGTAGCGCTCCTCTGACCATTCCAGAATGCGGACAGCTTCCCTGCATAATATTGAGGAACCGGACCCTCCTTTGTTTTAAGTAGGTCATGGCGACTTTGTTGTCCATGTGAATCATAACATTCCGCCCCCCGTAGGAAGTTTCCAAACATTTATATATGCTCATTTATATCTATGCTCTTTGGTTCTTATGCTTATACATGCTTATATATGCTCATTGGTACTTATGCCTATCTGCACTGATGCTCAGCTGTCTGTATACTTATCAGCTGTTTGTATGCTTATCCGCATCTATTCTCAACTGTATCTGTGATCACCCATAGCCATGCCCTTGATGCATTCATGGTTTAGTTAAGTTTTAAGTTTTGTTACCTCCTCCCCCCATCCAAGAATTTTTATCTTATACCTGCTTCCATTTATTATGTTTACGTGTTATGTAAAGCCTGTTGCTACATTATGTTTCATTGTGAACCGAGGTGATGTTCTAAACGTGCCACAGTATATAAAATCCCTTAAATAAATAAATAAATGTGTAAGGCGTTCTTTATCGTCCGTAGCTCCAAGAGGTTTATTTGCTGCCCTTGCTCCATACAGACCAGAGCCCTTGTGTCTGCACATGCTCCAAGTGGGCTCACCACCTCTTGGTTGAGGCGTCCATGGTAAGAACCACCTGATGGTCTGGGGGGCAGAATGGCACTCCGTTGGAAAGAACTGCAGGTTGTAACCACCAACCCAAATCTGCTGCATAGCTGGGGTCAGAATTATTCTGCTGGAAGCAGTTGGAAGAATTGAGTCTACTGAGCCTTCAGTCCCCACTGCAGGCATTGCATGTGCAAGTGAGTGCATGGCACTACATATATTGCCGCTGTTATGTGGTCCAGTAGAGTCAAGATCTGACAGCCCAAGGTGTGTGCACAACTCTTCATTTGGACAGCCAGGGAGCGAAGTGTGTGGGCCCTGTCTGCCAGCAAGAATGATCTTCCCAGCATAGTACTTATTCGGGCCCCAATAAACTGCATATTCTGAGTGGGTTGGAGGCTGGATTTTTCATAGTTGATGATGAAAGAGACCCTCCAGACAACTAAATGTTGTTTCATGCTGCTCTGTAGAGTTGCTGGTTTGGGGACAAACTATCAACCAGTTGCCCAGGTTACGGGAACAGTTGATTCCCTTCTTTCTGAGATGGGCCTCTGCTACCCGCTATCACGACCCTCGGGGTGGATGATAGACCAAAGGCAGAACCTTGCACTGATAATGGCGCATAATGACTGGAAAACAAAGGCAGCACCAGGAGGAGCGGTGTGTTGGGATGTGCGAGTATGCATCCTTGAGATCTAGTGAACACATCCAATTGTTGGGTTTGCAGAAAGGGTAGAATTAACTTGAGAGATGTCATCTTGAACCTTTCCTTGCGCGGAAATTTGTCGAGAGCCTGCAAGTTCAGGATTGGGGCTAAACCTCCCCAGACATTTTTGGATTATGAGGAAGTATTGGAAATAGAATTCCTTGTTCAACTGGTGGTGAGGAATCTGCTGAATCGATTGATGATTTGTTCACACAGTAGATGCCCATTTTCTAAGCAGGGCTGATGGGGTTGCACTAGGTGCGGAAGGTCTGAGATGCTCTTGAAGTTCAAAGGATAACCCTTTCTGACTATGTTCAGTACCCAATGATCGGAGGTAATCACTGCCCATGAATAGTAAAAAGAGGACACTCTGCCCCACACTCGAAGTAGTAAGGAGTGGCCCGGTTATCTCTGAAAACCCTGTTGGGGCTTTGTGTTTTGTGGTGCATACTGCTGATGCTGGCCCGACTGTCTGCTCCTGGTTTGCTTTGTGGAAAGGCGGACGGATGATAGGCTGGATATGGCCTATATGGCCTCTGCTGGTAGGCAAGCCCTTCTGAAGCTCGGGTAGTATTTCCTGCTCGAGGACTGCTGGTCCAAGGGAGACGCTAGCAAAAAGACCGCTATATTTTGCTCCTTTAATTGGGAAACCCTTTCTCACAACCTGTCACCAAACAAGTTGTCAGTGCTACACAGGGGGTCTGCTAGTTTTTCATGAATGTCCTTCCTAATGGCACTAGTTTGCAGCCATGCCATTCTTTGGCCACCATGGCCCCCCGCCAAAGTCTGGGCAGACATCTCGAAAGCCTCATAGATGATTCTAAAATGGTGCCTCAACCCCTTCCTCCACATCATGGAATTGCTCTGGTGGAGCAGAGTCCGACGAGCGGAGGCAAGGTGGGGCTTCAAGGACTGTAAGCACTCATGCAGGTATTGTGTCATATAATATGGTATGAAATTGTGTCTACCAATTTCATACCATATTATATGATAATTAACTAGTTAATTTCTATCACTCCTACTCCATCTTCACTTATTCCTAGCTACTCTAGCTCCCAAGTTTTAATACCCCTGTTTATTGTAACTTTGATTGTTTCAACCTTTCTTATTTATAGTTACTTGGTTTTTTCCCTTGTTTCATGTAAACCCGGCCTGATATGAATCCCATTCATGAAGGCCGGGTTATAGAAATATTTTTAAATAAATAAATAAATATAAAATTGATGCTGTTATATTTTTTGCATTCAGCATACCTGCTTGGAACACGCTTTTTCTGAAGTCATCCAAATACTTGCAATCCCAGCCCGGAGGAGTAATTGAATGGAGGCAGGTCTTTTTGGCTCACTTCATGGCCGATTCGACCACTGCCAAGGCATGTGGAAGCTGGACCATGCTATAGTATGGTGACATCCTCATTCTAAACTTTAGGTCCATCTTTCTCATGGTCACCTGACCAGAAAAGGGGGACCCCTTTGTCATCACAGAGTCTAAAACCACATGGGATGAATAAGGCTGTAGGTTCAGCCAGGACTTAAAACATCTTTATGATCCCCAGCACTTCTGCTCGCAGATCCAGCACTTTCCATGTCTTGATGTTAGATGAGTACCCATCTTTCCACAAACTTAGAATAGGACAGGTCCTCTGGTGGTGAAGACGGCTCCGATTGCTCCTCAGGTGGGTCTGACGGAAATCCCGAAGAGCCCGGTGAGGTTGGGAGTGAGACCTGTGGAGTAGTGTCCGACTGTGGAGAAAACTGAGTGGCTGGGCTGCTAGAATGTGGCTCCAGGCTGCTCTCCCTCGACTGTGGAGAAGTTGACGTTTTCTGAGGCGAGGTGTCACATGGAGGAGGGCTAGACGGGCTGCCCCTCTGTTCCTCAAAGGAGGTGAAAAAATATGACAGGATGTGAGAAATCTGAGATATGGCTTGTGAGGCTAGGTCTCCTCGGCTAGGGCAGGAAGCCGCTCTTCTCCGAATTGGATCTGCTGGAGGCAAGGCCGCTAACAAATTGTCAGTCAGGCCCTCTTGGGCGGAGCTCTGTCTTGGAAGACTCCTTGTGTCTCTTTTGGAGGGGTTCCTGCAGCTGCGGGTAAGACCTCTTCCTCTTGGATACAGAGGACAAGTTGGAGTAAATCCATCCCAAAGACACAGGACTCTGAGGAGCCAGTGGATATTTGTTTGGAAATAGGCTCAAAATCTGAAAAGCCAAGCTCAACCATCTCCTCTGGGATGAACAGAACTTGAGGGTCTACCACTGGACGAGGCTTTCTAGGGAGCTTCCCCAACAATGAACTCAGCTCTGGACGTGCCTGATGTGACTTTGACAGTTTTTGCGTCATGGGCTTTGAGACACCACCCACTCCTGCGTCAGTACTTGAGTTGAGCCAGACAATGCATGCCGGTGGTGCTTCGACAAGTTGGGCTGTGACGCATGCTTGCGTGGGTGTTTTGGCTTTGATGCAGGCATCAACGGTGCATCTTGTGCACGGTGCTTGGATCTGTGAATCGTGTCGGTCCGAGGTGATGCCCCTCAGTTGCGATGCTTCGCCACTGGCGTCGAGGCCTTAACGTTGGCCACCACAGACTTGGGTGCGGGCTTTGACGGTGCATCTTCTGATACCTTTTGCAGCAGCGAGGCATGGGGGCGCGTAGGCACCATGGGGGGCTGACCCACCTAGCCTGGTGACTGATGATAAACAAATGTGCGCAGAACTGCTGCAACAAGAGAGCAGCAGGGAGCAGAGCAAAGGAATGTATACATTGTGGGCAATTATTATTACAGTTACAGAATAAACTGGATACTAAGAAAACAGTGTGTACCACCAATGTATGCATCTATTGTTTTCTGATACACTCACACTACCCGATTATTTTCATAATGTAACCACAAGCACAGCTGAATACAATATCCTATCCTATCCACGTGCATCTTTACAGTATGACCAGAAACTGCCACTTTTATGATCTAAGATTGCAATGCAATAACCACCAGCTGTGGGGGAAAATCCATGGATAACAGGCAGGGGTGCAAGTTTTTTTATTTTTAGAGGTGAGTGAGTTTCTCCTCTCCACTCTTAATCCCCCATTTCCCCTCTTCTGGCCCCTTCTACATTTCAATTCTCCATCCCCTGCATCTCTCCCTCATAATACCCTGCCCTGATCACCTCTTCTTCACACCCTCCCCGCCATCTTTCTTTTTTCAAAATCATGTTTAAATGGACACTAGAATAATGGACCTATAATGAAAGGATTGTTTATGCCATGATAGAAAGAACATAAGAACATGCCATACTGAGTCAAACCAAGGGTCCATCAAGCCCAGCATCCTGTTTCCAACAGTGGCCAATCCAGGCCATAAGAACCTGGCAAGTACCCAAAAACTAAGTCTATTCCATGTTACTGTTGCTAGTAATAGCAATGGCTATTTTCTAAGTCATCTTAATTAATAGCAGGTAATGGACTTCTCCTCCAAGAACTTATCCAATCCTTTTTTAAACCCAGCTACACTAACTGCACTAACCACATCCCCTGGCAACAAATTCCAGAATTTAATTGTGCGTTGAGTGAAAAAGAACTTTCTCAGATTAGTTTTAAATGTGCCACATGCTAACTTTATGGAGTACCCCCTAGTCTATTATCTGAAAGAGTAAATAACCGATTCACATTTACCCATTCTAGACCTCTCATGATTTTAAACACCTCTATCATATCCCCCCTCAGCCGTCTCTTCTCCAAGCTGAAAGTCCTAACCTCTTTAGTCTTTCCTTATAGGGTAGCTGTTCCATTCCCCTTATCATTTTGGTTACCCTTCTCTGTACCTTCTCCATCGCAATTATATCTTTTTTGAGATGTGGCAACCAGAATTGTACACAGTATTCAAGGTGCAGTCTCACCATGGAGCGGATACAGAGGCATTATGACATTTTTCCATTTTATTCACCATTCCCTTTCTAATAATTCCCAACATTCTGTTTGATTTTTTGACTGCCGCAGCACACTCGTAAATATGAGATCCAATTAAATGAATTACTTATGTTTCTCCAGTGTTATGACCATGTAACTCCTTAGGTCATTACATTGGCGTCCCATCCTCTTCCACATACACTTCAAGCTTCCCCTACAAGTACCTTCACTCTGCAGCTTCTTATTACTTCCTCTTGCTTTCTCATCATCTACATCCCTCCTGGTGAACTCCATTCATCCAGCAAGCTGCTTTTATCATGCCCTTCACCATCGCCTACTCCTATGCTTTCCACCTCACTAAATTGTATGCCTGGAACAACCTTCCTGAGATTGGTGTCATGAGATGTGAGTCACACGTGACATTGGTGTGTCATGCACCCCTCTGGGCATATTTACATCCAGCCTAAAAAAATCATCTTTCTGAGGCTGCTTTGAAATCTTAAAGAGCCTAGCTCTCCCTGGTCATTGCCTTGTTGATTTTCTATAATAAATGTCCTGAAATCTATTGTAAACCGCCTCAGAGTGAAATCCCTCTTACTTTGGTTTCCCAGGCCAATGGCCAATGAAGATAAGTAGGCACCCATGATGGTTTCCTTGAGAGGGCACACCTGAAAGACTTCTTTCCTGCCAGGTTTAGTGTGGTTGAGTACAACCCACCCAGTCTCCCAGAGTTAGGGAGAGAAAGCAGGGATAAAAGTTTGGAAACCTCCTGTCGAGGATAATAATTGAGAAGACATCTACAGTAAGTGTTCTGTTGAATCCAATAGGAACTTCTAGTTAGATTCTTTTAAATAACGATGCATTATGGCTGGCAATGTTGAGACAGCGCAGTTAGGTTAAGTTGTTCGCGCAAAGACGCAGAAACTGCTTAAGGCTGGACATGGGACATAGTGGGCTATAGGGCAAAGCATACAAGAGCTGCAAGTTTAAAATGGATAAAACCAGATATTGTTTACTCCTAAAAAGTAAGGTTTTAGCAAGAGATTATTAATATTCATTAGTCTGTTGAATAAATATGGGTATGAAACTGTCAGTTTCCTGAAGATTACCTTGCAAGGAGTATAAGGAGAAGTGCTGTTTATTATAAGAGTCAATTTACTTATTCTGGCAGAACTGCGCCAGAAATTTTTCACACTGTTCTCTTGTATACTCAATATTAATAAAAAGAGGAAGTTCTAACTGCAGCCAACTTTGGTGTAGCTGTAAATTTTGCAGTCTAATAAAGGAGTAAAAAGAGACCTGAGGAATCCTAATTTAACAGGAATCTGACAGTTCCTGGAGTTAATGGTTTAACTTTTATTGTACCAGAGCAGAAAAGATTTAAGAACTGGCTGGCAATAAACAGCTCCACAGGCAGTGAAAAACTTTCAATGAGTATTTTTAAACAGCGTTTCATGAAAAGTCTTTTATACACACTTAGATAAAATTTTGAATCGTTTAACAGCAAAATACCTTAAGGCAGTGTTAAGGATATTCTTTTAGGTTCTTGTGCTGAACCCAACTAAGAGTCAGCTAGGAACACTGTTTATATTCCTCTTTACATTACACTGTCGTGTTTGTAACCCCCGGCCTAGCATCCCATCTCAGGAACCCTACAGAAAAGAAAAGGATAATCACAAATTCTGTCTTGAACTTTCAATTAGGGAAGAGCCCTTCTACATTCCCTCTCTCTCTCACATTCCAAGTTATATTTTACATAGCAAACGGGCATGAAGAACGAGGGCTCTTCAGGCAGTCAGAGCTGGTCTTCTGCTTTACCCTTTGTCAATGTAAACCTTATTCAGAACGATGCAGCGCGATCCTTTAAGAGCTAACCACAGCCCAAACAGCTGAAGATATGAACTTGGGTGCCTTGGTCTTCAGTGGTGGTTAAGAATTAACCAACAGGTACATTCACAATGGCTATCAATACCAATAGTAATAGAAGAATCAAAGCTCTTCATCTCCTATGCAGTCAATTCTCTGTTAATAGAAGTGACTTTCTGGTGACCCAAAGTATGACATGTCACACAGTTCTTCAACATCCTCACACTCCTTACACTGTTCCCATGTTCCTGTTTAATACTTTTACAGTTAATTACCCTGTCCCCTTACCTAGCATAGGGAGCAGTTTCAGGTCAAAATCGCTTTTGCCTCTTTCATCCTTCAAAATCACACACTAATGCAGATATTAGCAATCACTGTAACTGTTCCCCAAATTATATCTTGGCTTGGGCAGAGCTGGTGAACAGTGCTGCTGTCCTCTTCCAACACCAACCTTTTTTCTGCTCCAAAGTATCCCTATATCTCTCAGCCTTCTCAATACCCTGGCACAGGTGACAGCCTCTTCTATTTTATTTTAAAAAATTTTTACAGTAGCTATACTGTGCCCAGTACCACCAGGGGGGCTGATCATTGCACTCAAGGCAAGCTCTAGGGCAAATGGTGGCCTTTGCAAAATAGTTGATTGGACCCCTCCCCCAACTGATCCCTGCTCCAACCCATTCCTCCCACCAATCCTGTGCTGGCCATAAAAATTCACATTCTCTAGATATATGCTGCATAGACAATAAAAACCAGATATTTTTTTTTTTTCATTTTCTAGCATGTATCTCTGGATCACACATCACCAGCAGAATTGAGCCAAAACATTTCCACCCTAGACTATGCATACCTTGGCCTGCCATTAACTGTATCTGACAACTTGGCTATATATTACAAGAAAAACTCCTAAGGGCCCTACATGCAATAAAGCAAGCCCTGGCCATTTCTAGCTACCCAGCAAAACTATTTTTTAATCATTTGACAGCATTACATCAACAATTATAGAAAATGGATAGAAGATTGTAGTCACATGATATTTAACACCTCATTGATTGCACAAAATATACCCACAGGTGTCGGGTAACTGTTGAAGACAAATGCAGAATAAAGAGATCATAAATCATAAACACTGCAGCTCCACTGTTAAAACAACTACATTGGCTCCCAGTAAGATTAAGAGCTCAGTTTAAACGAACATGTTTAATGTTCAAGGTTGCGCACAGTGAGGGGGCAAGGTATTTACAACATTTGGTCCAGATTTATAGATTGACTAGAAGCCTTCAGGCAGCTTCAGAATGTTTGTTCCAAGTACCAAAAGTTAAGAAGGTGAAGAGCATTTCTATGCAGAAAAGAATTTTTTTTATGTAACAGAACTCTGCACCAAGAGAACTGACACTGGAGACGAATTATTTGCCCTTTTGAGAAAAGGTGACGTGTTGGCTTTTCTCCATCTTAGCCATGAAAAGGGGACATTACTTATATGCAGTAGCCCCTCTGTTGAACAGGAATTTTATTATATATATATTTATTGAAGTTTGGAAACAATGAACCAAAATAAATACAATTATCCAACCAGTGTCAAAAGCAGTACATCCAAAAAAGTATAGTTCTACAGCATATGAAGCCCTCATTGTTTCTTCCCATCCCATCCCCTCCTACCTCCATCCTTCCCAGTTAATTACAACAAAAGAGCTGGTATGTATGGATAACAAGCATTCCCTGATTAATGTAAAACCTTTTTCATAAAGATGTCTCAGTCTTCGGCAATCAATGTAATGTTTAGTCAATAGATAAAGAAATATATACACATATGCAAGCTGTTAGGTCAATTTAACCCATATTTTCCTTTTCTGAGAGCCAATACTCGGGAAAGGAGAGTAGTTATAAATTCAGTATCGTATTTCTCAACCAATGGAGAGAGAGAAGCTATAAAGGCTTCCCAAATTTCCAACATTTTTCCATACTTTTCGTTGGAGAGATTTTTGTGCAGTAAGGTATTCAAAAGTCAGTAATTTAATCATTCTCGATTCCCAGTGGGTGAAAACTGGGCCTTCCCTCCCCATCCAGGTAGATAGGATTGTTTTTTTGGCTACTAAGCTAGCCTTATCTAAAAATAATCTTTTATTCGCTCAGAGATGTTGATGAACAATTCCATAATTGCAAAACAGCCAAGCCAAAGGATCATTCAGAAGAGTAAAGGAGAGCAAGATCACACAATGTCTGTATTGATCCCCAAAATTTTTGAACTACAGGGCAACTCCAAAAATTATGTATAAAGGTTCCCAGTTCACTCCCACATTTGACATAGATAGCAGTATCTCAGAAAACTTATCCTTAAATGCTCAGTCTTGTGATAAAAAAAAAAACTTTGATGTAAAAATTTGTATTGTGTTTTCCCTCAGGGCAACATTTTCCGTAACGTCATATAAATGTTTGAAACACTCTTGAAATTCTACTTTTGACAAAGTGAAACTAGGCCACAAACGCCATTTAGAAAAGATCCCAGCTAACTCGTCACCCACCTTTTATATTCTGTAAGGCCTTGAAAATTTTGCACGTGATCTTTTCCTAGTCTCAACACTTAATAGTACTTCTTTTAGTACTCCATAATCATTTAAACCTGGATTATCCTTAACAAGTTCAAGAACATAGTGCCTTAATTGTAAGTAGGCAAAGAACTCCTTATGTGGTATGAAGTAGCATTCTTGAAGCTCTCGGAAACTATGTATGACGTCTGTGTTGCCAATAAATAATTGACATACTTGTTTGAGACCTTTCATGTGCCTTTTTTAAAAAAACAGGGTTGTCCAAACCTGGAGGGAACTGCAGGTTCCCACAAATAGAAATGAAAGAGGATGTATTATTTAATTGGTAAGTTAATCGTCACAGAAAAGACCAAGCCTTCCTACATGAATTTACTAGCAGGAAAGACATATCATCACTTGGTAATGCAAATGGTGCAATTTGAATTAATGTGTTTATAGATATTGAACCTAACCAGCTTTGTATAAGCTTCAAAGGGGAGAATTGTAACGTTTCAAATAACCAATCTGATACATGCCTTAACTTACATGCCAGGTTATAAATCTGTAAGTTTGGGCAATTTAAGCCTCCATGAATTATGGGTCTCATTAAAATGTGTAATGGAATTCTCGCTCTCTTCCCATTCCATAAGAAAAGCCGGACGAGCCTGTTAATTTCTTTAAGATCCTTTCAGTCAGCCAGATGGGGAGCATTTGCAACAAAGAGCCATTTTGGAACTTCTATCATTTTTAATAATTGAATCCAGTCCATAAGGGACAAAGATAATACCCGCCAGTGAGAGAGAGATTTGGATGCCCTTTACTAATGGTTGCACATTGGCCTCATATATATGTTCCCAATATTTGGGGGGGGATCTTAATCCCTAAGTAGGGATGTGAATCGTTTTCCATATCGTCTTAATGATAGAAATCGTGTGGCAGGGCAAGAAAATCGTCTTAGGCACGATTTTTTAGTTAAAAAATCGTTAAAAATCGTTTTTTCCGATTAGTGCGCACTAACTGGGAGTTAGTGCGCACTAACTGGGAGTTAGTGCGCACTAACTGGGAGTTAGTGCGCACTAACTGGGAGTTAGTGCGCACTAACTGGGAGTTAGTGCGCACTAACTGGGAGTTAGTGCGCACTAACTGGGAGTTAGTGCGCACTAACTGGGAGTTAGTGCGCACTAACTGGGAGTTAGTGCGCACTAACTGAAAATGATACAATTTGACACTTTTCAGGTCAGTTAAGGTCAGTTTAGGAATGAATATGTATTCCTATTGGCTGCCCTCTTATTATTCATGTTACCAAGTTTCCTACTGACAGTATATGGGGGATGGGAAATGGAAACAGTTGGTAGCTTGACAAACAAGTAATGTGATCAGTCAATGTGACTAGAACTTGTGCCCTAACCCTGATACCAGGGGTATTGTGATCTTCCTGCACACAGTGCCCTATCCCTATTAATACCAGGAGTGTTGTGATCTTCCTGCACACAGTGCCCTATCCCTAATACCAGGGGTGTTGTGATCTTCCTGCACACAGTGCCCTATTCCTGATACTGGGGGTGTTTGTGATCTTCCTGCACGCAGTGCCCTATTCCTGATACCGGGGGTGTTGTGATCTTCTTGCACACATCCCGATATCAGGGATAGGGCACTGCATGCAGGAAGATCACAACACTCTGGTATTAATAGGGATAGGGCACTGCATGCAGGAAGATCACAACACTCCTGGTATTAATAGGGATAGGGCACTGCATGCAGGAAGATCACAACACCCCTGGTATCAGGGATAGGGCACTGTGTGCAGGAAGATCACAATACCCCGGAGGAGTGAGGGTCAGGCAGCTCCCCCCCTGTCTGTGAAGCCAGCCTCTCACTAGTAATGCAGGGAGGGAGCTGTCTCAGACTTCACCATCCTCCCCCCCCCCCTCACCCACACACCATTCACTAGCTGGGACATGGGGGAAGTCAGGAGTGAGGGTCAGGCAGCTCCCCCCTGTCTGTGAAGCCAGCCTCTCACTAGTAATGCAGGGAGGGAGCTGTCCTCAGACTTCACCATCCTCCCCCCCCCCCTCACCCACACACCATTCACTAGCTGGGACATGGGGGAAGTCAGGAGTGAGGGTCAGGCAGCTCCCCCCTGTCTGTGAAGCCAGCCTCTCACTAGTAATGCAGGGAGGGAGCTGTCTCAGACTTCACCATCCTCCCCCCCCCCCCATACCCACACACATTCACTAGCTGGGACATGGGGGAAGTCAGGAGTGAGGGTCAGGCAGCTCCCCCCTGTCTGTGAAGCCAGCCTCTCACTAGTAATGCAGGGAGGGAGCTGTCTCAGACTTCACCATCCTCCCCCCCCCCCCCCTCACCCACACACCATTCACTAGCTGGGACATGGGGGAAGTCAGGAGTGAGGGTCAGGCAGCTCCCCCCTGTCTGTGAAGCCAGCCTCTCACTAGTAATGCAGGGAGGGAGCTGTCTCAGACTTCACCATCCTCCCCCCCCCCCCCCTCACCCACACACCATTCACTAGCTGGGACATGGGGGAAGTCAGGAGTGAGGGTCAGGCAGCTCCCCCCTGTCTGTGAAGCCAGCCTCTCACTAGTAATGCAGGGAGGGAGCTGTCTCAGACTGGTATCAGGGTTAGGGCACTGTGTGCAGGAAGATCACAACACTCCTGGTATTAATAGGGATAGGGCACTGTAAGAGATGACTGTAGTAGATTGAATAAAGATCTGATGTTTTCTGCTCTCCTCACACCAAACAAAAAACAACACACAAGCAGAGAAGCCCTTCTTACAAAGCTGAGCTAGTGAGTTAAGTAGGAGGAAAAGTAACATACTGGTGCCAGTGTGGCTACTTAAAAAATACACTTATCAACAATCAATTACATATATTTGAACTGTGTACAGTTCCAGCCAGGACCACCTTTCTAAAATGCACAGTGATTGGCAAATTCAACATGCACTAGCATTTCAGGTGCCTGCTAACAAAAATAATAAACAAACAAGTTCTAGTCACGTGAGTGCTGATCATTACATTACTTTTTTTTGTCAAGCTTCCAACTGTTTCCATTTCACATCCCCCCAACCATATTGGTAACATCAATAGATAAGAGCACAGCCAGCCAATAGGAATACATACATACATATTCATTCCTAAGTGACCTTTACTGACCTGGGAAGTGTGAACACTTTGTTTCATTTTCTGTTGGTGTTCGTTAGTTTCCAGTTCCATTTCCCATCCCCCCAACCATCACCTCAGTGGTAACCTTGGTAACATCAATAGATAAGAGGGCAGCCAGCCAATAGGAACACATATTCATTCCTAACTGACCTTCAGTGACCTGGAAAGTGTTTATTTGTATCATTTTCAGTTAGTGCGCACTAAATCGAGTTAGTGCGCACTAACGGGGAGTTAGTGCGCACTAACTCGAGTTAGTGCGCACTAACACGATTTAACGATTTTTAACGATAAATCGTTAGAATTTCTATTGTATCGTGTTCTATAACGATTTAAGACGATATAAACATTATCGGACGATAATTTTAATCGTTGAAAAACGATTCACATCCCTATCCCTAAGTACTTTAGTTCTCCATCTACCCATCTTAATGGAAAACTACCGTCCCAGCTATCCTTCAAGTTACCCTGAACATCTAATGCTTCAGACTTGTTTAGTTAATTTTCATTCCTGCAAACTTCCCAAACCAGTCCTGATAATTTAATACTTTTGATAAGGAATCTTTGGGGTTAGTCAAAAAAATTAGATCAGCAGCAGCAAAAGCCGCTACTTTAAAAGAATAATCTCCTGCACTATAACTTTGGATATATTCATCTTCATCAATTTTCCTTAGTAAGGGGTCTATGGACAAAATATACAAAGGAGATAAGGGGCATCCTTGCCTTACTCCTCTACCAATGGCTATGTCTGCAGATTTGTGCCCATTTGCTATTATAAAGTAATGATATATATTTTTATAATATCACCCTGAAATCTAAATAGTTGCAGAAAGGAAAAGCTATATGGTCATGCAACCCAATCAAAAGCCTTCTTGGAATCAAAGCCTATGGCCATTGCCTGGATATTTAGATTAGTACATTTATTTATAGCTGTTATTAACTAAAGTACGTAAGCTGTTCTTTTCTTAACGAACCCCACTTGGTTTGTAGCAATCAGGGTTGGTATTATCAGACCCAGTCTATCTGCTAAAATCTTTAAATCACAATTGAGTACAGAAATGGGTCTGTTTGAAGGCTGTATAAGTAAATCTTTCCCAGGTTTGGCCAAAATTGTGATATGTATGTTCTGTTAAAGCCTGCAGGAAATGCTCCCTGTTGGAGAGCATCTAGGAAGAACCTGCTCATTGGCCCAACAACTTGCGATTTCAGCACTGTATAATAAGAAAAACTATTAGGTCCGGGAGCTTTGCAGTATTTACTAGAGTTTATGACATTCAAAATTTCATAAGCTGATATGGGCCTATTTAGAAATTCTAGTTGTTGTTCCGTGACTTGAGGGAGGATCGGATCTTTAAAACAAAGATTTTCCTTATTCAACCCGCCTGTTTTATCTTCAGAGTATAATGATTCATAGATATGTTTGAGAACCTCACAAATATCTGCCCCCTTATTGACAATAGAGCCCTGAGTTGTCTTCAGGTTTTCCCTCACCATACTCTGACTGCATTGGCTAGAATCTTTCCCATTTTATTCCCATATCTAAAGTTATGTCCTGAGCATTGCAGCATTTTTTGGGACCTCTGATGAATATACATATTCAGACTTTCTAGAATTGCAAAATATTCAGATTTATTCTCTTTAGTTAGATGGCTTGCCAATTTTTTCTTTGCAATCCTTAATTTCTCTTCTAGTTGTAAAATAGTTTTATTAAGGCATGTATTCCTGCCAGTTAGGTATGAGAATTTTTCCCCTTAAGACAACTTTACTAGTTTCCCAAAAATGTTTAGGCGTAACTATATGTTGTTAGTTATTTCTTTTGAAATCTTCCCATTTGTTTTGTAGAAATGCTTGAAAATCCACATCTCCTTTCAGGTAACTGGGAAACTTCTAGATTCTTTCCCCTAATCCAAAATCTGATAGCTGAATATCAGTCCATATTATAGAATAGTCAGATATTCCTTGATAAACCTATTTCCGCTTTGCTAATTTTTCAGAATACTTCTTGAGAGGCCAGTATATAGTCTATATGAGATAAGGAGGAATGGTTCCTAGAGACGTGTAAAATCCTTTACCTCGGGGGTTTAAGACTCTCCATATATCTAAGTGTTCTAATCTTTTACATAGACATGGAATTCCCTTACCCTTGTTAGCACTAAGCCTAGTGCTACAAGGTAGTTAATCAAGAAGTGGGTCATGAACACAGTTATAGTCCCTTGTTAAGAATAAAGCACCTTTCTGATGGGTTATTAGAATATTTACTATTTTGAGAAAAAAAATTGTGGTCATACTCATTGGGGGATTAGAGATTACAGAGTGTGATCTCGTTGCCATTAATCTTCCCAATTAGGATAATGAATCTCCCATCCAGGTCCTGAATTACATTTCCTTTTTGCCAATTCACATTTTTATGAATAAGAATAGCCACACCCATTTTTTTCTTTCTGCAGCAGAAAATGGCAAATGTGCACCCATTCCTCATTCAGTTTTGCACTTTCTAGTTCAGAAAGATGTGGTTCTTGCAAGCAAGCAATTGATACTTTCTTTTTTATACATTGGAGTACCTTCTTCCTTTTTATTGGGGACCATAGCCCATTGACGGCTCGAGCACAGCCGATAAACAAAACCGCGATCGGACCCGATGAAAAAAAACCCACATGTGTATCGGAACCGGAATCCAAACCGATTCCGATTCACATCTCTAACTCACACATTGATATTGCGGAAGGTAAAGTCAGAAATAGCTGATTTGACCTCTGGTATTTGTGCTGAGATGGAGAAAAGTTTCTCAGTTAAGGCAGATGTGACCTCCTCCTGTTAATTTTGAGATCAGATCACTAGAAAGAGCATGCCCAGCCAAACACTGTGTTGCAGCTGCCATTTTGCCTTCCTCCATTCCAACTTGGTCTTTTTTTTGCCCCTCTAATGGGCATAATGTTAGGTGATTTATTCATAAAACGATCTATCAATATATAGACATGTCTCCCGAAATGTTTTTACCTTGTGGAACAGCAGAGGAATTCAGACTGCAGAGAATTAGGTCTGGATTCACCATTCTATCACAGAATGGTGAATCCAGCGAAAACAGGGGGTGGGGGGGTGGGCCTGTGAAAACCGGCAGCCATTGCACCACTGTGGTGTTATCGCTGCCGGCTTTCGCACCCAATAGCGCCACCATGAAAGGTGGTGCTATTGGATGCGCTACTGGCGACGATAACATGGCTTACCTTATCGCCGCCAGCGAAGACATCGTGGAGTCCTCTCCGACTCCGCCCCTAGAAAGCTATTGCACGCGAAAAAGGACTCTGTGTGCGATAGCGGCTTATCGCAAGCAATAAGCTTTATATTTATTTATTTCGAAATTTTTTTATATACAGCGGCACGTTAATAACATCGCCTCGGTTTACAATAAACAATAATTTCAGCAACGAGCTTTACAGTCAATATGATAATAAGGTGTACATAATATGTCAAACATAAATAAAAATAAAAACAATTAACAAACAACAACTAACAATTAAATTAATGAAAATCATATACTATAATTAATGGTAGGACTAATAGAGAGTGGGATGTAAGAGCCAGGAAATAAATAGGCGAGTGGTAATGGATCAGAGAAAACCAGGGACAAGAGATTGGCATTACAGAAACAGCAAGATTATTGAGTGTAAGCTTGTTCGAACCACCAAGTTTTGAGGTTCTGCTTGAATTTCTTATGGCAGGGTTCAAGGCGCAGATCTGTAGGCATTTTGTTCCAGATGTTGGTTCCCGCAATAGTGAATGAGCGATCTCTTGTCGACACATGCTTGATGTGTTTAAGTGTAGAAGAGGTGAGTTTGGCTTGGTGAATTTTTCTTATTGGTCTCTTTGAAGTGCGGAAGGTAAAGTGATCGGAGAACCATTGCATATCTTGGTTATAAATAGACTTATGAATGAGGGTGAGAACTTTGAATAAAATCCTAGATGCTACAGGAAGCCAGTGAAGGAACATGAGAGCTGGTGTAATGTATTCATGGCGATGTGTATTAGTGAGTAAGCATGCTGCCGCGTTTTGAAGCTTTTGTAATGGTTGTATAGTGTTTTTAGGGAGACCTAGTAGAATGGCGTTACAGTAATCCAGTACTGGCAATATTGTAGCTTGTAACACTGTTCAGAAGTCATGTGGATGTAGAAGCGGTTTGATCCTTTTTAGAGTTTGTAGCTTGAAGAATCCGTTTTTGATTGTAGCCGTGATGAATTTCTTTAGAGAGAATTGATTGTCGATGATAACGCCAAGGCTGCGGACTTGCTGTAAATTGGGAGAGACCGATGAAGGATGTGGAGTAGGGTTAGCGGCGATGTTATTGTGAGAAGTGATGATGAGGAGCTCTGTTTTGGTTGTGTTTATTGCTAGGAAGTTTTCCGTAAGTAGTTTTTTTTTTTATAAAATGACCCCCTTAGAGAGACTAGCACCGGGAGCTCAGAGAACTAACTTCCCAGGCTCACCACATCATGTGACCCCTAGGACTTTATTACATTTTACTGTAGTTTAGTCTATGTTTTAGTTGTTTTTATAAGAAGAAATATTGTTGGCTTGCTGTTACATGATGTTTTGCAATTATGATTTGTTGTAAACCGCACTGACCAGTGATGTTCTGAGTGTGCAGTATACAAGAGTGAAAAAATAAATAAATAGAACTGTGCAGGAAAAAACTGAACTGAAAATCACAAGCCAGACATAGTGCAACATTACAATTCCTCATAAACAAACAAAATCAAGAACTATAAATCATGAATCACAATAGTAAAACCATACTAATAAAAAGAATAAATATTTCAAAAATATCTAATGAATAGAGCATCCAATAATTTAAAAATGTTATAAATTTCTGAAAACACCAGTAAAATATTTCAAAACAGCTAAAGCATCAAACATGCAAAAGCATCAAACATACATAATTAAAACTAATAAGGATTTAAAAAACAAACAAACAAAAAAAACCCCTCCTGTTCTCCATACCTGGGACCTTTGATTTCTAGTCCCTCAGATTGTTATGGATTGGGGGTGCAGGGCCAAACAAACTTTAACCTCTCTCTCTCTCACACACACACATTTACACAAGTTCATTCTCTCGCACATTCCTTCTCCCATACTCACCCCTGCTCTCACACATACTCCCTCTCTAACATATACACAGGCTCTCTCTCTCTGGTACAACATATACCCTCTCCATCTCCCTCACACACACACACATACTCAAACATGGTTTCTTATACACACACCCTCTCTTTCACACATATGCACATGCATTATAGGTTCACATACAAACATGCACACATTCTCTCTTACACTCAAACTCACATGAAAAAAGAATCACATACATGAACACAAACTCACTCGCACCCTCTCTCACACACATAGGCTAATACACACCCTCTCTCTCTCTCTCCTATACACACACAGGCTCTCACACTCTCTCTCTCTCCCCACACAAACACACTTCGATATTTGGAGTTAGCATAACTTATGCGGCTAACTCTGGTTGCACTGAAGGGTTGTCCTAAAGTTAGCCGGATATACTTATCCGGCTAACTTTAATATAGCCGGTATATTCAGCGGAACAGCCTCGTTAAGTTAGCCGGATAGCTATAGCCGGCTAACTTAACTAGCCGCTCCAAGGCTGAATATCGGCCCTTTAGTTCTTATTTTCTGTCAGTGCAGCAACCTTTATACTTTCCTGTGAAAACACTCCCACCCACCTACGCAGGGAATAGAGTTTCTCCTCTTTGCTAAACTCCAGGTCTTGTAGTTGATGGGAGAGCTTTTCTGCAAAGGAAAACCTGGTCAGTCAGTTTTGTTCTCCCTGAAAGCACCTGACTAGTCTTAACATCACTTTTATTTGGATACCCTGCTCTCTTGCATTTTTATTAAGATATTCAAATAAACTGTTCTTGTTTGAACAAATTGAGCTTTTTTCGTGTATTTTAATCTACTAACTGGGAAAGTCGGAGACACCCATAGGGATTTCTTCAGCACTGCTTATGCCCCATTCTTTTTGCCTACAATCAGGAGCCGGGATTCTTGGATTATCCCTCCCAGGGAAAATACTGTTTTGGGGGGGGGGGGGGGGGTACTAGGCAGGGAGCAGAGGGAGATTATGCTCTTATTCATATATTGTTTAATTAGTTGACATTTATAGGGCATTATTCAAAGATTTTTTTTTTCTGCCATCTGAAAAGGGGTGAAAAAATTTTGACAAATCAGGTCCAGAAATGGGAATAGTTTAGAAATATTGGTGCTGTGCTATGTGTACTGCTTTGCTGTTCCTATGTGTATTTCTTCTGTATGTCTTCCAGTATAATAAATACACCAAGAAAAATACCATAGGTGAGGACTGGACTCTCTCTGTATAGGGTAGTGAACTAATGTTCACTTATGGGCTATGGCACAGGTCAGTCACCATAATACATGGAGATCATGCAGCACATTATCCTCATGAAACATTACTGTGCCACTCAAAGATTTCTGGTAGGAATTAAACACTAAAAAATGTACTGGCATGATCACATCTTTACCATCTAGGACCCTATCATTTTAGCTGTGAGGGAAACCCAAAATCTGCCCCTTACTGGCAATTTGCCCTTATTTATCGAATGGCAATTGTGGCCTCAGCAGGTCATCCTGCCAGCAGCTTGAGTCAGAGGTTTCCATCTAGACCCTGCCCCTTTGTGTGAAGTCAGTGTACAGTAATTGGTGGTCTTCATGTTGTACCACTCCCCACTGGGAAGGGCCTGTGGTAACAAAATTCCTGTGCCCATGTGACACGGGAGAGTTGAGAAAAGCAAGTTTGCTTACTGTAAACGGTGTTTCCGTAGATAGCAGAATGAATTAGCCATGCTATCTGGGAGCGTCGCGACCGGGATCAGTAGGCGGAGTTTCTCCAAGAGTAAAGAGTTTTGAACTCTGTGCGGCTGTGCGGTGAGGTTCCCGCGCGATTGCCTGATTTACCTCAGTCTCTTGTTACAAAGCGAGAAGTACATAGAAAAAATAAAGGTGTAGTTAGTGTATGTGAAGACTGTCTAGGGAGGAGGGAGGGAACGCATGGCTAATTCATTCTGCTATCTACGGAAACACCGTTTACAGTAAGCAAACTTGCTTTTTCCCAGCGATAGCAGGCTGAATTAGCCATGCTGTCTGGGAGTCCCAAGCTCCCGGGTGGTGTCAAGGTGTTTGTAGGTTATGACACCACCCTTAAATTCTGAACAGTAGACCGTCTTATTTTTGTGTCATGGTTGACAGGATTGCTGAACCCATGGCTGCATCAGAAGAGCTCTGCTGTTGTAAACAGTAGTGCACTGTGAAAGTGTGTAGAGAAGACCAAGTTGCCGCTTGGCAAATGTCCATCAGCGAAACATTTCTGTAGTGGGTGACTGACGTGGCAGTTGCTCGTATTTGGTGTGCTTTTGGTCTCGTATTTAATGGCAGATTTTGCTTATTGTAGCAAAACATAATGCATTGGGACAACCAACTAGCCAGAGTTCTCCTGGAGACAGGTTGGTTGGGAGAGTTTGGGTTAAAGGAGAGGAACAGCTGAGATGGCCTGGATTCCGAATGAGTTCTCTGTTTGTAATAAGCCAATGCTCTTTTACAGTCCAAGGTATGGAGAAGCTTATCTCTGTTGTTCTGATGAGGTTTTGGCTTGAAAATTGGGAGAGTAATGGACTGGTTGATATGAAACGCAGATACCACCTTAGGGAGGAAGGCAGGATGAGGTCGAAGGGTGACCTTATTATGAAAGAATTCTAAGTACGGGGAGTAGTGAACGAAGGCTTGTAGTTCACTTACTCTCCGTGCTGATCTTACCGCCACCAAGAAAACCTTTTTCCAAGTAAGGTATTTGACATGACAGGAGTCTAGAGGTTCAAAGGGAGGTAACATTAACTGTTCCAGTACGATATTGAGATTCCATGGTACTGGCGGCTTTGTGAATGGTAGTCTCAGATGTAGAATGCCCCGCAGGAATCTGGAGATTAAAAGGTGGTTGGAAATGGGTAGTCCGATGTGAGTTAGATGAAAAGCTGCATTTGCACTAACATGTACTTGAATGGAGGCGTATGCGAGACCCGCTGTGAAAAGAGTATGGAGGTATTCCAGAAGATGTGTTATTGTTGTAGAGAAAGGGTCTAGATTCTTTGGTCTGCACCATTCTGACGCCATTTCCTGGCATAGTTACGCCTGGTGGACAGTTTTCTGGATTCAATGAGAACGTCCTCAAGTTGAGATGAGAGTCCCAGGTAATTTAGTACATGCCTTTCAATCTCCATGCTGTCAGATGGAGGGATTGATACATTGGATGAAGAAGGGATCCCCCCTCCTGAATTAGAAGTTGGGGATGGTTTTCCAGTAGAGTTGGTAGGCGAATGGATAGTCATTTGAGATACGCATACCATGGTTGCCTTGGCCAGGATGGGGCTATGAGTATCATGTCCACTGCATCTCTGACGCATTTTTGTATCGTTTTTTATATGAGTGGAATGGTAGGGTAAGCATAAAGTAGGCCCTCCATCCATGGAATGAGGAAAGCATCTGGAGCGTAACGAAGTTTGCTTGGGTAGATGGAGCAAAATGCCTGAGTTTGCCGGTTGCTCTCTGTGGCAAACAGATCCATAGTTGTGAAACCCCACTGATGGAATATGTTGGACACTAAATCCCGGTTCAAGGTCCATTCGTGTGGATGGAAAATTCTGCTGAGGCGGTCCGCTGTTACATTGTCTAGACCGGGAAGGTAAGTGGCTTGTATCGAGACTTGGTTGGATATTGCCCACGTCAGTATGCAAAGTGCTTCTCGACAGAGAATCCAGGAACCTGACCCTCCTTCTTTGTTTACGTAAAAAATGGCTACCTGATTGTCTGTGTATACCATGATATGTTTTCCCTGAAGTTGGGCCGAGAAGGTTTGAAGTGCCTTCCAAATGGCTTGATGTTCGAAGAGATTGATTTGAAAGTTGGACTCCCGAAGAGACCAACGTCCCTGAGTCTTTAAGTTGTTTAGATGGGCTCCACAGCCCCTCCGGGAGGCATCCGTGGTGAGAGTGACTTGATGAGGAGGCTGAAATGGTGCTCCTGCCAGAACTGTGACCATTGGTTCTTGAATCCCCATTGTAGACGACGCATGTAGAGTCTTGTACTACATGGATGGCTGCTGCCCCATGACCCAGCAGTTGAAGAATTTGTCATGCCGATGCATGCAATTGATTGAATAGATGCTGAGCTAGAGAGGACAGAGTTTGTATCCTGTCCTATGGTAGGTACGCCCTCTGATGCACAGTATTGATGAGCGCCCCAATGAACTGTAGAACTTGAGTTTGTTGTAGATGGGATTTTTAGTAATTGATTATGAATCCCAGCTTCTTAAGACAATTGATTGTTTGGAATGCATGAGTCTTTAATGTAGTTGGCTCTGAAGCTACCAACAGACAGTCATCGAGATAGGGAAATATCTGTATCGAGAGCTGTCGGAGAAGAGCCACCACCACCGCTGAGCATTTTGTGAAGACCATCGGGGCTGAGGAAAGGCCAAAGGGTAGGACTTTGAATTGATGATGATTGTTTTGAACTTGGAAACAAAGGTAATGCCAGGAAGAAGGGTGCATGGGAATAAGCATCCTTCAGGTCTATGGAGCATAGCCAGTCATTGGGTTGCAGAAGGGGTAGAATGCTCTTGAGAGATGTCATCTTGAATTTTTATTTTTTAATGTGTTTGTTGAGGTTTCGCAAATCTAAGATTGGTCGAAGACCTCCCAATTTGTTTGGAATGAGAAAATATGGGGAGTAAAACCCTTGGTTTTTTAATGAGGTTGGGATTACTCGAATTGAGTTCTGCAACTGTAGTGTGACTAACTGTTCCTGTAGGTCTGTTGAATGTTTTGATGTGTTCTTGAGAGGGGAAATTTGAGGAAGTGTGGGAAGAGTTAGCAAATTCAATCTGTAACCTTCTTTTATGATGTTTAGCACCCAGCAGTCTGAAGTAATCGCTTTCCAGCTGGCATAAAAATGCTGAAGGCGGCCAAAAAGATTGAGTTTGTTTTGGAGGTCATGGTTGGCGAGGACGTCAACATGAAGGTTGCGATTGTGGTTGGTAACGCTGATTGGGATAATACTGAGATCTATAAGTATTATACGGCCTGAAAGGTGCCCTTGCATAAAGTCTTCTTCTGAATGAAGGGTAAAATCTTTTAGAAGAAGGAAGAGGGTCTGATGATGTCAAAGATTGAACTGCAGTATTCTGCTCCTTTAGAAGAGTAACGGTCTCACCAAAGTTGTTACCAAATAGATTGTCTCCCAGACAAGGAATACCCACCAACTTGTCATGGACATCGTCCCTTATGGAACTAGCTCTTAACCATGCCATGCTGCTATCGCTGAGGATCTAGCTTATGATTCAAATGACTCATAAACCAAACGTAGTAAATGTCAGAGACCTTCCTCCATGTCTGTGAATGATTGCAGTAAGGAATTATCAGAAGCCACACATACTGGACGTAATTTCTGTAGAAATTCAAAGAGGTATTGTATTACGTAAAATTGATGGTGTTGTATCTTTGTGGCCAGCATGGAGGAATGATATCTTACAGCCAAAATCATCCAGGGATTTATGATCTTTTTCTGGTGGTGAGTTCGCATGAAGTTTCGATCTTTTAGCACATAATAGTGCAGATTCCACTACTACCGAGTTATGGGGTAATTGGGTGGACTCATAGACCGTGGAATTTCTCATTCGGTATTTTAAGTCCGTCTTCCTTGAGGCCGCTGAGGTAGTAAAAGGTTTTTCCCCACATTTTATGTAGAACCGCGTCTAGCACAGCATGTGGTGGTAGAGCTTTTGGTTCTGGCGGCATTTCAAATATCTTTAGGATTCCTAGAACCTCAGCCCGAGGGTCAGGAACCTTTCCTGTTTCAATGTTTAGGAGAGATCCTACATTTTCTATGAATTTAGTGTAGGATAAATCCTCAGGAGGAGAATACGGTTCAGGAAGGCCCTCAGGGGGATCTGACGGAAATCCTATAGATGAGAAAGGGGACGATGTAGACCATGGTGAATCTGGTCGATCCGGAACTGGAATTGATTTTTATCTTTGCTTTGGTGACGGGACCGTTGGTAAACATCGAGGAGAGGTTGGAAAAGATGGACCTGGAATCCAGGGATGAACCGCTTCCAGATCATGGAAGAATGAATTCAAAGCAAGAGAAATTTGTGACATCGCCTTTGATGCTAGGGTATGTTGTGAAGGCATAGGAAATGGTTCTGAAGATGGGGGCAGTGCTCCCAGAGATAAGTCCTGAGAAGGACGGCGTGGTTCTGGATGGTGGACTGAATGAGATCTTTCAGAAGAAGACCAACCCAAATGAGAACTCTCCCCCTCTGAAGAATCATTAGTAGAGAGGTGGACTACTTCTACATCAGAATCCATTCGTGGAGATTCTGGCATTTGGAGATGTTTTCTCTTAGCCTTTTGTTTGGAATGGTGTTCACGTTGTGGTGGATCCTGGGGAGAGGTCAATGGTGGAGCTGCAGGTGGGTCATGATGTTTTGTACGCTTTGCATTACCATGGTGGTGATGTCTGCATGTTTCCTTTTGCGAATATCATGGTGAGGTGACCCAGATAGTGAAGCAGCTCTTCAAGAAGCATCGTCCGATGCACCGTGTGTCGATGCGTCGTGTGTCAAAGCACCCTGCGCCGATGCGACGTGAGTTGACCGAGTCGTCGATGCACCATAATGCTGCTCCGTCTTGGTCTCCCATGCTCCGAATGCTTCGGTGTCGAGGAGTGGGAACAAGCGGGTACAGAGCCCTGTGATCCGAACGGCGCATTAGACTTTCCTGCCGAAGGAGTCGAGGCCTCGACCTTCTTTCGCAGCCCTGGTGGTAGTACCGACCTGGCCGAATCGCCCGCCAGCGATATCGATCTTCTAGCTGGCGTTTTCTTTAGTTTCGTCGCCGGGCCCGGCAAAGAATGAGGCGATCGGAGGCGTGTGATTTTCTCAGCGCGCTGTCTTCGGGCCTGGGGCGACATCCGACCACAGTCTCGGCATGAGGCTGTGTCGTGCTCCGGGCCCGAGCAAATATAACAATAATTATGTCCATCAGTGATGGACATAATTTTCCCGCATTGGCAGTACTTGAACCCTGATGGCTTCAGAGCCATCGCTGCCAAGTAACGGGAGAAAAATTGAAAAAAAATTCCTGCTCGCAGAAAAAAAAAAAAAAAAAAGACTGACGTAAATCAGGCAATTGCGCGGGAACCTCACCGCGCAGCCGCACAGAGTTCAAAACTCTGTACTCTTGGAGAAACTCCGCCTACTGATCCCAGTCGCGACGCTCCCAGACAGCATGGCTAATTCAGCTTGCAATAGCTGGGAAATCAGCCTTAAAATTGTGCTGTGGGAGCAGGTGAACACTTGGTGGGTCTGTCCCACCACAGAGCCTACGGGAGTGATACCTTTTTGGGCAAGGGGATGCCTGAAAGGAGAGAGAAGTTCCATAGCCCAGGAGGGGTGAAGTCCTGAGTCTCAAGAGAACCCAGAAGAAAAATGTTATGTTAAGAAATGCATCTGAGGAGCCACAGAAAGAAGTAGAGGGCAGTAGAGAGGATTGTCTTGTGAGGTTCCAGCAAGAAGCAAACCTGCCCCAAGAAAGCCCCCAGGAGTGCTGACTGAGTAAATCCAGCAGCCAGAGATGCCACCAAGAGACAAGATAGAGAGAGAAACTAAGAAGACCTAAAAGGTACTAGGAAGACCCAGGGAGGAAGGGTACCTGCCCCAAGAGCTGACCTGTTTGGGGGGTGGAGGTATAGAGAAGACATGAAAGAGAAGTGTATTCTGTTTTGCTGGCGTGAAGTATTCTCTTGTGTACTGTTTTTGGACTTTTTTTTTTCTGCCACTAGTTTCAGTAAAGAGTAAAGACTGTTTTGAACAACAGTTTTTGCAGTGAAGAAAGCTTTTGGTGTGAATAACTGGTGCACAGAAGAGCCCCAGAGAAACATAACCCAAGGGCCTTGAAAAGATTGTCTTTTGCCCCTGTGCAGGAACCCCGGGAGATCATAGGGCCTTTGCTTGGTCCGTGACACTGCCCCAGAGCTGACCGGGACTAGTTAAGCAATTATTTAGTGTCTTTTTAGTTTGCCTCAAGCCCTAATGGTTCAGTTTGTTTTATTCTTTACCTTAAAGCCAAAGTCAGCAAGCATTTTTTCCTCTCTATCATTCACATATTCATTGGGGGTCTATAATTTGAGTTAAAAACATCAATTGGACTAAATATTTTATTGCTACTACAGCTAGGTTCAGGATTCCATACCTAAAGCAATAATTTTGTTCTGCATTTTAAAGTAGTTCTAATTGAGCTAAAATTATAGTGTTCTAACAATGCCAGAGATTTAAAAAAAAAAAAAATAGATATACTTAGCAGCCATTATAAATGATATGATTTAATTCAATGGTTGCTTCAATAAAAAGTGCAAGTAAGGTCTTTCTAGGCTTTACTAAATACATATTTTATTTTCCAATGGCACAGAACAAGTCTTTTATAAATGTACCTCTGTCCCTCTTCCTTTAGCAAGACAGACTGATTTCACATTCAGGCAACTTGCTGGTCAATGAAATGATGCTTTGCTCAGTTGAAGCACTTCAGTGCTTGTTAAGAACTTGAAAAGGTGCTACTGTGCAAACATAAAACATAATTACAATATTTTACTTTTGCCAGCTTGCTAATAATCTTGCTATCATGATTTCTCATGCAAGCTATACTAGATACTTCATTCAGTATTTAAAAACACTTCAGTGAATTTTTGATGCCTGTTCAAAACAGAGAAGCTGCTTCTTTTGATAGGGTATGCTTGCAGAAAAACTGGCATGCATCCATCTTTTTAGGTTAGGTTTGTCTGTAGGGTTATCCCTATACATTAGGAATGAGCTGGAACCAATTGACTACAATCCAAAACTCCAGGTCATTACTGTTCTGGTTATTAACTAAAGTAAACTCTGCTTCTAATCTGGGCGAGATTTAGTGACTCGTGATCCCCCATCATGATATTTCAAACCCAGAAAATCTGGGGCAAAAATGCCAAGGTTACCAAAACAATTAGGGACTTGTAATTATTTTAACCTCTCTCCCACTTTCCATTTTCCTGGATCTGTATTGTAATAGGCAAGCATCATGTAGCAAACTGTGCTGACTGGCTGCTGAGGTTTAGGATCATGATTGCTAATCACAGCTTTTTCACCAACTCTAGTGACAGTTGCCAGGAAATATCAGGATAATACAAGCAAAAACTACTGTAAATGAGGCAGAAACATACAGTATTCCAATTAATACAAAACTAAAGGGCTCATTTGACCTCAAATTCAGTACGCAAGACTGTTGCCACGATCCTGGCTGCTAGGCAGCCTCCCGGCCAGCGGAGGTCCGCACTAAGCCACCTCCTTGATGCTCCCATGACTCAGCAAGGCCAGTCCTATTTAGCCCTGCCTCTCTCAGAACTCAGTGCCTCTTCATAGAGTTACCTTGGCTCATCTTGCTACTGCATGGCCACTGTGGCCTTAATTCTGCCTTGCCCTGCAGCCTTCCCAGCCTCTCTTCCTTGCCTTGCAGCCTCCTCAGCCTCCCTGCCTTGCCATCTGGCCTCTGCCTTCTCGCCCAGCCTAGTGGTCTTCATGCCTCCTAGTCTTGCTCTGCCTTGCCTTGTGGCCCGCTTAGGCCTCCTTATTTGTTTGTCACTTGTCCTGTCTTATTTGTACCTTGATGTGCTTTAGTTCCTGGTTCCTGTGTTAGTACTTTCCTTGCCCTCTTCCTGTGGTCCTGTTCAGTCGCAGTCTTGTCCTGTCAGTCCCAGTCTTCTGTCCAGTCCTGGTCTTCAGTTCCAGATCTTGTCTCCCACTACTGCTTACCTCCAGGTCCAGTCCCTGTCTGCAGTTCCAGGTCTCATCTCCTGTTCCAGCCTGTGACTCCAGCGCCAGTCCAGGCCTTGCTTTCAGTCTCACCTTCATCTCCAGTTCCTGTCCTACCTGTCCACTATGATGTACCATGCCGGGAACATCCTGACAGCCCCCAGAACCTGCAGGCTCAACCCAAAGGGAAGGAGGCTAGTCAGACAGAAGACTTTGTCCTGTTCTGAAGTCCTATACCGCTCCTGTAGGGGAAAAATCCCTAATCCAGCCTACTTGACCGTGTCAGCTCTATCTTGTAAAAGTCCCATAAATGGTGGTATTTGGGGAAAATCAGGCAGAGAATCTCAGTGGAATCATGACCCTGCAGTGGTACTTGGGGCTAAGCAAGCAGAGGAACTCAATGGAGACATGACCCTGCAGTAGTGATTGTAGAAAGGCAGACAAAGGATCTCAGTGGAGTCATGACCCTGTAGTGGTGTTTGAGGAAAAGGAGGCAGAGAAACTCAGTAGAGTTATGCCGCAGTAGTGGTCCTTAGAACATGGCAGACAGAATCATGATGTGTCAGACCTTTGTGGTGTTGTTGGGGACATGGCAGTGATAGGCTGCTGCTGGATGTGCTGTCAGACCCTGTAGTGTCAAGACCAAGTGTTGTTGGGGACATGTCAGGAGGAAGCAGGCTAAGTCAGGCCCCAGTGTTGATGTAAGAGATGTGTCAGGAGGCAGCAGAATGTGTCAGGCCCCGTTGTTGTGGAAGACGTGTCAGGAGGAAGCAGGAGGAGTGAAACCTCAGTATTGTTGTTGGGAATGTATCATGAAGCAGGATGTGTCAGGCCCCAATGTTATTAGGGATCTGTCATGAGGAAGCAAGGGGAGTGAAGCCCCCAGTGCTGTTGTCGAGAACGTGTCAGGAGGCAGCAGGATGTGATAGGGCCCAGTGTTGCTGGGGATATGTCAGACAGCAGCAGGCTGAATGAGCTCCAGTGTTGTTGTAGGACAAGTAAAGAGTTAACGGGCCGAGTCAGGTGCCAGTGTTGTTAGAGATGTGGCTGGAGGCAACAGGATGTGTAAGGCCCCCAGTGTTGTTGTTGGAGGAAGCAGGAGGAGTGAAGCCCAGCTGGTGGTAAAAATAGCAAGGCAGGCAGATGGTGTTAGTGCATGTTGACCAAAGTGGTGTTTTGGAGACATGTTAGGAGAAGCAGGATGTATGTGGACCAAGCAACAGTGTTGGGAACATAGCATGATTCAGCACTGGATGTGTTCTGGCCCTCAGATTGGCATCTTGGGCCTGGTTGGCAGCAGCAGTGTGTTAGCAGGATTGTGACCCAACTGACGGTGTTGGGGACACAGCAGGCAGATGCAATCAGTCACTGGATCTCATTGGGATACTGGCTGAAGGCCCCCATTGCTGGTATTTGAGGCACAGAAGGCAGACAGGCAGAACAGCTACAAGACCTTCAATTGTATTTCATCCATCTTGCCACTCACATGGCAAATCTGTAAACCCAAGCAAAGGCACATTCACTTTCAGAAATTCTAGCTTTTCCATCAAGTGTGGTGACAGCCTTGAGTGATAAATGCTCACAATGTCCTTTATCATCAAAAACACTCTTTCGCTGGGCATACTTGTTGGGCAAGAGAGATAGCGCTGAGCCACTCTTGCTAGGTCTGGCCAGACTCTGGACTTATGGGACCAATATGCCAGCACATCTGAGTCTGTGTCCTCGATGGTCTCTGAGGGATAGCATGTCACAGAGATTTGAGCTGTTGCTTCCTTTGTTTGTGTTGGACGTGTGTGTTTCTTCCCTGCTGTTTTCGCGATCGCCTAGGACAGAAGCGAGGATTGGTTTCAGGGCAACCTTGCTTTGATGTTTTACAGTGGAGGAGGGTGTGCTAGATGTTGACAGGGTGCTGCTCTGACTTGCACTACTTTCTGACCTGCCCAATAATAATATTTCCTCCTGTGCTACATCTCTCCTCTGCCTCAACCTCTGGTGCTCTAGTTGACAGACTTCCTCTGTTAGCATGTTTTTCATGTGTGTCAGATTGTTGGCCCACAGGGTGAGTCTCCTTTTCACATAGGGATCACATAATGTAGCGGGCACGTATGTGGGGTTTGTGATCAGAGGTCCTAGTCTCTCTGCCACCTGCTTTTCCAAGGACTCCAGACAACACAGCACCTCAGCTCTCATTTCCTCTTCCTGTTGAAAGTCCTCCAACTTTTCTAACAGGATGATTACTATGGGGATGATATCTCCCAAGGTGGCACTTCTGGCACTCAGCTCCTCTGTGGCATCCTGAAAGGGCTTCAGGATTTCCTCAAGCTGTCTTATGACTGCCCAATCACAATGGCCTAAGGGATCCTACACACCTATATCCATTTCCATAGATCATGTAGGGGTGTCTGCTGCTCCACTAGCCTCTGCAGCATCTTGTAGGTAGAATTCCAGCGGGTGCCTTCATCTTGAATGAGACACTTGTGAAGCATCTCAAAATCCTCCTCTTTTCACTGAGAAGCTGCCCTACCTTAAAACTTTGGTGGAAGTACCCAGCTATGTTCCTACACATCTATTAAATTATGCTGGTAGATATTCTCTGTATCCCTGGACCCTAGTTCCAGGGACTCCCTCACTGCTAGGTGTAGGGTATGAAGAAAGAATTGTATACCCTGACATCCCCCATTGGATGGATACCATGTTGGAACCATTGCCAGTGGCAAAGAACCCTGCATTTTGATTTTTGGCTCTCTGATCCAGCTGCCAGCCCTCCAGTATTTCTCTAATGGCTCCTAAAATATTGGCCAATGGGCCTCAGTTTCCAGGTAAGTGTGCAGCACAGCCCACCTGCGACCTGATACTCCATTCCCTGTGGAGCTGCTGCCTGCCCCTACCTCAGCCAGATCCCACCAATGTGCAGTCAGAGAGAGGAAGGAGTTGAGGCATTTTGGCTGTCCAAATGTCACCAGTAAAATGCACACTGCTCCACTGTGCCTTCACCAGCAGCACCTGTGTGCAATTATGGAAATGATTGTACAAACTGGGGATGACCTATCTACAGAAAGTGGTCCTGGAGGGCACTTTATAGTTTGCCGCTAATGCCTGCAGCAAATGCCTGAAACCCATGTTCTCCACTACCTGCAGGGGCTGATTGTCTAAAGCGATCAGCTCGCCAATGCTCCTGGTTATCACTTTGGATGCTGCCTGCTTCTTTCCTTGTGACAGTGCGACCGAACACCACCGCATTTCCTCCATTGTGGGCTGTTGCTTCCTAGGTATAGCTGGTGCTGGCCTGCCACTTGACTAGTAGAAAGAGTCAAAGGCCTGAAAGCAGCTTCAGGAACACTCATCCCTTCTGAAAATAGTGTCCTTTGGCTTGCAGAAGGGGGTACCATGACTATTGCTACCACCATCCCCAGCTGCATATTGAAGGGCATGCTTCTCCTTCAGCTAATGCTCCATTCCCAGAATTACTTATATGACCCAGTTGCTTCCCTTGCCTGACCTCTTTTTGCGCAATAATTACAACAAGCATTTGAAAATGCCTCCAGATCACAGATTTCTTTCAAGATCCCTCACCTGCATTCTTCGTGAGTGATTGGTGCTGGCCAACTGAAATGGCGGTGGAGACAGATGAACTCTGAGGAACTGTGGCAGTAAGATTCACTCATCCTCTGTTCCTGCACTGTCAGTGTGGCCTGCTCTCCCTCACCAACATCAACTCCAGCCTCTCTCTCTCTGTCAATGAACAGGAAGCTAACACAGTACTGACTAATCCTCCTAAATCAGGGTCTTAAGCTAACAGCTTTTCCATCTCTGATTCAGGAAATCCTTTAAAGGGAGATTCTTCTAATTTTGAGGAAGAGTCTGACAAAACTGCTTTTACTGCCTCTTCCACACTAATGGATTGCGCTGTGGTGCTTTAGGTTTGAACTCTTGCACTTCTACTTTCAGTGGCTCTGGTGGTGCCCTGCTTCTAGTGCCTGCCCTTTCCTTCTCTTTCGACACAACAGGGTCTAGCAGAGACACAGCTGGTGGTGGCATATCCGCCCAAATTTCAATTTCTTACAGCTTGACATACCTGCCTCTCCCGTTTTAGATTTAAAAAGAATTCCTCTTTCTTTGGGTTGGGGGGACTCATTTTATTTAAAAAGCCCTCTACCAACTGTGGGATTGCTGCAGCCCCCTACATTTGCCTGACCATTAGGATTTTATCATATGCAGTGCATGTTTAATGGAGAATTGTTAGGGTTCTCTGAAAATAAATGTGTAACGTCAATAGCTGAAGAGAAAAGCTTTTATGAAATGCTATAAAATAATATGTCTTAGACATTAAGTACCTTATGGAGAGGAAGAGTGCCATGCAATCGGCAACCAGCATAAACTCCCTCAAATGATTTACAGCTGTATATTTCCAACTCCTAAACTAGATTACATAATTGTCAAAATTTCAATAATTGGCCTTTTATTATAAACAAATAATCTGAATGGCTGTATGATAATTTGGTCTCATTCTCCAAGTTAATTAATCCTCTTCTTGTAAGTAAATGTTTTCTTGGAATTTTGTAGCATTCTAGGAATGTTTTCTATAATCTTAGATTGAATGTCAACTGGCCTTTGCCTTGTTCTAGATATGTTTCTATTACTCGTGGTCCATTTCTTTCTGCATTTTTATCTAGCTTATAGCATCCGACTGTCTAGGAAAACAAGTACAAGATTGTAGCACAATGTCATGTTACAATGTTACACTTGTTAAAGGCTGCCTATGATCAAAAATCAAAAACTTAGATCAGGAATAATGACTTCTTGTGTGACATGTCAGAAAGTGTTTCACTGTGACTAAGTACCTATGAACATCGGAATAGATGTTTTCATCTTTATTATTTTCAATGACATGATTGTGTATGTACTGTGTAGTGCTGACACTAACTGAAGTGGTCACTCTATGTGTAAGGGTAAACACACAAAGATAGCACTACAGTATTATGTTCCTCTTCACACTAGTGCACTGCACACACAGCACAGAGCTCTAGTGCATGCGAGCATTAGTACTCGGCTACAAAATGGCTGTACCTGTAACTGGTGACTACCTACTTTGTAGATGCATTGACAACTGTGGTGCACTATATAGACCCAAACAGAGAAAAAAGCCTCTCTATCTTGGGCACTGTTTGGCACAGCTAGCATAGCTGCTATTGGTTCACTGCAACAACTCAGAAATCACTTTAGTCACAGCGACAACCTTTCCCCCGAAGGGGAGAGAAAGTTTGTTTAAAAATCAAAAACTACAAGCCTTCCTTTGTCAGTGGGAATGATAGTGAGATGTTAAATAAAAAAAAAAAAATTTAAAACCTGTGCAGATGAACACAGCAGCCAAAAGGATTGGAATGGAAATGTTTCTGATCTTAACCAGAAGAGCACTGTTGATTCTGAACACTGTAGATCACAGAGCTCAATACAATAGCAAAAAGCACCATCTCCTCTGAAAGAAAGGATCAAATGCAGTTTGAAAAAAAGTCTGCACATACTAGAAGCAAGGATATACATAGTAGTGATGCCATGATTTAGAAAAATGCTTCACGTTCTCTTATGTTGTCATTCTGGGTTTCCTTGCCAAGAGATTCTGGTTATTCTTTGACCTCATACATGAGTCATTGGCAAGGGCTGGTTGCTATGGAGAATCCTGCATAACCAGCCTCAAACAGCTCCATTAGAGTACATTGGCTCTATTTTTTACAATGCAGCCATGCAAGCCTATGGAAGCGAAGATGAATGAAACAAATGCTATACGTTTCTTTCATGGGAAGCACCTCGTTCTTTGGTAGTGGCTAGCAGGGTGGCATCCTCTGCAGCATCTCCCTCCACACTGTAGTCTGAGCCTGCATTATTTCATGCATGTTCCCTCAACTCCTGCTGCACGCCCTGTACCATATTATTCAAGCCTTGTATGTCATGCCTGAAGCCTGCTATCCTCTCCACCATTCTAGCATTCAGTTGGAGCATGTACCTCTCTGCTGGAGTGGACTGCCCCTCTCTGGGACAACAGATACTACACAGCTTTGGGATGCAAGTTTACAAGCAAGACTGGCCCAATTGTCTCCCTTCTGGAACAGAGACACTAGTCCGTTTTACAATAGGAGTTATCAACAAAATCACAACCATGTCCCTGAAGATGATATATCCCGTTCTTGGCCCTTTACTATACTTAGGACATTTGTCCATCATTGCCTTTCTTTCCCCCATCTTTTATTAAAGTCTGTGAGGCCTATACATTTGCTACTCATGTACATAGGCTATGCCATCAAAGAGAAATAACAGTTTAAGCATACATATATTCCTATTTTCTTGTTACTCGACCACAAGACCACACTGGCCACCCTTTGCCCCACAGCTCCCATCTATCCCCAAACTTCCCTTTGCCCCCAATTGACCCCAACCCATTCCTAATACCTAATAACCTGCACACTTCCTCACACCTACCTATTATTGCCCCTTCCCACACCCACCCATTTCTCCCACTGCCACCTCAATCTACCCCTCCCCACCCTATTGCTCCCCAGTCCTCCCCCTAACACCCAATATGCAGCACCCACCCACTAACCCATGCACTTTCCTATTTCCTACAATGTACTTGCCCACTTCAGAAGTAGGAAACAGGCCTGCAGGTTTTGTCTTCAGATCCCCCCAGATGTGGAAGAGGTATGCCTCAACCCTCGCCACCAGGGACACCAGCTTATGCAAATTCCTGGCAGCGAAATTTGGTTGCTTTCCCAGGAGGGATCATTTTGGAATGAGCCTGCTCCAGGAGATACCGAATGTTTGTACCCTGCATGCACAAAATTATAAAATACAAGCATTCTTATGCGCAAACTCATATTCACATGCATATGGGGGAGCTGTGTGCATTTCTTTGAAAGTTATCCTCAAAGACTTTTTTCCACAGCAAAACAGCATTGATCTTAGGAACTCTTGAAAAAAAAAAAAAAGGTCTGAGTCCTCATAGAAAGGATGTGATAATACACCGGAAGGATAACCGTTTTATGTTTAAATGGAATAATGACTTCTGCAAACACAGGGACTTGTCTTACAAGTCTGGCTGTATGAACCAGCTCTACCGTGCTCATCCGCACGACGGGAAGCTATACTGCGGAACACCGATCAGCATTAAGCACGAGTAGAAATCAAGACAATGTTACACTAGCCCTCACTGATAAAAATCCAACTAATCAATTAGAAACCACCAAGGCACACTGCATAGTCTCAGATTGGAAACCTCTGCCGTGTTGCACAACTTGATTCAAAAGATGTGTCAAAAAAAGCAAATTATTGCACTGTAGCAGCACTGTGTACTGAATTGTTTGTATCTGTAACATGCTTTATACACCCTTGGAGTGGTGGGACATGTAAAAAAAATCTACATTATTATTATAATTAATAAATAGGATCTACAGGTAATGCAGAAACCACATTGCTGGAGAAAGGAACATTAGACAATCCTGAACTTGCATCTTTTAAACATGTTTTAGTTTTATAAAACAGGTATTATCTTCATCCAACTGCTTTGCAAGATGGAAACTAAGACTTTTTCTGAAAATGCCTCCATTCCATTTATTTTAGGCAAGGGGAATAATTCATTTTATTTAACTGCCAATTTTCAGGAATGCTTTATATCTTTTTGCGGCTGTCAGGAAATATCCAGCCACAAGGTGGTCTGCCAAAGAGCAGTAGATTAAAGCTAATGGAGGTCCCTGCACTACCCCACCCCCCCCTCCTTTGGTTCCCCCCCCCCCCAACCCATTCTACAAAACATTGACATCTACTCCCACCTCAGACAAGGTGACTGCCATCCAACCATACTGCACACTAATGGGAGGGGAAAACTCCCTGATGGAAACCTAAGGGTGCCTGTGACCATATCATTTGCATTGTGAGAACGTCCTTTACATCACATTTTGGAAGGTGCTGTCCATTTCAGAAACTGAATCCCTAATGGAAGGAATACTTTCTCTGGGTGCCTATTCTACTGCTAAAAAATAAAAAAATAAAATAAAATACGCCCCCCCCCCAATAGAAATGCATGCACCTTTCCATGACAGACAGCACTCCAAGGATCCAAATCAGAGGTTCCCCCCAAATTTCAGGGCTAGTTAAAATGAGCCCCACTATTCTTCTTTAATCCCTAGCCTTCTAGCTGTTACTTCATGAGAGGGCTGAGCCTCATCTGGTTCATGTTATTTTTATTATATGATTGTGAACCGTTGTGATGGCCTGTGCTATGACGGTATAGAAATGTATACAAATAAAATAAATAAATGTTCCCCAATTACTCACACAGCTGAGGCTGGTTTTAAACATTAAAAAAAAACTGAGTGTATTTTATTAGAAAGGAAAATCTCTCTCAGATGTTCCAGAGAAATGTCGATACAAGATAACACAACTCTTGTACTGGCAGAAAATATTAGGGATTTGGGTGTTATTATCGACCCAGAACTAAAATTTTAAGAAACATATTATGGCTAAAGTAAGAGAAGGTTACGCGAAACACATGACACTGAAATGTCCGAAACCCTACCTCTCACAAAATGATTGCCATACGGTGCTACAAACCCTAATATTTGGAAGTCTTGATTATTGCAACTCACTACTGTTAGGGCTGCCCGCCTCCTCCATTAGACCTCTTCAAGTCCTTCAAAACGTAGCTGCAAGAATCTTAACTGGCAAAAAGAAAAGTGAGCATATCACCCCACTCTGATTGAACTACATTGGTTACCGATTGAGTCAAGGGTAAAATTGAAGACACTATGCTTATTGCACAAACTGATTCATGGTGAACAGGGTGACTGGCTTAATACTGCCATTAGAGTGCACGTCCCGCAAAGGAATTTGCGTTCTGCGAATAAGGGCTTAACAACATTACCTTCGGTACATTCTGCACATCTGAATCAGGTTAGAGAGAGAGAGCTCTTTCACTGGCAGAACCCACAATTTGGAACACTCTCCCAACAATTTTAAGACTCAAAACTAATTTTAAACAGTTTAAGCATGATTTAAAAACCTGGCTTTTAGTGACGCATACACAACTCAATCATAGAATGTTTTAGTTCACATTTTATGCTTGTTACTGTTTTAATTGGTTTCGTTTCTTTCTGAGTTTATTCTTTTTACATTGAATTTTACAGAGCCAAGCGTTATGGTGTCTTTTTGGTAGTTATTACTTTTAAGTGATTTGATTTTATGAGTTTTAGTTAATTTTAATGAATTTTAGGTTCTTATGTTTGTTAATTGTAAGGATATGATTTTGAATTTGTATTTAGGTCTGAAATATTGCTTGTATTGTTAATATGTTGTGAACCATTACGATGGACTGTCTTAATGACTGTATACAAAACTTAATAAATAAATAAAATGCACTTATACCCTGTTTCTACAGGAACTGCCACCCACCCCAAGCAACTGGATATGGGACTGAAGCTGCTGAATGAGGTTGAAAGTTACCATACAGAAAGCAATAGTATTTATGGGCTTTCCTTGTGCAGCTGCACAATAAACTCTGTTTTTGTTGGAACCACACCCTTTTGTCTGGCCTGGACTTATGGGCAATGGCAACCATGATCTCCTTTTCTCGCCTTTGCATCCTTTCGCCTCCTCACCACTTGTGGTCAGTCTGACATCTCCAAGGCTGACTTGCAGAAGGATCCCCCCAATGCTCCCCCTGATCACTCAGCTCTGTTCCCCAGAGAAGGATGAATTTCTAAACCAGGCTTTCATTATTTATTTATTTAGATTTTGCTCATGCCTTTTCATTGCTAAGGGTGAGATGTACTAAGCATTTTTTGCATTGTCATAAAATGAGAAAAACCCTTTTGCATGTCTGGCCGCCTTGGAAAGTAATGTATTTTAAACAATCCAAAGCAAACACTTGGTCCACTAGGATGGATGCCCAAAAACTGTGTGTTACTGTAACATAACATAGCAAATAGAGACCATTAAGACCACCTTGTCTGCCAGTTTTCTCCATGTATTGCCATACCATGTACCCTGCCTGATTTCCAGCTTGATCCTCATTTCTCCACCACTAAGGATGCTGTGTTGGCCCTATGATTTCTGGAGCTCCACCTGTTCCGTGAATTCTCCACTCTGCCTGGAAGAAATGCTCTCCTGTGTTATTCCTGAACAGTTGTTAAGCAGAGTGCCACAGGGATTGGTTTTGGGACCACTTCTGTTCAATATCTTTGTGAGCGACTTTGCGGAAAGGGGTAGAAGGTAAAGTTTGTCTATTTGCGGATGATAGCAAGAACTGCAAGAGAGTGGACATGCCTGAAGGAATAGAGAGAATGAAAAATGATTTAAGAAAACTTGCAGAATCATGCATCTGGTGTTGTGGTTTCGGTCGCGAGGAGCGCGACCGAACCCCCTACCTTGTGCCGGGCTCCGAACGCAGCGCGGCCGCGGCTCCTGCGGCCTAGTCGGCGGTGCTCCCACGAGGGAGACGCCACCGGAGGAGTTGGGCTCCGCCCCTAGGGCTCACGCGCGGAGGAGGCCCTTTTAAAGGGCCTTCTGCGCGAAACTGCAGCTCCGCCCCTGGGATGATGTCAGACGCCGAGGGAGATTTAACTCGGCGTCTGACTCCATTCTGAGCCTTGCAACGTGGTCGCTCCTGGAGCTTGCTAGTTGCCGTGTTCCTGCCTGCCTGTGTTCCTGCCTTCCAGCGTGTCTGCTTCGGCATTCCAGTTCCTGCTTCCCTGCCTGTCTGCTGTTCCAGTCTGCTTGCTCTGGTATTTCTGCCAGCCTGCTTCTGCTGCCTGCCTTGACCTCGGTACGTCTCTTCGATTCCGTCTTCTGCTGCCTGCCTTGACCTCGGTACGTCTCTTCGATTCCGTCTTCTGCTGCAAGTACTGACCCTGGTCCGATTCCGGTCTTCTCGGCTAGAGCCTACTCCTGTCCCAGCGGTCCGGGTCCCTACGGGCTCCTCCTGGGGGGACCTCGGGCTTCCAGGGCGAAGCCACCTAAGTCCTAGCGACCCGGTCTCCAACAGCTCCTCTGGGGGAGTCTCGGGTTTCCAAGTGAAGACCCTTCTTCGGCTCTGCTGTCTGCTTCCCGTCCGCCTCTCAAGCGGTCGGCCCAAGGATCCACTTCCGGAATACAACATCTGGGGTGCCGCAATCCAAAAGAGCTGTATGTAATGGGGGGGTGAAAGACTGATGTGCATGGACCAAGAGAGGGATCTTGGTGTGATAGTGGTGATCTGAAGGCGGTGAAGGAGTGTGACATGGCAATAGCTAAAGCCAGAAGAATGCTGGGCTCCATAGAGGGAGGAATAACCAGTAAGAAAAAAAAAAAAAAAAAAAGAGGTGATAATGCCCTCATACAAGTCTTTGGTGAGACCTCACCTGGAGTACTGCGTTCAGTACTGGTGCCCGTATCTCAAAAAGGATAGAGGCGGTCCTACAAAGAGCGACCAAAATGGTGAGGAGTCAGCATTGGAAGACAAATGAGGAGAGGCTGAAGGATCTGAAGGAGGTGCAGGGGAGATATGATACAGACGTTCAGATACCTGAAAGGTGTTAATAATGCACAATCGTCAAACCTTTTCCAATGGAAAAATCAACAGAGCTAGAGGTCACGAAATGAAACTCCAGGGAGGACGACTCAGAACCAACGTCAGGACATATTTCTTCACGGAGAGGGCGGTGAATGCCTGGAAAACTCTTCTGGAGGAGGTGGTGAAGACAAAAACAGTGAAGGAATTCAAAGAAGCATGGGATAAACACTATGGATCCCTAAAGGCTAGAGGATGGAATTAAAGAAGAGTGCATGGGGGTAACTTGATGGTGTGGCAGTTGCTACGCTTAACAACTAAGCCTTGATACTGTTAATGAAACTCCATCATTGCTCTCTGCTTCAACAGCAGTGGGAAAAGGGGAATTGGATTAAGACTGCAAGCGAGGGCCTCGATGGTTTGGGAACAAATAATGGGGGTAACTAGCTGATGAAGCTTTTACTATCCTTAATCACTAAGGACTAGATTTTTAAAAATACGCACACGCGTCCATTCACATGAACACGCAATTTTATAACATGCACGCGCCGGGACGCACATTATAAAATTGGGGGTGGCGCGCGCGCAAGGGGGGGGGTCGATTTTGGAAACATTCACACAGCAACGCATCGGGGCCTTCCCCAGTTGCCTCCCAGTCTGCTCCAATTTAGGAGCGGACTGGGAGCGAACTTTCCTACATTAACCTCCCTTCTCCCCACCCTCTAAAACCAATTTTTTAATTTTTTTACCTCTTATTTTGCAAGTTACTTCAGGGCCCGACCTGAAGTAACTTGCGCATGCCGGCAGCTGGGACAGCGAGGAATGGCGCTGTCCCGGGCCATCCCGCTCCGCCCCTCGGCCCACCCCTTCAGAGGCGCGTAACAGGGGTTACAAACGCGGCCGAGCCTCTTCTAAAATGCACGTAGCACACACAGGGCCCAACCACACGCATAACCCCCGTTTTTTTTACGCGCGGGGAGTGTTTAAAATCTGGCCTTAAGCCAGATACTTTTGATGCGGTTTCATCATTGCTCTCTGCTTCCACAGCAATGGTTAAAGGAAATTGGATTCAAACAGCATCCGAGGGCCCTGACATTTACATCTGAGAAACCGATAAGCATGGGAGTAGCCTGCACAGTGCAGCAGATACTGGCATAAGCTTGCTGGGGCAGACTGGGTGGATCATTTGGTCCTTTTCTGCCGTCGTATCTATGTTCCTGTGTTCTATGTTTCTATTCCATACAGTGTTGCATCAGGGCTCCTTGCTTTGGAACTCTGTTTTGGCAAGAAATGCTTTCCTCTTGTGCAGTATTTATACTTTTGACCTACTGAAATATATCAGTTATAACACATCTGATCCTACCATACTACAGGGCTCACATATTTATGTCCATAAGTCTAATATTATAGAAATTTTATAGTGCAGATCCTGCATCAGTTTAGTAATTTTCCTCTGAATTGCCTGAACGCTATGGAATTTCTCCAAAGATGTAACCTCCATACCTCAACTCAATACTCCAAGGGTGAAATCACCGATAATTTGTACAAAGAAACTACCACCATCTCATTTATTCTGCCAGTTATACTGATCCCTGTGCACCTTAGTATTTCCCCTACTTTTCCCACCGACGGTCTTGAAGTCATTAGATCCGATCACCCCACTACCACCTCCACCTTGATCTCTTCTCCTGTTTGATGGTCAATACCACATCCTTCCGCAGTCTCCTCATATATTGCTCCCCTAGCTTTTTGTACCCCATATGCCTGGCTCATGCTCTGTGTGTTGTTTTTCTTTAAATCCTAGTTAGCATCCTTACTTGAATTCCTTAAACTTATTTAAACTCAGCTACAGATCTTAGCATCATCCGCAGAAAAGCATACATTCTTTTCTAGCCTCTCTGCAGTATCACTTGTGAACTAAGCTAGACCTGGGACTGAATAACTGGCCCAAGGTAAGAAGGTTATTTACTATTTAGAAAGTTCACAATATATATAGAGAGGTTTTTTTTAAAATGATGGTTTCAACAGCTTGGCCAAGCTTCTAGCTTCTCACTCGGATTGTTGATCAGCTTTGATAGGCTCTCATGAGCCACAAATCTGAATTTCAGAACAGATTGATGTACTGCAGCCCTAAATATGGACCCTGGCATTGCTGGGGAAACACCTACTTTGTAGCTGAACACTTAAAATTACAGACATGGGGCTACAAATAAATTACCATTCCAAATCACTCCAAGGATAATTTTCAAAAGAGGTCTAGTTGGATAAGGAAGGAATTACCCAGTGAGATTCCCCTGGGTGGATATTGTGTCCAAACCTGTCTCAGCAGGTAATACTCTCAGAAAAAAAAAAAAAAAAAAAACCGTTGCACAGAGATAAGGATAAGTTGAGAAAGAGAAAATATGCACCTAGGTCTGATTTTTAAATCTACACTCTGCGTTTTGCTGTCATTTCACTGCCTGCGAAATAGCAAGGGCAAAGCACGCAGGTTCTTTTCTAACCCGCATACCTTATATAGACAATGTCTGGAAAAGAAAAAAAAGCATCCGTGTTCTTTGTGCCGACACGGGCCAGTGAATATTATCCCCTTCTCCTTGCTATAAATAACATCCTAAAATCATTTTATTTGAGATAAATACAATACAGGTCAAACATTCTCAATGTCAAATGTTTAACCAATATTTCTGCATGCAAGATACTAAAAATCCAATATCCATAATGCTGACCATTAGGAAAATAAACTTGTCCTGTAAAAATCTGTTTACCAATATGATATTACTTACGATAGCGTAGGAAATAGAGAGTTAATCCTGACTAGTTTGGAGCAGGAGTGCCTTATTAATGCAGCTCTCTCACATAGGTTTTAAATACCTTAGAGCATATTACCATCTGTGTATGTTGTACTAATGAGCTGCTTTTTTCACCGCCAAAAGACCAGTCATTTAGTACTGATCAGTCAGATGGAGACTGTTTAATTTCTAGACCACTAATGAGACTTTTTCCCTCATTATGTTGGATCTTGTTCTTGTTAGTGCTGGTAACCTATTAATAAGGTCCTAACATATCCTAGTGGAAACCCCTCACGAATTAAGAGGGCTCCTGAAAAGAAATCCATGTAGCATTCTTTTCAGAACCGATGTAGCGTGTCTGCTCATTAAAGATGTAACAAGCATTGCACAGCTGAAGAGCAGTTGATGTTTCTGTACTCTTAATATATATAGGAGTGACGGAAAACATGATAAAGCAAAGAAGCAGATTTTACCCCAGGCTTTACTTTCTGCCTTCTGGGGGCAGCAGCGAAACGTTTTCACACAGGTTAGCACATGCCAATCCACGCACCGGATGGCGGTGGTACTGAGGACTTGGGGGTTGGGGCAGGGGCAGCGATGGTGTGCACTGGGATTTCATTTTGAAATCCCACTTTCAGCGTGCACTTTTGTAGATACAAAGTACCCATGGAGCTGGGAGCCCTGCAACAAGTTTCAAAATTACCCTCCCCATGTTACCCTGCACCTCAGTCGTGCAATATTTGGATTAAGATACACACATGCAGAACAAAGAAGAGGACAATGTTAAAGTTCGTTGGCGACTACTATTTATTATCCGGTAAGTTAGCCAGCAGTGATAGCCTTACCTTTTGGCTACTGCTGAATACATATTATACCGATTTTAATGCATTTCTGCTATTTTTTTTCTCTTTTTCGTTAAATGTTGCCAAATTTTGCTGTTTTTAATTTTTGAAATGCACATAAAATTCCTGTCGTTGTCAAGCTTAAAGCACAGATTTTCTCTCAGTGTCACTCACAATTCTCTCACGATATCAATCGCAAGAAGAGTGGGATAGTGAAAGTCTTTACTTGTCTTAAGTTGGCGGTGAAAGCTGTCCTATTTTAAATGGGTTCTTCAACCCTGCTGAATGTTCCATGCCCCACACTGACGGCGTTTCAACAAGAACTGCCTGCTTCAGGGGCTAGAGAGTGGATGTCTGATCTTTATTTGCATTCTTGTGGCCGCCATCAGCCATTGAGAGAAAATTTGTGCTTTAGGCTTGGCAATGAAAGACATTTTATGTGCATTTAAAACATTAAAAATAGCAAAATTTGGGAACGTTTAATGAAAAAGAAAAAAAAATAGCACAAACACATTAAAAACAGTATAGTACATATTCAGCAGTAGCCAAGGGCAAAGCTATGTTAGAAGCTTCAAACCTACCCTGATGTAGCAGCCATTAGGAAACATTGAGATATCAGGATCCAGCAAGGATCTTTGCTGTCCAGCTCTGGGCTATTCATATTGTCTTGCTTTATGTAGGTCCATAGAAACTCTGCAGAGTAGTTGGCTTGTTCTGATTGCTAGTATCAGCCTATATGTGGCCACTCTTAAAACACATAGGCTGAGGACTCCTGGGGAGACCTGCTATCTTCCAAGCGGAAGCACAATCTTTCAGGTGCATACAGGTTTAAGACCCTTGCTTTTCCTTGTGGCTGGCACGCAGGAGTTAGAAAAAGTCATGTTCAGACATAACTTGTGGCCAACATAGAGTTGCAGTCCTATAGGATATGTCTCCTGTGGTGTTGGTGCATTTTTAAATTTTTGGATCCCGAGATCAAGGCACTCAATCAGCTCTATGTATAGCATTAAGGCAAGAGAAGGTGTTTTCAGCTGATGAGCTCAAGAGCCTACAAACAAGCCTCTTTCTGAAGACAGCCACAGTGCAAAATGCATAGCCAAACTGCTCCCAGAGTTATTATGTGGAAGACATGATGTCTTCTGCACTTTCATAATTGTTTTGTTGAAATACATGTATTTTTGGGTACCTCAGACCTGGAAGTGCCTATGTCTATTACAAAGAAGAATCTGTGAGCATATGCTTCCAACAGACGTCTGTCAGGCTGCCTGGTGTACACAATCTTCTGTGAGGAGTAGTAATAACTGATTACCTCATCAACAAGTTGAAACAAGCTTGGCACAGACATTGTTTGATGATGAACAGGCCAGGAACAGCAATTTATAGCCTCTGAAGGTTTCCAAAGTGCTGGAGGGAGTCTGTAAACAATTTCCTAACATGAGTGTATGTGTGTGTGGGGGGGGGGGGGGGGGGGTGTCTGGGTGTGTGATGTGCTGTGTAAGTCTTGATCTACATCTGTGTCTGGGGATGATGTATGTCTCATTTTTTTCTTATTACACCAATGCATACACCAGAGCATGCACATTGTGTGCACCCAGTGAGCACACACTGGCTGTAGCCACAAGCAATCCTGTGTTTCCAATCTTTAGGGTGGAAGCTACAGGTATGATAATGTGTAGGCAGTTAGGTTACAATGCATGAGGTCATTTCCTAACATTCTACCTTGGCCTGACCCTGTTTATTCATTCAGCCGAGAGGGGGTTGAAAACCTTGGCAGAGTAAGAGCTCAGATATCCAGTGCCACTTTGCCAGATGAGTATGAAATAAACTTGAGATCTGGCTATAGTTGCCACTATGTAACCACATCTTGACAACTCCCACAATGTAGCTTGGGCACTGTGCCACACAGGCAGAGACCTACATACTTATGAGGCAAAGTGGCAGCTGCGTGGGTTGATGTAGTGGTCTGAGATGTTAGCAGTGGCCTTACAGCTGTGCTGCCAAAGTAAACCACACCTTGCTCCCAGACTTTTAAATGGGATGTGTGAGCATCCACCACTGCTCACTGAGTTACAATGTGAAATGTAAAGGCCTCATGAGCATAGAGTTCACATGTTAGGGTGCTAAGAAGAACTTAGATTAGAGTCTTTTTTATAAGGATGAAACCTGCTTTCTGCAGCAGCAGTTAAGTATCGGATCACAATATGTGGGTTCAAGTCCTGTTCCACCTGTGCCTTGGGTTAGCAGCACATCTCTGCACCGGCCTGTATGTGTGGAATGTGCTAGTCACTGTGCATGTCTATCTGTGGGCTTTGTGGCTTGCTATGGTTTATGAGGGTCTGGTTGCTGGGTGTGTTTGTCTCTCTCTTACTGTCATTCTGTGGGTCTCACTATGTCTGGGTTTCTGAGTCACGCTCTGGCAGTCTGGGTGTGGGGATATACTCCTTGAGCAATTAATTACAGCCTGTAGGCCCATATGTATGTATGAATGGAATCTTGTATGCAAGATTAAGATATAGCCAAAGGGTCTATGATGCTCTTAGAGCGGTCTAAGACAGGAGAAGGTCAGAGAACAGACTAGGCTGGAGTCTGTTCTGCTTTTCAATAGTTTAATTACAAAACATTCAGCAAGACAGAATCAAAATGGCTGCTTACCTCAGCAGACTGACAATGCAAGAACACTTTTTCCAAAAGAGCACAGCACTCCATTACAGCTTCCTTCTTCTCCCTGGGGCCTATCTAACTCTCTCAGGGCCTCACCTTTGTATACCTTACCTCAGGGAAACGCCCCCACCTGAGGATCCTTTTCCTGTCTGTCTTAAGGTATACTGGGCCAGATAGCTGAGCCGGTCTATTAAGGCAGTCTGAGGCTCTCTGTCATATACTCTATCACAAGGTCCTTTCCACTAATGTAAAGCCGTTTAGCTACATTGCAATTAGCTGACATGTATTAATGATACACCCAAAAACACATACATATGTTACTGAGTCATTTTGAGAATGAAGCCACACAGCCACACACTGCCCATAAGGGCCCATTTTGATGATTATGAAAGTGCCCAAAAGAGTCCAATAGCATATACTAATTTCCAGAGAGGCAGATAGCAAGCAGTTTTGAACACACACCCTGAGAGGCAGAGAACGAGATACACACATCCAGACCTTACCATCCAAAACTTATATCTCCGTCTGCATGCCTGGTGTCTGTATATATGTCCACAGTTACACATGCATATCTTTATCTTGGCTAGGAAGCCAATACTACTCAACATGAATAAAGGGTATGTGATTGTTTCCTATGCCCTGACTTGAGCCACAATAATATAGTATATACTCCATCTGGCCCACAGTAGTTTATTAGGCCTACATGTGATGGAGGAAACCTACAGTGAAGATGTACACCTCCACTGAGCAGCAAAAACTGTGTCTCCACCTTCTGTGGAGATGGCCAAGGTTACACATCAGCTACTGTGTTCCTGTCCTTATAACTAGACCTTCCCAAGAAAGTCTACAAGCATCCTATGGCTTTTCAACATGGAGTGCCCATGTATAGTAAAGTGTATAATCTTGGGAGAGGCCTACTAAGGAACAACTTACTATACTTCAGGTTCAGCTACAGCTGCACCAGATGGCAAAGTGAGAAGCACTGAGACATCATGCATACTAGTGAGCTGTAGGTGAGCAGAGCTAAAAGCTGCTGCTTGGATGTGACTTGCCAGCCCAAGAGAAAACACCATTGCTTGGCAAATGGGTGGTGGTACTCAGACATTGTTTCCAGTATCTATCTTCCTATGCCAAATAGCCCTAGCTTCACTTGTGCAATGCAAGCAGTGTGGGAGTAGCTACAGCTTTCATTAAGCTGCAATGTAGCAGAACTGAAGGCATGTCACAGTGTGGTGTCCTGCTGCTGTGGAACACATTGAAAGCATGTGAGTCTTGCCTGCATTAGAGACAGCTGTGTACCTGATTTGTGGGTATACTACACACCACCTTCTCTATACTATCTTATCATATATCCCGAGGTCCATCATCAAAAGCCATTTAGATGAGCAACTGTAGTTAGCATTCTAAATGACTAATGTGCCCTATTCATCCACTTGCCTGGCTAAATTCTAGCCGCATAAGTAATATTCTGCCTATAGTCTATACCTACCCCACCTGGCACCTGTTGCTCTCCCACCCAGTACCTTTAGTGGGCCTATTTGTAAAGGTATTGGGTGGGTGGTTGGGAGAGCATCACCTGGTGAGGAAGAAGTATGATTTAGGGGGCATTATTTTGGGATGCAGGGAGGGGGTGGCATCTAATTTTGTCTTTATAGAATAAAGTAGTTTGGGGAGGGGTCTGGGCCAGCAGGTTGATGATTCCTGGGGGGGGGAGGGGTGGCAGGAGGCCTGGCAGGACCCCTATTTAGTATTTAGTGTTATGTTTTTCTAGTCGGTACACTACTTGCCCACATATCTGTAGAAGGTATCCTGGTAGGTAGACAGTGAGCCAGTCACACCAGGCTTGATCACTTTATGCATACTCTGCCATATTTGCACGCTGGCCAGTTAGGCCTACGGTTACCCAGCCTTACACAGCAGCATGTTTAGGGTGAACAGAATAGGAGGCACATTGATCTTGCTGAATATAGGGAACAGGTTCTGCTACTAGCCGCATCCCACGGCCATTACCCAGCCTAATGATTATGGACCTCAATGTACTTGCTGCCTCCTAGAAAACAGCGTCATCCCGGAAAGTAGCTGCTATGTAAAGCTCATCTAGCCTGCTGTGTGACAACTGAGGAGTCCCGGAGATGTGGAGAGCAAGGCCTCCACACTGCCTAAAAGCAGAAAGGGATGAGGCCTGTGCTGCTTGTGACCAGCCTGACTTCCTCATATTCCCTACCACCCCCTGCACTGCCTTTGGTTGTTGATCTGTAAATCCAGCCCAGCACTTAGCCGGCTAACTTCTTAGCCAAATACTTAGTTATCTGACTAAGTGCCAACCACTGATTGGGGCCACTTATCCAGGTAAGTGGCATTGAATATCAACCTCTTGGCATCCTCTAGAAGTTTCCATTTCAGGTACATTTATATAGCCTGTTTCTCATTTTGAAGTCAAAGTATTTTAGGGTCTCTCATAGAAGCAAACAATTTTTAATCTCTGGAAGGCATTATCACAATACAAGACATAGCTGTGTGACAAACAAGTGCAGCGAAACCTAAATTTAAAGGGCTGTGTTAAAATCGGAAATTGACACTGAAATGGAAGGTTTCTGGGGCCTGTCTTTTCTGTGACGCGGCAGCTGTCAGACATAGCAGCTGCCTGCCCTCTGTGAAGGGAGCATTTTCTGGTTCAGAGGTATAAAAATGCATTTTGCTGTTACTTTAATTAATGTTAATGGATGTATTAATTACACTTATTTTTTTTTAATGCGTGCAGGGAACCCTTGATTTCCTTACCAGTAGTACACCATCTAGCTGGGAGATTTAGTGCTGAAAGGTTTGGGTTTCGCTTCCCCATGAGGACGCTGCAAATGGTGAGCTCCAGCAGTTTATAAGCCCCCACCACCATCTTAGGGTGTGAATTCTTACTTAGATTTCGGTTGCAGCAGGCAGGCTGTTTCTGCCTCGTGTTATTTTCCTTAAGACTTTTTTTCTGGATTTACCCCTGAGGGATAAAGTCCTCTGCCTGATCTGCTTTTTGGCTCTGTTGCTCTTTTAATCCATTTTGGAGACTTTCCTTCACAGAGGATTGGGGTGTCAATGTGCAAGCTTCGGACAGGGGCAGGGAAGATTCTGCTGCCCTCTACTCATCCAGCGGTGACCCAATGCAGAGGAGTTTCAACTCTTAGGTTGACTTCTTTTTTTCCTATCTCCTCATTTTTTGAGACAAGGAAGTTTTTTTTCTCCACCCTTCCTGTCTCTTGTTGGGTTGTTTCCCCTCGTTTGAGCAAGATTCCATTTTTGTTACATTTGGAACCGCTGTCCCCAGTCCATCAAGGAAGAACCTGAGGCGTGAAGATTTCATCAAAGGTGGGATGGACCCCTGCAAATATCCGGAGAGAAGAAGCTGAAGGTATTGGTGTCTCTGCTGAGAAGAGAGGGCCCACCTGGTGCTTTCAGGAGGTCTAATGGACATTGGGAAGACTCCAGGAAAGGGATGAGGACTGGGACTTGCTGTATCCTAATAAATAATTGAGAGACATAAGTCCTAGCCACCTTACAGTGAGGAGAGAACTGAAATAAATTTGGGACTTTGGGTTTTCATACTTGCCCGACCGGAGTAATCGGAAAGAAGAAAAGCCTAGGGTTAAGGAACTGGCTTTCATGAATCAGATACTTTGATAGAAGAGTAAAGACTTCTTCGTCAGTTCTATTTAAATCTAACTGCCTGGTTCACTAAGGCTTTTTCTCCTATTCTGTGTCTATAGGAAAATACCTCGATGAATCAGGCCCTAAGTACTGTAAAGAATCTTCAGTCAATGTAATTGACTATAGTATTTAAAGATAGTGGAGATTATAAGTGCTGCTTACAGAGAAAAGTGCTGGACCTATAGAGAGCCCTGGAACTCAGAGGGAAAAGCTCTCCGAGCAGAACCAGTTGCAGATAGGGTCCATATTTATTTTCTAGGCGCCCCTGGTTCTGGGGGTCACAAGTGCATTTTAGCATTTTCACTAAATTTGAGGAAACAATATCTCTTAGGAAGGGTAATTTTCTAAAACCCACATAGTTATGCATTGCCTATGTTGTATCAGTTTTCAAAGCACATAAATTTGCATGAATTCATTTTGTGCATGAGATTAATTTTAAAAATGTGCCCTGAGAATGTGCACAAACTCACAAAAGGTTACACCTACGCTTTCAAAGGCATAACATGTGCGAGCTGATATACACACATGGGGAGGGGTGGGGGGATAATATTCAGCCACTGGCTGGCTTGCAAAGTATCCAGCTAACTTTGGCTGCATATTCAGTGATGCACTGAATATGCCACTGAATAAATAACTAACTATCTTAAAGATAGCCAGATAACTTTATCTAGCTAACTCTAGTCATGGCCACTGTTAGTCGGATAAGTTATCCAGCTAACTCTGAATATTGGAATTCAATTACCTGGCTACCTCCAATATTCAGAGTTAACCGGCTAACTTAACTCCACCCAGAATGTCCCGGGAATGTGCCTTTGTTATCCAGCTAAATTTTACCTAGCTGTAATTTTGCAAGATATGCACCCAGAATATTCATACATTTGTATTTAACCAGATAACTTTCTAGTTATCTGGTTAAATCCCTTTGAATGTGGACCTCATTCTTTTTAAATCAAATGTACGCACATAAATTCCACCCAGAATGTTTTATTTTTGTGCACATAAAAGTGTGCTCACAATCCGATCACAGGCACACAAACCCCGGGCAATTTTATTACAAGCAATGCCCATAAACACGTGTTTTATGCAAGTAAATGGTTTTGAAAATCACCCCCTTGGTGTTAATTAGGCCAGGCACTTTACCCTCCAATGCCTCAGGTACAAACCTAGACTGTAAGGCCTACGGAGGTAGGAAAATACCTACAGTATCTGAATGTAATCTGCTCTGAAGTGGCAAGAAGCGGAATATAAGATTCAGATACAAAATAAAATAAAGAATTCTTTTCATGCTTACTCAAATTATTATTTTGAACAGAAACAAATATTTTTGGTTAGTTCTACATACATCATTGATACTCCAAAAGATCTGTCCAGCTAACTTTCGAAGTTAGCCAGTCAGACCGCCACAGTTTGAATTTACCACCTCACGGGTCGATTTTAAAAGCATTGCTTGTGCAAAAAACCAGCCACATACATGCTCATGCGGGCCTTGCACGAGCAACGTGCATTTTAAGAAGCCGTGAAGCACGCGCATCACGAAGGAGGTGGAAGAGGGGCGGGGCCTGGGTGTTCTAGGGCAGCACGCGTGTTAAGTTCGTATTTTTAAAAAAGCTGACCATGGCGTGCGCCGGCTTGTTATCCACGTAATTTTACTTCTGGTCCCGATGAGTGAAGATAACCTGGATTAAATAACTAAATAATGAAATTAGTGGAACAGTTTTTGCACAAGAGAAAGGAATGTGTTTTTGTTTTAAACAGGCTTTTGCATGAGAGACGCAAGCAGTTTGTGTGGAGCCAGCTCAAGGCCTAGCGTACCAAGATAACGGTACTTTTACATCATTAGTTTAGGTGAAAGGTTTAGTCCAAATAAGGAAGTCATCTCAAAACAAAAAAAAAAAGTGCACTGTCAGCAAAATCTGTATATAAGCATGTAATGTGTAACTTGAAAACAGAGAAGGCTTTGATGCGTCACAGTTACGACGCTCAAGTCACTCCCAGGAAACCTGTATCTTTCCTGTATTCTTCTTCTGGCTTTCCTTTGCTTACTATAATAAAGAGTATTATTGAGAAATATAAAAACTGTGAGTGTTTTCTATAGCAAACCAGCCTGCGCAGCAAAACCTCTGAGTGCCAAGAGCCTCAGATAGTAAATTGGGAACTTCTTGTGAGGTAAGAAAGGTAACAACTAGTAAAACCCCTGCCCTGCTGGTAAGGCAGGTAGGGAGCTAAATAGTCTCCGAGACAGCCGCCCTCAACATGAGGAGCAAGCCTGGAGATCTTGAGCTTTAGGGCATTTAGCACAGGATGAGGGTTCGGGGGTCACGTGGGGGGGGGGGGGGGGGCTTGCAGGATGAAGAACAAGGGGGGTCTGGAAGACCTCGAAATGAACTGGGCAAACTGGTGGTCCACCTGGAAAAAAAACTGTTTCCTCCCTCGTGCGAGCATGTTTATAATTCACCTGCAAACACGCATAAAAGATGCTAAAGCCCTAGCTGAAATACACGTGGGAGGAGCACTTTAAAATGACACGCACACACTCTGCTCGCGTGATGATCTGTGCGTTTACGGGCGCACACACGCCTTCCTTTTAAAGTTACCCTGTGAATGAGCAGTTACATTTTAACCGGGTAAATCATTACCCGCTTAAAATTTACCCGGTTTAAAAAGGAGGCAGTGACTGGGTGTTTTGGGGCATGACTATTTTATCTGCCTATATTCACTGCTAGCTAGCTAAAGTTATTTGGCTAACTAATTGGAAACATTTCTGTCCTAAAGATAGCTGAATAATTAAAAAAAAAAAAAAATTAGTGGCAAAGCAAAAACAGAAGCAGATCGCCCCCCCCCCCCCCTAACATGTCCAAAAATTGTACCGTGGGCCGAGCACCACCCCCTCCCATCCCCCAATATCTTTTCAAATTTTAGCACTGCTAAGTGGCACTGATTTCCCCACTTCCCATCACCTACCTGAAAAATCTGCTGTCAAAATTCTCTCTCCCACTCCTGAGCTCGTACCTCCTCCTGCTCAATACTAAAGTGCCATTAGCTTCGACAGCTATCAGCACTTAGTATTTTATTCATTTCACCCGGGCAACGACTGGTCCCTTCACCGTCTGCTGTCAGTGAAGGCACCAATCATTGCCCAAGTGAAGTGAATAAATTAAACCTAAGTTCTGAATAGGGGTTGGTCCCTTTGTTAACAACAGTCAGCGAAAGGACCAATCACTGCCCAGGTGAAGTGACTCCATGAATACTAAATTCGGGTTCTAGTGAGATCTATTGGCACTTACTACGTAGCAGAGCGGAAGGAGGTAAGACCCTCTCCTCGTCCTGCTTTAGGGGCAGTTTTGGAAGTGAGGGAGTGGAGGTGGGAGGTGGGTGAGGGAGGACTTTTGCCCACAATTTAAGATAGGGGCAGGGGCGGATTGCAGGAAAATAACAGCCTGGGGAATTTTTTTTTCAAAACCAGCCCACGGGGTGTCTGACTTCCTCATTTAAAAAGGAGCCACAAACATCTAATAATTTAAAAATGTCACTTACATTTGTTTTAATATTTTCCAAATACCACTAAAATATTTCAAAACAGCAGACACATGAAATAACACCCCAATATTTAAAACAGGATTAAAAAATCTCCAGCTCTCCATACCATAAAATAAAGAAAAATACCAGGATCTTTTGATTTCCCCTCACCCAGAGATTGTTCTGGATTTGGGGGAAGGGGCGCACACAATCTTTATCCTCTACCTCTCCCCCCTTCACACACATAGGCGCTCTCTCGCTCAAACACACATGCAGGTGCTCACTCTCATATACTAATGCAGGCGTGGACTCTCTCACACACATATGTAGGCTCTCTCTGTCTCTCATATACACATTCAGGCTCACACACAGGCTCTCTCTCAAACACTCATGCAGTCACTCTGTCTCATGCACATATGTAGGCTCTTTCGTTCATACACACATGCAAGTGCTCTCTCTCTCTCATACACACACAGGAACTCTCCCTCATGCATGCACACATGCAGGCTCTCTCATACGCACACACACACACACAGGCTCTTTCTTTCATATACACACACAGACATAAAGATACTCTCTCTCATACACACATACCTTAGGCCTCTTCCTTTCTGCTGGGCCTTGGCCACATCAGTGCTGCTCCTTATTTACTGCCGGAGGGCAGATGGGAGGGGGTCAATGCTCCTGGTGGCCCTGCAACCTCCAGATGCATCATACTTCCAGCCAGGTAGGCCTTGTCTTTGGGCCGCTGTGGGCAGCAGGTAGAGCTCTGTCGCGGCCCCGCCAAGCCCTTCTTCCAGGCACAGTGTTTTGCGCTCTGTTGCAGCCCCTCTCAGCAGACCAGATGACCAGTGCGACCAGCCCATCAGGGGATGCTGGATCCCCCGAAAGGCCAATCCGCCCCGGGTAGGGGTGGGAGGATCGACTCAATAGTGCTACAATTTGAAAACAAGGGGGGGGAAGGCTTGTTTGGCACATGATACACTTTTTTTTTTTTATCCTTAGAGCAGGCGGGAGGAGGATTAGGATGCCTTTGGCCTCTGCTTTTTTTTCTCAAACATCCTGTATCCCAATAAGTGGCAACGTTGTCTCGGTTTCTTTATCCAGATCACTTCAGCAAAGTATAGTCTGTGGCACTTATACCTAGATAAGTGCTGTTGAATTTTCGGCTGAACTTGTCCAGGTAACTTTCTACACATAGGGGTAAATTTTAAAAGCCCTGCACGCGTAAATCCAGCCGGACTTGCGCGCCTATGTTGCATAAGCCGCCGGCGCGGGCAAAGCCCCAGGACGCGCGTAAATCCTGGGGCATTGCTTGGGGGGGGGGCATGTCGGGGGCGGTACAGCATTCGGGGGCATTCCGGGGGGGCAGGGCCGTGGCCTAGGCCTCCGAAGCAGCCCCCGGGCCGGGGAATGGCGATCCGGCAGCCAGCCAGTAGGCGTAACTTGTCCAACAAAGGTAAGTGGGGGGAAGCCGGGGGGGGGAGGGGGCCGGAAAAAAAGTTCCCTTCAAGGCCGCTCCGATTTCGGAGCGGCCTTGAAGGGAACGGGGAAAGCCAACGGGGCTCCCCTTGGGCTTGGCGCGCGCAAGGTGCACATGTGTGCACCCCCTTGCGCGCGCCGAGCCCGGATTTTATAACATGCGCGCGGCAGCGCGTGCATGTTATAAAATCGGGCGTAGATTTGTTCGTGCCAGGTTACGTGAACAAATCTACGCCCGCGCGTATGTTTTAAGATCTGCCCCATAACTTCTACATTTGCCACTTACTGAATATTTATATATTAATATATATACAAACACACATACATATACATTTTTGATAAATGGAATAATGCTCTACAGGTGCAGATGTAAAAATACTTCTCAGCTAAAGATGTTAACCTATCGCACGTACCCATATGTACGTGCGATAGGTTAACATCTGTATAGGTTAACATTTGTATAACCTCACATCTAACCTCACTTCAACGACTGTTGTTTTCGCGCTTATACAATTTTGTATATAACCAATATACATAACAAATACTCCTCTAAACCCTGTACATAACCTATCCCTCTGTGTCATTGTCTCACCCCTCCCCCCCGCCCCCTCCTTTGTCTCGCCTAACCTGCATCCCTCCCCCCCAATTTATCTAGTTATTTGCTCTGTTACTGCATTTATCTTGCATACTGTTCTTTGTAAAGGCAATGCCAATATATATTTTGTTGTAAGTTACTTGTAAACCGACACGATGTGCAAACGGCTGTCGGTATATAAAATCATTTAAATAAATAAATAAATTAATTAATTAATTTATTAATTAAATAAAATAAAATATGTGTTTTACACTATGTTAAGGATATAGCTGTCCATTTGTGGCTTGTTAGGAAAGGATCTATATGAGCAAAACATTTGTAATCTAGTGTATACTTCAATTTATAATTTAAGATTTTCACAATTTTCTTACTTTCATATCAACAACAAAAAAAAAAAAGGCCTTATAATTACAACAGGTAACTCATCTGAAAAAGATTTATGGCCTGCCTATTCTGCTGTGATTTCCCATCAAGAAACGGATGGTAGAGTAGGCACAATTTGTCTTCCAAAAATGCATAAAGAACTGTAATAAAGTATTTAATCTATTGCAATGAAATTTGCTCAGTCTTTTTGCCAGGACTCCAAGTAGAGTTTATCTTATTAATAACACACGGTGAGAAATATTAGAACTGCACAAAATAGGTCACCTGAGAATGCGAAGGTCAGGTGCAGCTGAACCGAGTAGCCTTCCACCCAGAAAATAGCTCATCTTTGCCTGGTAGATTTGAGTTTAATGGTTGACTGAAACTCTGCTTAGGATGGCAAGATCTTGATTAACGCTCCCCGCCTCCATATCACTGCAAGGCCGAATTTTAATAGGCCCTTGAGGGTTTACTATCAGGGTACGCAGAGAGGATTTCCCTCCGCAGGGTGGGCTCAATATGTGCCAAAACATTCTAAACAAAAATGTTAACCGCATGGATTTTTAAAAAAATTTTAAATTCCCTCTTTTAAAAGTGTGATCATATTCTTCAACCATTTGTGTATTACAGTAACGTTACAACAATAATTGGAATCATACTGCTGTCCTTACAGGCGGCTGGCTTCTACATACATTGCACATCATAAAAGACCAGCGGCAAGGGAAATAATTCAGCTCATTAACTCACTTTGGACATATTAGACTTTTACGCCTATAACCTCAACCCCCTAAAAAAAAAAAAAAAGTGCACAGTCTACAGTGCTTTCATTGTAACATCATTACTATGCAGACTGGATCTAAGGGACAACGCAGACACCAGGGCTCAGAGACAAACCTAATGGTTTTATCATTTAAAGCAGGCACATTCCTAGGTGGAATAAAAATAAGAATTTGCATGAGCTGTACTGTTAAGATAAATATCATCAGCTGGGGGTAATACGGTGCAGCAAATCATATCATGATCTTCTGTAAGTAGGCCACTGTGTTTTATGACATTCCCAGGGATTTTATTTTCACACCCTAGGGGGAACAGGAGGGAGGAAATCACATTTTTCCCATGTTATTAACCCCATCAACAATGAGTGCCCCAGCCATATGGTTGACCAACTGTAGGCCACCAGAAGGCAGGAAAGGAAGGTAATAATGAAAATCTATCCTTTGTTGGACAGCAGCCCAGTACAGACTCAAAACTCCGATGTTTGTCTATTGCCAGGCCCTGTAATCATTGCAGTGCTTTACTGACAAACAGGAAAAAATCAGAGCCAGCCTAATGACTCAGCTGCCATGTGAGGGACAAGTTCAGCTCCCAGACCTAGGGCAGGCTGAAACAGGTGATGCCGACAAACAATAAGGGGACCATAGGAAATCCACAGATGAAGATATGCAAAGGAGATAAGGCCTGGAAAATAATCGTCACTAATTCCACAATTCCATTTTAAAGGCCGATTCACTAAGGCTTTTTCACTAGTCTTTGTCCATGGGAAAAGACCTTGATGAATCAGGCCCTTAGGGGCCAAGTCAGCAAAAAGCACACAATAAAAATGGTAGCAAGCATGCATGCTAAAACTGTGATTAGACCTAATGAGATGCAGAATGAGCAGATGGTAGAGACTTAGGGCAAAATCCCCCAAATTAACCAGCCTGAAGTGTACTGACCAGTTTGCATAGGGGAGTCCCTCCCCAATAAAGATTAGGGACTCCAGACACCTCCCAACCCTTGAAAGAATCACAGCCATTTTGGTCACCTCCCCCACCCCTAAAAAGGATGCCCATTCCCGAACCTGCCCAAAAAGATGGAGATCCTCTGGGAAATATCCCCTCTTACTCCCCAATTTCAGCAGGCCCTCCAGGTCTCTCCCTAAGCAGCCCCATCTCACCAGGACAGCGGCTGACATCTTTGTTGGCAGAAAGTAAGTCACTGACTTCCTGAAGGCAAAGATTTTAGGGGCTGAGCCACTGAGTTGAGGAATTCCAAGAGAGTCCCAGATTGCACATTTAGGTTGAAGAATGGGAAAAGACACTCTGGACATGTAAGAGGTGGCATTAAGAACATAAGACTTGCTAAACCAGGTCACAAATACCTGGCAGGATCCCAAGGAGCAATTAGATTCAATGATGCTTATCTCAAAGATAAGCAGTGGATTTCTGCAACTCCACCTTAGTAATGGTTAATGGACTTTTCCTCCAGGAAGTTTTCCAAACCTTTTTTAACCCACAGCTGCACTAATAGCTTTTACTACATCTTCTGGCAATGAATTCCAGAGCTTAATTATGCGCAACTAAAAAAAAAGACATTTTCTCTTATTAGTTTTAAATGTACAATGTACTAACTTCATTGTCTCCCCCCTGGTCTTTGTACATTTCAAAAGAGTAAACAACTGATTAACGTTTACTCGTTCCATTCCACTCATTATTTTATAGACCTCTATCATATCTCCCCTCAGCCATCTCTTTTCCAGGCTGAAGAGTCTTAACCTCTTTAGCCTTTCTTCATAGGAGAATTGTACCATCCCCTTTATCATTTTGGTTGCCCTTCTGTGTACCTATTCTATTTCTGCTATATCTTTTCTGGGATGTGATGACCAGAACTGAACACAGTACTCAATATGAGGTCGCACACTGGAGCGATACAAGTAATGTGCCTTGATTATTGGGAGAATGCAGGATGTCATTCTTTTTGGAAGAGCGACCCAGAGAGTTAGTAAGCTTGCCTGGAGAGGGGGCACCCTGTGGATGGTGGGGAAAGCCAGATCTTTCCCACCCCCAATCATTTCCATAAAATCTTAGCAGTGGCTACGTAGGAATGGCTTTCAGAAACTTTAAGTACTAATCTCTCAAGAATTAAATAAAACCCAAAACAAGAAAGAAGGACCTTAATAACCTTGTTTGTTTTAACTGACACTTAAAATACATTTTTGCTACTCTTTTTATAAAGGTTTTAAAAAGTCATTTTGTCACCATGCATGCAGTCCCTTTCAAGAAAAAGCCATAAGAGAAAAGAAGAAACATCTGTGAAAAGTTTGTTGCACACACTCATCCCAAATATCTCAAAAATCCAAAACAGCTGGGACTGCCCTGTACTGTAATCTCTCTCTAAATCAGTAACCTAGGCCAGGTGCACTCCATCCCTCTTCTGTTAACAGACACAGCCCTAATACCTCAATTCTGTCGTACGAATAACTGGAAAAAAAAAAAAAAGTCTGATTTGCTTTGTAAAAAGTGCTCAAATCCATGTCATTCCCATGCAATTTTATCTCTCTGTTATCAGCTGATGCATAAAGAAAATGCCGGAAGCAGGAATGGTGCTGGTTTCTGGCCAGAGATCTTCTTCCTGGCTCCAATCCAGCTATAATCCATCTTCTCATCATCACATCAGGAGTAATAGTTTTTGTGCACATAGTTAAGGATCTGTCAGGTTCGTAAGGGTTGGAGGCAATAAAGCGCACATGCTGAGTTTGATGCTGTTCTCTGGACCTGTTTAGCTTTTTGTGAACAGACGGTCACAATATTCCGATCTACGGAATGTCTTGTTACTAGTAATAATTATAATATTAATAAGGAACATGGCAAAAAAGTGACAGTCATTTAAATATACATATTTTCAACAATCCAGCATGACAGAAAGCAACACAAAAAAAGCATTGAAGCTTTTTTTGTCTACCTACTTAACAGAGATTTGAAAACAAATACAACTAGAATTTCCAATTGCCTTGAGAATGTAAACGTTAACACCACAAGAAGAAAACCAGGTATATGTTATGACTGTCAGTCACAGACGGCTGCGACCGCTCTTACTCACTTCATGTGCTGCTGCCCTCTCTCCTTTGGGTAAACTCGCGGCTGTGGCTAGCCGCTTCCGACGCACGTCGCCCTGTCCCGGGACCCCACATGGCGGCAGGGATGCCGCCGACTGCCATGTCTCCTCCGGGCCTTCCTAGGCACGCACGCTACATGACACTCCTTTAAGGACGCTAGGGCGGGAACCTCAGGGGCGTCTCCTCCTGATGACATCACTAGCCCTGGATTCTTAAGCACCACCTGGGCCTGGCTCTAATTGACTTGGCAACGAGTTCCCTTATTGTTGATCCCTCTTCAGACCTGTGGTTCCCATATCCTGCACTTCCTGGCATGAGACACGCTCCTTGGGGGCTCATTCCTGTCTCTGGCTATCCGCTCCTCGGAGGGCCCTGCGCCTCGTATGCTTGCCTGCCAGCTTCCCCGCTTCTCGGGGTCACTTCTGGAACTACTCTGCTTTGTGGAGACTCAGCGTAGGTGTACCCCGCTCTACGGGCCATTGCTTCTTACTTCAGTGACTGAGCCACGCTTCCCCGCTCCTCGGGGGCAGCGTCCTATGATCCTCAGTGACTGTGCCGCACTCCCCGCTCCTCGGGGCAGCGCTTTGTGTACTTCAGTGACTGTACCACGCTCCCCGCTTCTCGGGGCGGCGTTCTGCTTCAACGTCAGAGACTGTGCTCGCGCTTACCCTGCTCCTCGGGGTGGTGCTCCGTGCATTGCCAAAAACTCCCTGGGGCTTCCCTGCTTCTCGGGTAAGCCTATGTCATTCCTCCCATGCTGACTCACCCCGTGGCTCCGCCCCTTGGGGTTGTTCCCTCGGCACTCCTCCATACCTTGTCTTGCATTCCCCGCTCCTCGGGGCCTGCCCAGCTCTTCACCACTGGGAGTTCCTACTCTGGCATTTGTACCCACACCCCAGTCTCCTGCTCTCTCTATACTCCCTGGGCTGTGTCACCTGCTGCTGCAGACCTCACCTCCCGACGATGAGGCCCAGTGGGGCTCCTCCCCATGGGCGGTGCCAACTCTCACCTCGGGCCAAGGGCCCACTAACTCACGAATCTTAACCATATAAAAATGACTTAATAATGGGCAATGATTATATCAGCAGTAACTGCTAGATGCTTCAAAATAGCATTCTTAGTTGTTTTTTTCTGTTCGTCTTTTAATATTATTCATAGGATTCTTCTCCTTTTTTCAGTCATTTTTTAATACTTTAATGTTTTTCTTTATTTTAGAAATAGGGGCAGTAACTTTCAAATCGGCACATGGGCACACATTTGTGCATGTGCATCAGCCCGTGCCCAGGGGCGCGGCTATTTTTATAACATGTATGAGCACACGTGCCAAATTTTAAGTGGGTATGCATGAGCGCGCAAACCCCGCTTCTACTGTGGGATTTGCGCGCTCATGCCCCCTTTAAAATCCCGCTGGATTTGAAAAGGGGCGCACGCCCATGCTATTCCCAGTTTACCACTTCATCCACCAGTTCACCCAGTTAACAGATATGTTCTCCAACCACCCCTGGTTTGATAGCCTACATGCCCCCCCCCCGTTACCCCGGATCTGTTAAACCCCCTCAGAAATGGCTTTAAAAAATTTTTTTTAACTTACCCATCTCCATAGCAGAACTAAAGTTATGCGGCAGGGAATCTTGGCACACGCCGCGGCCCATAAGTATTTATGCACGTGTCTCTCAGGGCCTGACACGCCCACGCCCCATCCCTATTAGAAAAGTTGTGAGATGTGCACATCGCGGCATTTACGGTCGGCGTGAGTGAACCCGACTTATTCACACATCCCCCTAATTAATGCGTGCACTGGGCTTTTAAGATTCTTCTTAAAATGTCCACATTCTCTCTTTTTACAAATATCCTTCCCCACAGTCCACTCTGCTATGTCCAAACCATAATCCCTTATTTAAAGGTTCTGATAACGATTAGCACAGATGTGCTCCAATGTATGTGTTTTTATAGAAGAGAATACATAAGGAAGAGCATTTACAAACCTAAACACCAGTATTTCTTCAGGAATTAAATAAATCAGCAGAATAAGGAAAGGGGGAAATTAATGATTTCCAGCTAAACCATCTAAACATTGTTCCTAGCACTGCTGCTGTAAATTACTTGAAGTCGTAGTTACAAGTGCACGCAGACTCATTAAACTCCTTCTCAGCTAATGTTTTGGAATTATTTTTAGGTTCCACATTGGGATTCACCACCCAGGAAAAGGATCTAGGTGTCATTGTTGGAAATACATTGAAATTTTCTGCTCAGTGTGCAGCAGCAGCCAAGAAAGCAAACAAAATGCTAGGGATTATTAGTAAAGGAATGGAGAATAAAACAGAGAATATCATAATGCCTCTGTATCGCTCCATGGTGCCACCTCATCTTGAGTACTGTGTGCAGTTCTGGTCACCACATCTCAAAAATGATATAGCAGAATTAGAAAAGGTACAGAGAAGAACCAACAGAGAAGGGCAACCTCTATGAGGAAAGGCTAAAGAGATTAGGACTCCAACTTGGAGAAGAGATGGCTGAGGGGAGATATGATAGAAGTCTATATAATTATGAGTGGAACAGGTAAATGCAAAATCAGTTGTTTACTCTTTCAAAGACTAGGGGACGCGCAATGAAGTTACTAGATGGGTAAAAAAAAAATTTCTCCTATTTATCTAACATATAATTAAACTCTGGAATTTGCTGCTAGAGGATGCAATAAAAGTTGTTAGTGAAGCTAGGTTTAAAAAAGGTTTGGACAATTTCCTGGAAAAAAAAAGTCCATAAATCATTATTAAGGCGGACTTGGGAAATCCACTGCTTATTCTTGGGATAAGCAGCTTGGAATTTATCAACCCATTGGGATCCTGGCAGGTACTTGTGACCTGGCTTGGCCATTGTTGGAAACAGGATACTGGGCTTGAGGGACCTTTGGTCTGACCCAGTATGGCATGTTCTTATGTTCTTAGTGGATGAAGCTGAATGAGAGATTAGCTATCTGTGCAGTGAAGCAGTATGATGCGTGGCAATGACAGAATAAAAACAACTAACCATTCTTCCCTATGTTACCTGCCACAGCAAATTTTGCAAGTCTTTTATGTTTTTACATATCTTTTTAAAGCATAGTCCACGGTAATTTTACCATTTATAGCACTAGTGTAAAATTAGAAAATTGTATACAATAGATATATAATGCATTGCACATATTGCTCCTTTCCAAATTGGATCCCGTATGGCAATTTCTAAAGTGTAATTTAAAGCCATTTTGCATCAGTTAAGCCACATGATTATTGCATATTTTGAAAATCAATGGTCATAAATTCAGGATTGATTAGAAGGTTCATTTAGACAGACTTAAACTGGGAGCAATTTACAAAAAGTCAATATACTCATCGGTAGCATCAGATGGATGTATCAGTCCCTCGCTCTCCCTGCTTGTATTTCTGGAATACAAACATTCAGGCTATCACAGAAGGAACATTAGTAATACTATAAAACTAAAACTACTCTACTGGGAATTGTCTCTTAATAAGTGCCTTGCGTGTTTGCACCCTTTCAGTCTGCTTTTCTTAAAGCTAAATCTACCAGAGAGTTGCTTTCCACTACCCTTCCTGCCTCCAAACGTCTTTGCATACTTTCAGGGCTGCTTTGTGGGGCCACCAAGCCTGGAGCTCAGCAGATCTCATCATCTGCCCATGCAGGAGGACATGCCAAGGAGTCAAAATGAAGGGTAACTAACAAGGTGCCAGACTGCTTTGGACCATTCCATCTTCATGCAGATTACTCCAGTGAGAAAGAAGGTTGATTCAGCAATACGAGGACTGGCTTTCACCATAGCAGGACAGGTTACTAAGATGCCAATAACACAATAGCACGTTATTTATTAGTAAAGGGTTTAAAGAATCACCTGGAATTTTGAACACTACAAATTGTCACGGATAATCTAATAAGGAACAATTTACCTTCATTTCTCCATAGAACTAGAACTGCAATAAAATAGAAGATCATGAAATATAAAAATCTTGAGTCTGAAATATCCTAAAGTTAGAGAACAAGAAATCCTAACAAAGTTTACACATGTGACGCACTAGGAGTCAAAGTGATTATATCCTCGCTTTCTCCTCTCAACTGTTCTATTTCATATTTAAGTCCTTTATGAACTCTGGGGTGAATACCAATTGGTCCTGGTGATTTGCTGCTATTAAGCATGTCAATTTGCTGTAACACATACTCCAGTTTCACAGCAATTTGTTTCAGTTCCTCAGAATCATCACCTTCAAAGAACAGCTCCAGTGTGGGTATCTCCTTGTCAGTAAAAGTGTGAAGTATTAATTTAATTTAAAATGCTTAAAGTACTATTTTAGTATTTTTTATGTAGTGCACTCTAATATGGCATTCATACATGAAGAACCACCAACCAAGTGCTTTAACATATACTAAACCATCCTTATTCATCTACCATGAGCATAACAACTGAAAAGGATAAAGCAATCAGAAATGTGTCTTCATGCATCCTTCTCAATGTCTTTCATGAATTAAAATCATCAGTTTATCATGGAATTCCACAGATTAGGACACTATTTTTAACCCATGCGTTGCTTAAAATCTTTGTTGATAGAAAGAGCAAATGTATATTTTCTCTGAACAAGAGAGCAAGCTTCAAAATATCTGACTTGGAAAGTTCTGGTATACAAATTTGTTCTACTTTCCAGCAAGCAGAATTCACTATCTGAACTGTAAATTAGACTGTCTCTGTGTGCTTTTACCAGGAGAATAGGTACACTAAATAAGCCATCCGTTTGTTTTATTCTAAGAGGCCAGTTGTCAAACCTATCCGCAGTACAGTACTTACTCGGATGCACGGAGATTATTTTTATTTTATTTATTTATTCCATCTTATATTCAACCATTTCTAATCATTCAAGGCGGATCACACCATTACATACATAACAATAAAAACATTAATAGACCAATAAAAATAATATAAATTAAAAAATGTAGGCCACATAAAAATAAAATAAAAATAGAGACAAAACAATTTAACAGCATCTGCATCTTCATATAATCATATTAGGGACTCACTAAAACCATTACGAAAAGAATAGCCTTGAATTTTTTACAAAACCTTCAATAGTTTATTTCATGCACATCAAACTATTCCATAACTTCGGAGCTGCTCTGGAAAATGTGTGGTTAATAGTAAATTTTAAATAAAGAGATGCACCTGAAGGAATTGCAAGTAAACATTGATTTGAAGGTTTATAGATCAATTTAAGTGTCTCTCTAATACAGTAATCATCTAAATATATAGCTTTGTGTGTCATAGTTAATATGTTAAATTGAATTCTTTTCATGACTGGTAACCAGTATAGCTGTCCTCTATATCCCATTAAACTTAAACCCCAGGGTAAGCTAAAAATCATGTGGATAGCAGCATTCTGTACTAACTCCAAAACATTTGTATTAAACAATCCGGCAGCACCAAATAAAGGGTAGTGCAATAGTCTAGCTGGCTAAGTACGCTTACCTGAACTATCACCCTAAAATCTTCTGCAGACAGAATCTTGATAAGAGAGCGAATAGTTTTCAATTTAAATAAAGATATTCTCACCACATTAGTCACCTGATCTTTTAAAGAAAGTAGAGTCTAATACAACCCCTAAATTAGGCACTATAGATATTAGGTACTGAAGCATGTGCACAGGTACTAATGGAGGATCACTCTTTTCTAACCATGTGTCAGTAGTCTTACTATAGGTTAAAATGAATCCATTTTCTTCCATCCAAGCATTAATTTAATTCATACCATACTTAAACTCTGCACTAGGAAGCTCCCCAAAAGAAATGCTCGGCATCTAAAATTGAACATTGTCAGCAGAGAGCTTGAACCAAAAAACGAGAGATTCCAAAGACTCATCCAAAGTACATACATAGATATTAAATAAAACAGGAGATGGTGAAGATCCCTGAGCAGCTCCCCTATTAACTAAAAACCATGCTGTCGTCTCATTATTAAAATTTGCTTGCTGTTGACGTCCTGCCAGATAGGACTGAAACCAGCAAACGCCTCCGAATCCTAATTTACATAATTTTAATAGCAAATTATCATGAGAGACTGTATCAAACGCAGAACTGACATCCAACTGTACAAGTATGCCAGTTCGATTGCAGTCCAAATTCTTGTACACATCATCCAACAATGACACTAGTCTGATTTCAACCCATATACCTTGTGGAATCCAAACTGATCTTTATGTGACTGTAGCAAGTTTCAGGGATCAGACCTGGGCAAAGTCACTTCAGTGCCATTTTGAAAAATGTTGTCGACCATGCCGGGTGCTAGGGGGTGCCCCGGGCGCCATCGCAGGACCTTCTAATTTTTAAGGTTTGGGGGCTGCGGGAGGGATTGAGAGGGTGCCTAGGGGTGTGGGGGGGGGGGGGGGGGGTGAGTGGGGTGCTCTCTGAGCCCCAATGACATATTTTGATACATTTGGGGGGAGTGGGAGGGAACCATAATGATTTCATGTGATATCTTTGTGGAAGGAGGGAACTATACCCCAATGAGTTTATGCTACTATTGGAGGGAGGGGGGAGTCATCCTGAACCCCAATGTATTTTATTTTACTCTTTGGGGGTGCATGAATTGGAAACTTTGTTTTTACTTTGAGATGTCAAGGCTGCCTCGAGTGGTAGTCCCAGATTGAACCGGGAGTCAACCCTAACCCCTATTCAACTTTTCTTTTGGCTGCAGGATTTTTTTTTTTTTTGGCAATGGCCCTTTAAGACAGTGGCCGTCCCTTGACTGCTAGCCATGTTCTTTTGTCCTGTAGTGTTTGGCCATGAGACAAAAGAATACGCCATAGAACTGAGATGTTTTTTTTCAGGGGAGGGACCCTACTACTGCAGCGATACCCCCGCTGTGATAGTGGGACCTCTCCCATGAAAAAGCATCGCAGTTTAATGCATCCAGGCCTAAGTTTGGTAACGTACATGTGTATATCTCTTACAAAAATAGCACACATACTTCAGAACCCCACCCAGCCTGCCCCTTATTTCCCCCAATAAAATAGACACAAAACCGAAAATACAGGAGAGTTATAAAACAGCGTATGCACACGTATATGCTACTTAAGGCACATATGCATTATTTTTATGCATGAAGCTCCTTTGAAAATTCACTCCTAAAAGCAATTCTTTCTGAAAACAGGGTGACAGATAAGAGTAGGCATGATAAGGTAAATGAGAATTCAGTCATAAATTTGCATCGGTGGGAAATATTCCTTTTACCCGATTCTGCAGAAAAGCAACTGACAGTACGGATGGCTGCGTAAAGGGATCTAACACATGTTATTTGGCATTAAAGTTTCTCAGTGTAAAAATATTTATTGTGTGCTCTTTTATGAATTGGTTATGAAAAAAATGGTCAGCCGTTGACTGCAAAAAGAAAAAACACAGGAGAGCGAGAATATACAAAGCGTCTGTCTCTCACCTTTCAGATTTCCCTTGAATCCTGCTGAGGAGAATGAATCCTAACCCAGTCATTCATGAAGTTTGTCAGCCATCTGCAAAGTCCAAGAGGCTCACCTTCTGCTAAAAGGTTAGTGGTAAATGCACTACTTACGCTCCACAGACCTGTCTTTTACTCCTGCCTTATATTAGAATTGGGAAAAACACCTAAAACAGGCCACGTAACCTTGTACAAATTATCAGCGTCATTTTCAAAGGAAAATGTAAATGTAACAGACTGTCACTGCAATTTTCAAAAGCTCATTTACTCACATTAAGTGCACTTAAGGCAGGTAAAACCTGTTAACAATTCAATAACATATTGTAGCAATTTTTGAAGGCTTTTGTGAAAGTGAAACGTCGCATGTATTATGGATGTCTATAAAATACAGAATACACGAGTAGAATCTACTTGGGCATGTTTATGCTAATTTTTACATGCATAATGTTTTGGAAATTCACTTTAAAGGGTCTATTCATTAATGGATAAATGCAATTCTGAATCTAAAAATGAGTTTAGATAAAACACAATCGCACTATTCCGTACCTACTTTCACTCCTATACCTGGGACACAGGGGTGAGGTTTAGATGCAAAACCTTTTCAGGGATATCTGCAAATGCCTCTTCTAAACGAGCAGATTCTATGAAATTTAGCATTCACTTGGTATTCACTGAATAGTGATACAGTTAGGAGTGATAAATTATGGTTGGATTCTGGTCATAATTTTTGACCACCTTAAAGGTTGCAAAAAAAAAAAAAATTTAACCTGTTTAAAATAAGAGGTATGTAGTCTGCCACCAAATTATAGTTCTTTACTTTTATTAGAATTACTTTTAAAAAAAAATATATATATATATATTCTTTTTAGTGCTTTTCTTAAATTATTTTGGATAAAAAGAGCAAAGTTCTCAATATATAGAAATTGCATGAAAATTAACATTTGTATTTTTTTTTAGAGTAATACTTAATATGTATGAGAATAAATATTTTTTAATCATGTTCAGGGAAAAAATTAATAAATCATCTATATCTCTATATACATACTCATACTAGTAGATGTACATATAGGACTTCAATGTTAGAAATTCCACAAGCCTTAAATAAGAGACAAGAAATTTCACTGAAAGTGTAATTAATCTCTTTAGATGTGATAGGATTCTGACTTTTCACAACTTATATTTGCAAACACATGGGTCTATTTACTAAAGCAAGCTAAAAGTATGTGTCCCATGTTTAACATGTCATTACTTAAAGGCTTTACATCGTTTAGTCAATAGCAGGTTAAGGTGCTGCAGAGAGTAGAGTTAAAGTCTTCATGCAACTTTTACAAGCAGATTTCATCCCACATTTTTAAAGCAAACTTATGTGCATCAGTTAGCTTTAAAACTGCTAACGTAACTGCCCTGATAAATACACAGAATAACTCACACAAAGTTACACCTGCTCTTCGCAGGACATAATTTTTGGTTAACCTACCAACTCAGCCCCAACGCCTCTCCCCTGAGTACATAAAAGTACACATGAATGGGGAGAGGCGTTATACACAGTTTTGCGTGCACTGAGCTCTGGTTGATTTCATAACAATGTTCTATGTCCATAAATGGATTCTGAAAATCAAGACCTAAAAACAAACTTTACTTAACACTTTTAATGCAAAACTAACTTTGCGCAAACCATGCTACATTTATTTATTTATTTATTTATTTAAGGTTTTTATATACCGGCAATCATGAGCACATATCTTGCTGGTTTACATGGAACGGGAGTGCATTAAATACAACAACTAGAACTGTGGTGATCGAAGGAGCAGTTACAAATAACAAGGGTAGCAGAACTTGGATAAGAAGGAAGAGATAGGAAAGAATAAACGGTTGAACGGTATACAAGTAAATTAAATGCTATGTAAAAATGGCATGATTAATGGCTGAATATTTGAAGTCCTTGGTTTGTATCTATAACGTGATATTAGATTGTGTCTGGGAAAGCTTGCTTGAATAACCAAGTCTTAAGTCCTTTCCTAAAAGTTAAGAGGCAGGGTTCCAGTCTGAGATCTGTGGGAATGGAATTCCACAGAGAAGGGCCAGCAGTGGAGGTGGCACGATCTCTTAGAGTGATGTGTTTGGTCATTTTCGCAGGGGGAACTTTGAGGGCGCCTCGGTAGACATTTCTGGTAGGTCTTGTCGAGTTGTATGCTTGGAGGGGGATTTGTAGATCGAGGGAGATGCGTTGATGAATAGTTTTGAAGATGACACAAATGGCTTTGTACATGATACGGAAGTGTACGGGTAGCCAATGTAACTCTTTCAGAATGGGGGATATGTGGTCTCTCTTTCTTGCGCCTGTTAGTAATCGAGCTGCTGAATTTTGAACCATCTGTAGTGGTTTGGAGTAGGAAGAGGGCAGACCTAGCAATAGGGAATTGCAGTAGTCTAATTTTGCAAAGATGACTGCTTGGATGATCGTTCTGAAGTCTTGGGCATGGAAAAGAGGTCTTATCCTCTTCAGAACCTGGAGTTTATAGAAGCAGTCTTTGGTTGTTTTGTTGATATGGGCCTTGAAGATCCGAGTAGCATTTTAATTAGCTCTTTTAAAGTTTAAGACAAATCTGCATTCTTGGAAAAAATACATTACTGGTAACACACATTAGGGATGTACATTCATTGCTCCATTTTTTCATTCATTTCGGCAGTAAGCAAGTATCTCATGAAATGATAGTAGGTGCGCCAAAAAGGATGGTGTGTGCATATGTACGCGCCACCTACACACGGGCACACCATTCATTTGGCGTGCCTCCTGTCCATTCGTGAGATATGTGCCTACTGCTGAAACGAATGAAACTAATAAAGCAATGAATGCACATTCCTAGCAAACGTGTTAATGTCACTTTAATGCAAATTCAATGCTAGCATTTAGAGGAGAATTTTCACAGTACACACAAAATTATACCTGTTATTCATAAAATATCTTGTATCCCTGTCCAGAAAGTACGCACATTTGTTCCAGTACATGCACATTTTTGTAATGTAGGGAGCCTCAGGATTTCTAGACCCAATTTATATAAATATGGGCACATATTTTACGCACAAAATAATTGTAACATTTGCACTTATTTACTGCAGTTTACGCACAGAGGCAGGTAGTTTATAAAGTATGTGTGTACTTTGCTTATGAAAATACTTTCTTCTCATTGCCCTTTCAATCACCAGTGACAACTCCAGTGGTTCACCCACACTTCCACCAGTTCACCTGGACCCCCCAACCATTTTACCCAGACCTCCCACCCAAAAACTGCAGACGAAAGACAAGTGTAACTTCAGTGCCACGTCTCAATGAGCAAGTGTAAAAGTGCATGTGTGTAAATGTGTTACTGTATGCATGTGTACCGCTAACAAAATATGAACTTGTGCACAAACTAGCAAATCCCCCCCCAGGACACCCCTAAAGTGCTCCCTTTTTTTATTTGCATTTACAAGCGATGCTGCTAATATGCACATACTTCTGGCTTTTACATAATACTATGTGCATGTGTACATGTAACTTACACTTGTAACTTCCAATTTTATGCTGTGAACCTTTTGAAAATTACCCCCTTTTTGTGCATTAATACCGCATGGGAAACAGGCCCTTTAATTTTAGCACATACCACAAAAATGCAATAGATTGAAGGCACAATGAGTTTTGCCAATAAGACTCAAGGTTCCATAAAACTTTTCATCTTTTCATTCTGCTATTCAACCTGTCATGTAAATGTTAGCGCCAGCCCCTAGGCGGCAAGCAAGCGAATCCTAACTGCACACTATTTCTGCCTTTGTGCCTTTCTGAATTTAAAAAAAAAAAAGTTACCATACCTTCTTTGCCTTTTTGTTCACTTTGGTTGATCACAACAGACAATTAGTTAAGCATTTATGTGCTGTCAGTTCAGTATTTAACAGTTTCAGGTCCTATCAAAATTTCATGTTTACACTTAAAAGAAAATTGTCTCCATCCCACATGCATTGCACAATATGGTAATTCAATACACTGCAAATCACACTCCAGTCTCCAACATCCCTTCCATGAATTTGTAATTACTTTTCCACTGAGTTTTCCATTTGTTTTCTCAGAGACAAACTAATATTGACTCTAAACTCTGTGTAAATTGGCTAAGTGGTTCACATTTTAATATATAGCATTTCACAGTGCCTAAGCTGGAATATCGCCGGCAGAAAATCAATGCTAAGTTCACTTACACTGCATGCAATTACTGCTGAAATGTATACAGCATGTACACTGTAAGCATATCTAAACTAAAATACACATTATTAATTGCGTGATTGGATTAATAATGCCATAACATGCCATCTAGCATATCCTTGTTTTCTCATTATTCAGCAATAGCTATTGATACATGATAAATGTCTTGCATATGGCCTTTCCTCTGCTTCACAGACCCATTGTGGTGGTCCGCAGTAAAGACGTCAGAATCAGATCCATGTTTCTGTTTGGATTTTACCTAGCAATAATAGATCTTCCTTGAGGAAACAGTGATATTGCATTTTTTGTGGTCACTTTACCTTTGTTTATAAAACACAACCTGGCTAGCAGACAATCTAGCTCAACAACAGTCAAGTCTCAATTTTTTTCAAATATAAACGATAGATAAATGTCAAATAATACCATAGTACACGTATCTTTAAAAAAAGGTGAGCCATAGTTAATACTTGCTAATGTTTCAGAATATAACTTTGCAAATCCTGTAGTAAATCTGTTGATTCACTTCTAGACAGTAGTACAATATGCGAGACAATTCATATCTTCTGAAATCAACAGAAAGATTGATTGAGGGCAGGCCCAGAGAGGAAGACAGCATCATGGGCAACCAAATGCAGACTGCATTTAAACAAGGATCCTTCCACAACTCACCAGAATTTCTCTTCGACACCAGCTTCAGTTCTGCACTGACTGCAGAAAAGATCACAAGAACCAGAAGGGCAGGAAGCTTCATCTTTCACTTTCCTTAGTACCTGAAATGGAGGCACAGCCAAAAAGTACATATCAGAATTACAGTTCTGATCCACAACAAAACAGGGGCAGCAACACATCGTCTTTTCTCAAGGGACCACCTTGGGCAGCCCCCTTAATCTGGTGGCTCCCGCTGCAATTTCATTTTTACTCAGTGATCGGCAAAGATGGCTGTTCGCATGGATCTGTAATTAACATACCAGACCTATGGTTTCTAGAGATGTGAATCGGAACCAGAATCGGTTCGGATTTCAGTTCCGATTCACATCTATGGATTTCAGTTCCGATTCACATCTCTAATGGTTTCAAAATCATGTATTTAGGATGCAATAACTGGGCACTTCAAGTAAATTAAAAATGAACCTCAACTATTGCTTCCTACAAATAGGACTTTGAAACCATGAGGTCAATATTCAAAGCGCATTCACAGCTACTTAGCTAGATAAGTGGGACTCATGCGGATAAGTAGAGGCCGCTGAATATGTGCACACACTTAACAGTATAAGTCCCTTATATGGCTAAAAAGGCAGCTGCATAAAAAGTAGACGTGGAGAGGGAGCATTGGGGCAGACCAAGTTAGCCATACAAATTATGCAGCTAACTACCGATATTCGGACTTAGCCACATTTGTACAGCTAAGCTAGACATGCCATAGATCAGGTCTAAACTTAGCTGGTTAGACTTATCTGGCTAAGCACTCAGTTATACATGTATATTCATCAGCCGCTGACTATACATCTTAACTTAGCCAGATAGGTTCTAACCAGCGAAGTTATTTAACCGGCCAGTTTTGAATACTGACCTCATATCCGCGATATTACAATTTTTCTCTTTTTTACTGAGACTATTAATGATGAATCTAAGCTCACCAACTGCATACCAGCTGCACCAGGATTTAATAAATACATTATTAACTATGATAGATAAAATGATGGCATCTTATTTCAATAATGTATTTGGAATTCATGCATCAAAAAATCATGTTTGGAAATTTCAGGAGGGGAAGAAAAGAATAGTGTTTATGCAAAAGTATATTTTCCTTATACTGAATATTTGCAAAACTATGTAGATGTCTTAGCAATGAACTTTGTTTTTAATACATTTAGTCAACTTTTCCTTATGCAAATGAGACATTGCTGTATACTAGGAATGCATTTTTGGGGGATTTATTCAGTTTGTGCCCTTGCCTTTATAGGCATGTGGCCCAGACCTTAAATCTGGTCCTATGCCAATAGAAATGTTATTTGGATCCAAAATGTGTCACTTAACCTCTACGTTTTGTTCTTTTGGATTTCTCCAACAGAAAGATATAGTCGGGTTCTCTGAAGCCTCTTTAAGTAAAGGCGGGAGTACCCTCTGATTTCGACTTGAGAGATTGCATCTGATATCCAGCAGGGATTCCTGGTGGGAGCGCTGATTTACCCAGGCCAGCAAGGCCATGTCACCATGGTAAATGGAGTATCACCACTAAGCTCCTAAATAATACTCATTGGTAACCTAAGGGCGCCTATGAACTACAATGTCCTTGTGGGAATTGCTAAAGAATTATTTATTTATGTATTTATTGGCTTTTTATATACCGATGCACGTTGGGAACATCTCATCGGTTCACAGAGAACATAAAATGCAGCTAACAAGCTTTACAGAGAACAATGAACAGGGCACAAAATTGAACATTGAACAGTAATGGGAGGGGCGAAACAAAAGAGTGAACTGCAGAATATATTGCACAGATTACAATTACATGTTACATATTATAAAATGTAAAAACAAATATGAGTGGGTAAAATGCATTGCTGATTATTTTGCTGAGAAGAGTTTTGTGAAGAAATGTGAGTACTGATACAAATTTGCTTGAAGTGTGACTAAGACACTTAGGATATATGATAACCTGGTAAAGATATTGATACTGTACTAGATGAAAAGAAAATGTAAAAGTATGTTTGTTTTTGCTGTGCTGCTTATTGCTGTAGATCACCCAAAGGGATGGTGATGATTTTATTATTGTGACTTAACTGCTGGTAACCCCAGAAGAATAAAAGCTTATAATTTTTGCAACATATTCCAGTGAATGAGACTTAGATTACCCATATACCAGGGCCGTGGGTTACTTCTTAAAAGGGTTGAAGATTGAATGTTTTTGCTATCACTGTGCAGTCAGATGGTCATAAAGGGGAAAAGGAGGATTTTATTACTTTTCCCTGTCCAACATGAACCTAGAGAACATAAACCCTCAGCATAAGACACAAACACTCCTATTGTATGTGTTGCGAGAAGCATTACGGGTACAAGATTACATTTTACTTTTTTATCTACCAAAATGTTAATCCATTCTTTCCAACAGGTGTTTTTGATTAGATAGGCCAGGATGGATCCAATATAGCAAAAAACATCTTCTAAACAGTATTTATCATCATCTTGCAAAAGCATGCAGGCCTGACACCAGGGCTCAGCCTGAGGCCAGATCCTAGTCACCAAGACCCTAGGCCTGGGTCAAATGCAGGGCCCATTGCCAAGGCCCCAGCCAGAGCATAGTCCTAGGCCCAGATCCTCACTAGGGCCTGGCCATACAACAAAGAAGTACCATCAACCCTGGAGGAGGGTGTCACAGTAACATCACTGTGGCATGTCCTCCAAATGGAGGACATCATTTTTAATCACCAGATCAAAAAAGAAGACGCCAGAAGAGCTCCTGAGCTTCAAGACCCAGGTCTCAGCCCAGGCCCAGTTTCCTTTTACCGTGAAGTCAATGGGGCCTTTCCCCATTGTCCTTCTTGTAAAATGAAACTGAAATTAACAAATGAGCCTAGCATGAGGCCTTGTTGACCAGGACCCAGCCTTGGGCTGGGCTCTGGAGTTAGGTCTATACCCAGGCCTTGGCCTCAGCATCAGGACTCGGGCCTTGAACAGGCCTCAGCATCACACCCAAGCTTAGGCCTGGGCAGGGCCTAGGTCTGAGTCTTGAGTGTCAGGACCCTATCTCGGCATTGGGATCCAGCCTCAGCCTGGGCCTCAGTGACCAGGATCTGACCTTGAACTGGGACCCTGGTGTTGGACCTGGACTTCAGGACCCTTCCTCGGCTTCAGGACCCAGCCTCAGCCTGGACCTCTGGGATTGGGACCCAGCCCTGGCCTTGGGCCTAGGCCCAGGCAACGGGACCTGGTCTCGGGCCAGCTTCCAGGCCTGTTTTTCTTTTACAGTGAAGTCAATGGGGCTTACCCCTATTGACTTCATTGTAAAACGAAATGAATGTAACAAGTGAATAATTTTTTTCAAAACCAATGAAACAAATTGAAGTGTCCCTGAATTGAATTAACGAGCCATACCAAAATGTTCCCTTCTGCACATCCCTATAATTAACTCTGCCAACTTTTCATATGGCCATATTACCACCTCTGTGTTTAGCATCATTTTCTGCAAATAACTCTAACCAAAACTATTTCATTAGAACTGGTTGAGGCATAGCTTGAAAACTTCATATCAATTAGAGCACACAGACTGCAAATCACTATGTTACATCATCATGTCTAATGCATTTACATTAACACTAAAAATGTGCAAAGGATTGAATGCAATTTTACTGAGATGTTCATTTCATTATAGTTTAGAAGATAGCAATTTTACAACAAATCTCCAGGTATTTGAAGAAAGTACTGTATATGTAGCAGCAATTATACTACCAGTAAGAGGCTTCCCAATTAACCTTTCTTTTTAGAATCTTCTTTCAATAGTTTTATGCAGTGCCCCATACCTAAATTCCTGATTTCTCTACATATTTTTTGTCTATTGATTCCATTGGGCTTGAGTGGTACAAAACCAAGGGATAGGTGAAGAATTACAAGCAAAGGCTGGGTGTCAATGGTTAATGAAGAATTAGCATTCAGTTTTCTTACCCTCTCTAAGGAGTACCAAATCCTTACATGAGTGTGACCATCTTGACAAGAGAGCTAGAAAAATGTAATTGAACTAAATCTTTTGACAGATAATTGTAATGCTGTTATGCAAGAATGATTTTCAAGTGGAGCTTTGCAAATTCTTTTTCTGCTTGCTCTCTCCGGGTATTAAACGAGGAGGTAACTCAGATTCTTGCTATCTCTTTTCTATGGACAATTAATTAACTGCAAACAGATTGGCCATCTACATTTAATAAAATTGTACACAAATCGATGGGCCTTCTTTAGATCCAGTTGCTTTCCATAACGGCATAACCACTGACAAGTTAACGACAGAATCGAATGTCCCAGCTAATTTAGTTTAACATTTTGGCACTGAAGTATTCTTGTGTTATACAATCTAAAGCATTCACATTGCATTCATAGCAGAGAACTTCTGATTTCATAAGCAAGTAAGGTCCATTTATGGCCTGATTTACAAGGGCTTTCCCCCCATTCTGTGCCTAATGGTCGGGAAGGGGGTTTGGTTCAGAAGGGAAGCTTAGTAAACCAGGCTCTTAAATGTAGCTGATCCAAGAGTTGGCTAAGTTGCGAAGCTTATTTGGGGTCCTTGGACCATACTGTACTGTCACTCACCCTTCTGATAGGAAAATAGGTTCCCTTTTCGTTTTTACATGACATCTTGCTATCTTCCAAAGACTCCCTTTTCCAGTGCTAGGTTTTAAAAGGTCGTCCATACAGCATTATAACATAAATAGGAAAGCATTGTCACTGAAATTAGTGGTCTTGTTTAACAGACTTTGGAATACAAATCAAAGTGGCCCATCCAGCTTGCCCAGTTGCCCCCACCACCCGATATAGAAGCTTGACTATTTGTAAAATATCCCATACTTAAAAACCCATCACATAGGCCCCAGCATAGTCCCTGCCCCCACCCATGTCCTTTACCACCGAGCTTTGTAATAATCTAAACAGCTACCAAAACAGTGAGGCTTGTTTCTGAAGTATCCAGCTGACAAGGCGGCTCTGCCATCACCAAACTGCTGTTCCAACCCGACTAATCTGACCTGTGGCATTGCTAGATTGTGCTTCCTCTATCTGGCACTAGTTATTTTCTCCTTTTCCGTTCTTCTCTTGATTCTGCTTTAGAGGGTGTTTGCAATACTGCTCTATTCCAGCCCTATTCCAGCCACTATACGCTAAGCATGCTCCAGAATTTGGTCTGGTTTCTACCACCTCTGCTGAAAGATTATTCCAAGTATCTGCCACCCTTTCAGTAAAGAAATATTTTCCGTTTCCTCTGAACCTTCCTCCTTGCAACTTTATATCAGGACCCCTTGTCCTTGAAATTAATTTTATGTGCAAAATCTCACCTTCCTGTCATTTATTGAGGTCTGTCAAATAATTGAAGATTTTCATCTCCCTTTCTCTTCTTTCCTTCAGCAAGAATTTGTGTGTATCAAATCTTTCTTTGTAAGGTTTATGTTACAGACCCAGTACCATTTTAGTAGCCCTTCTCTGAACTGCATCCATCCCCTCAACATCCTTACAAAAAGTATGGCTTCCAAAACTGAGCACCGTACTCAAGGTGGAGTCTTTCTAGTGGCCAAATCTAGGTCATTACCACCTCCTTTTTCTTGCTGATGTTATGTCTACTTATTTCCGCCAAGTTTTCACTGTTTTTCATTGACTAGCAACCTTCCAGTTATCTGAAATGATTATTCCTAGATCTTGTTCTTGTTTTACAATTCATAAGTTTGAGCTGTGTTCTCTTCATTAAAACTAGAGTGGTTGAATTCAGATTTCTAATCCTAAAACAGGAGTGATGTGTTCCATTTCATCTTTCACGTTACACGAGAGTGTAACTGCTCAGCAGAGGGTTGCTGGGATTTTGGAGGGAAGCCGCGAGTACATGCTCTGGGGGAAGCAGCGAAGCAGATGCTGAAAGAGCCTGCGAGAGAAGTAGCAGAGAGGGAGACTGTGTGCATGGCTAAAGCAGCTGCTGGGAAAGAAAAAAAAAAAAAGTACTTGTTTTGGTAACTGGGGGAAGAGCCCAGTGTGAGGGCCAGTTTCAGCCGTTGGGAAAAAAAAAAAGAGCATGTAGTTACCCAGAAAAGATTATAACGGGAGAGTTAGTAGTACTACGGATGCAGAATTAAGTGTCTCTGAAGATGCCATGTGTATACTGCAGCAACCTGACACAGATCACATAAGGGTAAAATTCAATTGGGACCTAAAATCTCCACTCAGCCTCGAATTCCAGCGATTTGGGGAAGAGAAGAGGAACCTGGAACATTCTGCTGCCGGCCTGCTTGAAGTACCAAAATGGCTAGGCTCTCACTGGCAGCCCTTTACAGAGGAAGGTGAGGCCTGCCGGTCTGAAAGCTCACTGCGGCTGTGCTTGAAGGAAGAGGCTGCTCGTTAATCAGGTCCTGTCTACCTGCTGTTCTCTCCGGACCTTCAGCAAAGCAGAGAGCCTCACCTTTCATTCCAATGAGAGGCGAGTAGGACCCAAAAATACTGTTCATGGTGAAGAGCGAGGAATGTGCAGCTAATTATTACAAGGGAAGTATTTTCAAGGAAGATATTACCCATAACATGGTGTTGTCTTACAAAGCTCTCCAAGTGACTGCAATGTGAACCTATCAAATCTTCCTCATTCACTTAATAAAGTCTTTGGGAAGAAACAACTTTGAATATGGACATGTAGTGGTTTTTAAATCCCTGCCAGAAGTAAATAAGATGTTTTCCCCTCACCAGAGAGGCTAAAGCTGAAAAATGTGTGTTAAAAATTCAAGTTTATGTAATCTAAGGGCACTCAGAACCAACTCCAAGAGGAGAAGGGGAGCGCGAGCTTGGCCTGGTGGGAAATGTCAGCGCGCCACTTGGGAACCAGGAGCCATCCTAGAGGCAAGCTGCTTCCATGAACGAAGGTCATGTGGAAGCTGAGACCGTGACGTGTCCTTCTCCATCCCGCCACCATAGTTCCTGCCATGTCCTGTTTTATTTTCTTTCAAGTTTCTGCCTTGGGGGAGGATCACTGGAAACAAAAAAGGTACAAGCTACACGGAGAATGGGGACAGATGAGAAAAACTATAATATCCTGGTTCTCTGACATTACAGACAAATCATTCTTTGACAATAAAAACAAATGCAGCGGAAAAAAAAAATAATAAAGTTGGCACATCCATTTCTCAGCCAGTCAGTTAGAAAGCCCAAACCAGGCCTGGGGTGAGGCAGCATTTCAGTACTGTCAGGTTTTTAACAAATAGCTTCCATCCCAGCTAAGTAAGGGACCAATGTCCAACTCCACTATTTAGCATACGTGGGGAAGGTGCAAAGCATCTGAACAGATAGCAAATGGGCCGCAAACAAAGCTCAAGGGAGGTGACCAGGAATAGAAGGCGATTCAGAAGATTTTTAGCAATAAGCACAGCCCTTGGTTTCTCAATCCAGGCAAAAAAAAAAAAAAAAAAAGCAATCACAACGGAAAATCTGCAGGGTGCTCTCGCAGAATCAATGCTCCGCGGATTTTTTCTAAGCGTTCAAGATGGCATCCATTGAAACTTAGATTTTAAGACATTCTATAAATTCATATTATGAGCCGTCAGTAACAATGTACACCAGAACATGTTCATTTCATCACTACAGTAACTTTTGGGCACATTTGATGTTTTATTTTGCAAGATTCGTATTGCAGCAGACCAACTGGAAACATTTTCATCGCATCAGGCACCCAAGACACTTCCCAGCACTGTAATATCTGAAGCATTTTTCATGATCATTAAAAACTCAGCACGAGGTGTCCACTCTGTGTTAGGGACATGAGAAATGCAATGAAGCACTATTTCATTCCATGTCATTTCCAAACAAAACAAACCCCCTCCCCCCATGAATTTCAATAGGTTTTTGGGGGGTTTTTTTCCATTTGCTTTCAAAAACAGCAAGCACCCGGCCCCAGTCTCATCGCCTACCACCACTGTAGCAAAACAAAAAAAAACCCCAAAAACTCAATGCCACCAAAATGTTAACACCTGTGCCCCAACCCACTGGATGCCTCTTACCGCTTGTCTCTCCTGCCCCAGCAGGTACCAGTCTGAAAACGGCCCTGGTTAGTAGCCCTGAGATCAGCACCACTTCGCCGTGCAGCCGTAAGCTGTAGGGCTGCAGGACCGGCCGCTGCCTTTTCTAAAATCAGAGGGACTGGGGAGTTCTCCTGCCCCATTTGGAGTAAGAGGCACCTGGAGTATGGGGGGGCATTAGGGGAAGCCCATGGGGGTTGCAGTGTTTTAACTTTTGCCTTGCTGGGGGAAGGAGCCTGACCCCCTCAGTGACCTTTTCTTTTTTCCTGTTTCTTTAGATGTTTATTTCATTTCAAAAGATGATACAGAAAAAGTCAAACCGTATTTAAAAACACCAGCAAAAACAAAAGGAAGCAAAATATTTATTTTTTTTTAGCAATCACCCCTATTCTGTGGCAGCCTAAACTCTTCCACTTTTTACTTTGAATTTAATTTAAAAAAAATACTCATTGATATGTTTAACTGCAAAGACAGATTGCAGAGGTTTGTTTTAACTGTTCATATGTAGTTAAATAAACTCAGAGTAAAGACTGGAATAGCCCGAAATGCTGCACAGGCTCCAGATGTGATACAAGAACTACAAACCAGTGAGCTTGACATCAGTGCTGGGCAAAATGCTGGGCAAAATGTTAGAATCTATCACAAAGAACAAAACTACTGAACATATGGGCAGACATAGTTGAATGACAAAAAGCCAACCTGGATTTAGCCAAGGAAAGTCTTACCTCACCAATCTGCTACAATTTTTTTGAAAGCGTGAATAAACATGTGGATAAAGGTGAGCCAGCTGATATAGTGTTTCTGGATTTCCAGAAAGCATTGACAAATTACCTCATGAGAGACTCTTGAGGAAATTAAAAAGTCATAAGATAGGAGGCAATGTCCTACTGTGGATTGAGAACTGGTTAAAAGATAGAAAACAGAGAGTAGGGCTAAATGGCCAATTTTGTCAATAAAGAAAGGTGAATAGTGAACTGCCCCAGGGATCTACACTGGGACCATTGCTTTTTAACATGTTTATGAATGACCTGGAAATGGGAACAGCAAGTAAAGTGATCAAGTCTGCTGATGATACATTTTTCAAATTTATTAAATCACATGGGGATTGTGAGAAATTGCAAGAGGACCTTGCAAGACTGAGAGCTGAGCATGTAAATAGCTGATGAAATTTAATGTGGACAAGTGCAAAGTGATGCACTTAGGGAAGAGAAACCCATTTCTAGCTACACAATGCAAGGTTCCATACTAGGAATCACCACTCAGGAAAAGGATCTAGGCATCATTGTAAATACATTGAAATTTTCTGCTCAGTGTGCAGCAGCAGCAGCCAAGAAAGCAAATAGAATGCTAGGAGGGATTATTAGGAAAGGAATGGAGAATAAAACGGAGAATATCATAATGCCTCTGTACAGCTCCACGGTGCCACCTCATCTTGAGTGTTGTGTTCAGTTGTGGTCACCACATCTCAAAAAAAAAATGCAGCAGAATTAGAAAAGGTGCAGAGAAGGGCGACGAAAATGATAAAAGGGGATGGAATGACTCTCCTATGAGGAAAGGCTAAAGAGGTAAGGACTCTAGAACAGAGTTGGCTATATGATAGAGGTCTATAAAATAATGAGTGGCGTGGAATGAGCAAACACATATTAGATGTTTACCCTTTCAAAACGTACAAAGACTAGGTGATATGCAATGAAATTACTAAGCAGCAATATATTTAAGACACATAGAAGAATATATCTTTACTCAAGTTCTGATATTTGTTGCAAGATGATGTGGTACAAGCTATTAGTGTAGCTGCATTTGAAAAGGTTTGGACAAGTTCCTGGAGGAAATGTCCATAAATCATTAAGGTGGAGGTGGGAAAATCTACTACTTAACCCTGGGATAAGCAGCATAGAATCTATCAACTTTTTGGGATCCTGCCAGGTACCTGTGACCTGGATTGGCCACTGCTGGAAACAGGATACTGGGCTTGATGGACCTTTAGTCTGACCCAGTATGGCAAATCTTATCTTCTTATATATACACACAGAACACACTCGCACACCTACACAAATACAGACCAGTTTAATTAAAGAAGTCAGTAGATGAAACAGCCAGGAATACTGCACGCTAATAATCCAACTTCAAAAACTCTTTGTGCCAACCCAGTGGCTCATTAAGTTTTGTGGACTGCCCTGTGCATGGTCCAAGTTGAATCCCCAGGTTGGATCTTCTGCTCCCCAGATCAGCCAGGGCTACAGAGGGAGCATTCACAATGCTCTATTCCCCCGGTAGGGAGGGAATCCTGGTCATTGCCCAAGGATAACACCTGGTGGCTGAATTCAGCACCATAATTGCAGGGTTCCAAAAGGAGACCTGGTCTACAGACCCCTGGCCCCAGACTATCACTAGAGATGTGATCTCACTGAAAAAAAGTCAGTTTCCTTTTGTATTTGGAAAACAAATCAAATTTCGTTCAGGTTTCATTTCTCCTAGTAACAGGCTACAGCAACTAGCCCAGGCAAATTTTTACCACTAGAGTGTGGCCATTGCTGTTATTCCTAAATTAGATTCCTAAATTAGATCCTGCAGCCTGCAGCCTTCTCTAGTGATGCCTAGAAATGATGAAAAATCAGCACAGGACCTTCAGCAACTTCACGCACTGACAGATCCCGTGGCACCCCCTCCTCCTCCGACAGAGGCTTCCTATTACAGTGGAAACCTGTGTGAGGGGCAAGTGCAGCACAGGGTCCATCAGTGCACAAAGGCTGCTAAAAGCCCTACCCCATGCTCTCCACCTGAAGGGAGGAAGTGGAGGATAACTCCCCTCCCCCACTTCCTATGGCCACATATCACCTTAATCCAGCCCTAGGCCCTCACCCACCAAAAACTACAGGGCTGCTAAATTAACCCCCCACCCCCGCCAAATCCTACACTCAACCCCCTTCCAAAGGCCTCTCACCTCATCCGTGGACATCACCAATGTCCAAATAGGGCAGGAGTGAGGCCCAGTCACTGCTACCCATCAGGTCCCTATTGTAAGATGGTGCCAGCTGGCCGTGAAGCTACTACCATTTTGTTGTACGGTCCTATGTTGTACAATTCTTCAACAAAATGGTGCTGGATTATTAGCCATTTTGAAATCGGCACCCAGCAGGACACAAATGGCTGGGGATAGCTTCTACCTCAGCAACCTCCAGAGGAGAGTTATGGGCAGACCCTTGGAATGGCTTTAATTTTTTAAAATGTGGGGGTGCTAGGGAGCTTTCAAATAAGCAAAGCAAAATGAAATAAATGTAGGTGTACACCACTAGCTGTCACTGCAATGATTGGACTAAACAATCGGGGTGGGGAATTCCCCCCCAGTAAGTGTGAATGAAGGCTGATTGGTGCCCGATGCCAAGTACAAAGGAGCAATATGAGACGAGTTAAAAAAAAAAAAGAGCTCTCTGTTTCTGCAAAAAGTCACCACTACAATTTGCTACATTAAATAGCAGGAACTCAGGCAGTACTTCGTTTTTAGAGGCAACATAAAATCCCTTTGACTACGTTTGACACACCTACACATCTTTCTAAAGACTTTCCAGTAGTCATCGTGGTTGCTGGAGTCTTAGCAACTTGTGATACCTTTTGGAGAGCCAACAAAGCAAAAAGAGAGAGCATAGAAGAAAACCCTTTCAGAACGGTGATGAATGTCTCTCTCTCTTCGCCAGTCATCCCCAAAACCTATCATACATCCATACGCGTGCCTGCGCTCACCTCTCCTCCTTAACATTTGAAAACACCACCCTCACCCACGACACTTCCGGCGCCCTAGGCGATCGCCTGCTAATTTGGTCTCTGATGACTGGCAAGGGTCTGCGGGCTCACTGTCGGGCCGATACAGTAAGGAGCGGTAGGAAGAGCTGCGTTAGTGCCGGGCGCACCCGCGTTTGCCGCATGCACGGTCCGGCTCACCTACCGTCCAAGAAGCGTACGTGAAGCGTTAGGCCCGCGAAACCCATTTTACTGTATAGGCGCTTTATACAGCGCCTATACAGAATCCTGGGTGCACTGGTACCTGTCATTTCAAATGAAATTTCAAATGACATTTGAAATGACAGGTACACGTGACGCCAAACGTCGTGACTTCACGCCTTGAGCGCCCAAATTGCACAAGCGTATACAGGCGTGCATTCATTCGCCGCCGGCAGGGGCTGTTGGAATCCGCTTTTGCTGCCGGCTCCCTCCGGCTCGATGAACGCACGCCCGCCGGCTCCCGCCAGTAAGTTTACTTTTATTACTCTTTATTCACTTTTGTTTTAACTTTTGCCCTGCGCCTTGCCTCCTTTTTCGCTTTCGTTGCTTCGGGAGGAGGGTAGAGAGGACTGGGCTGCCCCTTTTTCGCTCACCGGCCAGGGCAGGTGAGCGAGGGCTGGGGGAAAGTTTGCTGCTTACCCCTACCCCTGCCTCTAACGCAGGGGTAGGGGTAAGCCGTAAATTAGCAGGTTAAACGCGTGGCTAAACTGCAGGTTAAACAGGCGATAGTCGGGGCGCGGGTTACTGTATGGGAGGGAATAGCTAATCCGATCGTTTACATCTCATATACATGCCGCGGGCGGAAGGGGTTACCCGTTGATTTAAAGAGGCGGTAAGAATGGGTTAAAGGGGCTAGTGAATCACGGGATGGACTAACGCAGCCAAATTGTGAGTAAAAGGCGGGTTAGAAACAGGGTAACCGCGGCCGCACTTTACTGTATTGACCTGTGTCACAGTCCCATCATCCTTCTGCGTGGCGGCTGGCATCCTCAGCTGTCCTTACACCTGGCAGTCTTTTACTTTCCGTAAACACAGTTACACTTATCCTGGACTCCTGGGTAGATTTTAATTTTTCAAGCAGCAGAACCTGATTTCCAGGCCCGCCCTGGAGCCTTCCAGATCCAAGCCCCCCCCCCCCAGCTGAAACTTGAAAGCTCTTATTAAAGTCAAGTCCCAAGCTCTTTGAATCTTGCCAATTGCTTACTTCTGTTTCTCAAAACTCGCCAGGAGATCACTATTTTCTGCACAAAGCATAAACCGGCAGCATTAATTATTTTGTCTCATAGCTGATAGGCAGCGATTTACGCTCTTTACTCTGATCTAATTTCCTACTTTCTCCGGCTTTTAATTTTTATGAGATTTTTTTTTTCCTCATTTTGCTCCTTTCTTTTCATCCTACCACATTTCTACGGTGCCTCGCACACATACGTGCCCTCTCCTCTCTCACTGAATAAATCCTCCAGCTCTAAATCTGTTTAGGCTGTAGCCCTTCAGATAAAACTTAGGATGCAAAGCTTTTAACTGGTGCACACCCAGTCATTCCCCCAGTGTCACAATCAAAACTCAGAATAACGCCCGGACATCGTACGCACGGATTCTGGCTTTCAGCCTTTACTAGGGGCTGAGCCCCCTTGCTCTAAAGTCTACTCTTCAAATGAAATGACCTTTTCGCTTTCTGGATGATTCATCGCCGTGCTCTTTGACCATCTCAACCACACCATTTGCTATTGTAATGCAGGAGGCACATAACTCATTGCACATCAACGGTCCCGTCGGCCATCAGATTTTCCAATACTGACAGGCCTTCTATGGCTTTCTTTTTTTTTTTGGCACCACCTTCTCAGTGAAAAGGTTTTCATAGGCGCGAAGCTTTCACTCCGAACCACAGTTAGGATCTGGAGCTGTGAGTCTTCGATCTCAATTTCCTGGGAATTTTTTGCCTAGTGCAGGGTTTCTCCAGCCTACTGCTATACAGATACATGAAATAGAGCCTGTCCCTGCCGCACGGAGCTTACACTCTAGTTGAGACACACAGATAAGACATCATTTCTAGTTATTATTTAATATTACAGTGAAGAAAAACTTGTCTGAGGTAAAAGGATCAAGCTCAGGGAGACCCTTACCTGGGAACCCCACGATGATTGCACATGATAAACTGGCACATGCAAGCTTATCTCATGCATAGTCATTGGGTATATCCTAAAAAAAAAAGCCAACTGGCTGTGAAGCTGCAGGGACAAGTTTAGGAAGCCCTAAATGTATTTTATATCCCCTTCCAGCTCTTTAGAAACATAGATGTTGGCACAAAAGGCCCATGTGGCCCACACAGTCTGCCCATGCCTACCTGCCTAGGTTGCTGTGACAGGTCTTACTTTATCTGTGGGCATCCCCTGCCCTCATCATTGTCTGTTTCTCCTATTGCTTTGGCTCCTGTAATTACTGATGGAAGTCTGTTCCAGGTGTCCACTACCTCTCAGTGAAAGTGCATTTATTTTCTTCTGCTCCTTTTCAGCTTTCTTCCCTTCGGGCTTCGTATGAACTTTCATTCTATGGAAATTGCTTCCTTGTGGCATTTTACTAAAGCAAAGCATTTTCAGGTTGCGGCAGTAAGAGTGCTCAGCTGGGGGCCGCGCACCAGGGATCCTTCTAGAACCCTGAATATGACCACCAGACGATACCACTGCACAGTGACTGGCACTCCCTCCCCCCTACCCAGGAGCAGTAGCATCCCCAGCCCCGGCTGAGGCAGAGGGCAAAAGGCCCAACCCAAGAATTAAACCCAGGCCCTCTGCATGGCAGGGCGCACCGCCACCAAGCCCTAGGCGGGTTATACTTTAAATACCTTTGTATGTCTCTGTTATAAATAAGTAGAGAAAGACCTCTGTCTCCGGACACTGGAAACTTGCTGATACGTTGACGTTATTTCACAGACAAGCAGACGTTTGCCACAGGGAGGTTCCCCTTTACTAGCGGTTAATGCAGCACAACCCCAGATGTTACAGATCTCTCTCTCTGTGCTCCAGGAGAGGATCCTGATGAACAGGAAGGCTAACATACACTCTACAGCAGTCCTCACCTCTGCCGAGAGTCAAAAATGAAAAATGCCGTCACTCTGATTCTCCGTATTGCCCTGGATTTCTCTGGGAAAACAACTGGATTCTCTTTGAACCTGATTTGTATTCATGCAGCCAATAAGCAGCAGTGTAGGGGGGTCAGGGGTGATGCTGGCCCATGCCCCAGTTCTGTTTGTCAGTGCCCTGAATTAATAGGGCTTGCAAAGGGGTGCCTCCAACTTCCCCCTCCCCCAAAGGGGCATCACGGCAGAGGTCAAGGGGTAGCAGGGATGGAAGCGTTCCGCTTGGAGGTTTGCTGAGCGGGAGGCCTTTGCAGTCTTGCCAGTTTGGTGATTTCAGATGCTGAGGAAGGGAGGAGGCAAGGGTCAGGGTTCTTAGAGGTCTGGAAGATAAAGTGTCGGAATAATATTTCTAGAAAGCTGGCAACCCTGCCGCACTCCCAGGAATCTTACCACCTGCTTCCCACCCTGCCCCAGCATCTGCCTCCCCAGGGAGGTGGGTGAATGGTGGGGTCTGCGTGTGGCACACACTCTCCCACTCAAACCACCCTCATACGGTCTTGCTTCCTGTCCACCTCCCTCTCCTTTCCTCTACCCTTCTCCCTTTCCCCTACAATCTCTAATATTCTCAAACCTCGACCACTGTAATTCCCTACTTCTGGGACTTCCGACTGGCCACCTATAACCCCTGCAATTACTGCAAAATGCTGCAGCTAGACTACTGACCGGAACAAGGAAATATAACCACATCACGCCAATTCTGATCGCTCTGCATTGGCTCCCTGTACAATCTACTTACAATAATATTCAACAACATTTATCTGAACAATGCGGATGGGAATAACTTTTAAACCACATATTCCACCATGAACGCGCAGATCACAAAACAAAGGCCTAGAAATCCCGACCATAAGAAACTCTCATCTAATGCAAACAAGAGAGGCAGTGATTTCAGTCACTGGCCCAACAATGTGGAACTCCATGCCAGAGGACCTGCGAACAATTACAGACATTAAAAAATTTAAGAGTGAGTTGAAAACTTTTCTTTTCACAAATGCCTGTCTGACAGAAAACTCTGTTGCCATGAGTCTGATAACCAAAAATGTACTGACCAATTCCCCCTAACCTAACCAGTTATGTCTTTCCTTAATTGTACCTGCCTTGCATATGCACCCTCTGTCTTTAAATGTTTCCCTAGTTTACTACTGTACATATGCCTACCTCAGGTTTTCATTATTTATTTATGAATGTTAAACCTGTACACCGTTATGAACTAATGATTTTCACACGGAATGACAGTATATAAAACACATAAATAAATAAATGTCCTCTTCAGTGCTCTCTGCTATCTTGTTGGAACCCGCAGTCTCAGGACTTGCCAATGGAAATCTGCTCCCGCCTCCAGTGGTGTTAGGATTCATGGGTTTTGTGAACCCTTGGCCCGAGGTGAGGGTTGAAACCACCTGTGGGAAGGAGCCCCACAGGTCCTCACCGTCGGGAGGCGAGGTCAGCTGCAGCAAGAGATACAGTAGTAGTGGTAGAGAGGTAGGGCATCTTGCGTCACAGCCACCTGATCGCAGGAGCTTGCAGAGAGTACTATGAGGTGTCCCGAGGAGCAAGGCAAGAGACACAGTTCGGAGGGGATGCACAGTATTCAGGCAGAACTAGAGATGCAAGTACCAGAGCAGAAGCCTCCAACAGAGAAGCGCTAGGCAGGCCCCGAGGAGCGGGGAGCGCGAAACAGGAACTTCTGGAGGAATGCAGCAGAGACTGTCCCGAGGGGCGGGATAGCGTAGCGAGAGAGGCTCTGGTGTGATGACGTAGGCTGAGCCAAGGAGCGGGGCTGCGCATGATGGAATCTCTGGTAGAGAAACGTATGCACTGCCCCGAGGAGCAGGGAAGCGTGGAGTACAGTCACTGGCATAGGCACTGCCCCGAGGAGCGAGGAAGCGCAGAGTCAAGTCTCCAAAGCAGCAAGATAGTTCGAGGGACAACCCCAAGAAGCAGGGAAGCCGGCAGGCAGGACCCCTGGAAGGCGCAGGGGCTACCTGGAGATGAGGTCTCCAACTGGAGCGCGAGCAGGCCCCCGAGGAGCGGGTACCCAAGCCAGAGGCCAGAGCTGCAGGTAGATCCAAGATAGGAACCACAGGTCCGATGAGACAGGAGCAAGCACCAGTAGCGAAGGAACTCATTGCCAAGTCAATTAGCAAAGGCCGAGGGAGGTGCTTATGAATCCTAACCTTGAGATGTCATCAATCGTGGACGCTCTTGAGGTTCCCGCCATTGGACCTTTAAAGGGAGGCCCAGTGGCACGTGCGTGCACCTAGGAAGGCTCGGAGTCGGCGTGGGGATCGGCGGTGTCCCAGCCACCATGAGGAGCCTTGAGAACCCGGAAGAATGTGGTGGTAGTGGCTAGCCCCAGCCGCGAGTTGACCCAGAGAGGAGAGCAGGGCAACACATGACATAAGTTGAATCGGTCGCAGCTGTCAGCGACTGACAATCATAAGAAGTGGTGGTTGCAGGAGGATCATCTGAGAAAGGGAGTTCCCTTGTCCTCTCTGACCTGGTTGGTAATTACAACAGATGTGAGTCTCCACGGTTGGGGGGCTCACTGTATGGAGTTAGCGGCCCAAGGGCGTTGGAATGCCGAAGGGTCCCACTGGAACATCAAACACCTGGAAGCCTGGGCGGTACGGCTGGCATGTTTGCAGTTCAGCCACTGGCTGCGGGATCAAGTAGTTCATGTGATGTCGGACAACACGACAACGGAGGCCTACATCAGTCGAAAGGGAGGAACCAGAGCTAGCAAGTGTCGCAGGAAATAGACCAGCTTATGGAATGGGCGGAAGGTCATCTGCAGATGATCTCGGCCTCTCACATTGCAGGAAAAGACAACTTAAGAGCGGACTTTCTCAGCAGGGAGAGTCTGGACCCAGGATAGTGGGTGTTGTCAGCCGAGGCATTTCAGCTGATTTTGGATCTCTGGGGCCTTCCATTCCTAGACCTGCTGGCAACTTCTCGCAATGCAAAGGTTCCTCTATTCTATGGTCGCAGGAGAGATCCGTGGTCCCTGGGAATAGACGCTCTCATACAGGTCTGGCTGGAAGACAGCTTGCTTTATGCCTTTCCTCGTGGCCCTTGCTGGGCAGGATAATTCGCAAGATCAAAGGCCACGGGGGGGGCTAGTTCTCCTGGTGGCGCCAGACTGGCTCAGGCAGCTGTGGTCTTCAGATTTGCAAAGATTCCTGGTGGAGGCCCCCCTTCGCCTTCCACCGCACATGGATCTGTTACAGCAGGAAATGTTTCTTCATGAGGATCTGACTCTGTTCTGTCTTACGGTTTGGCTCTCGAGAGGGCTCACTTGTTAAAGCATGGCTATTCCTCTGCGGTGATTGCATCTTACTTCCCACTTGCAAATTCTCCTTTTCCTTGGCTTATGTGCGAGTTTGGAGATTTTTTGAGGTCTGATGTGAGGAGTGGGGTGTTCTTCCTCATTCAGTTAAGATCCCTCTTCTAGATTTTTTTGCAGGATGGATTGAATAAAGGCTTGGCCCTTAATGCTTTGAAGGTTCAGGTTGCGGCTCTTGCCTGTTTCAGAGGCTTGGTGAATGGTGTTTCCTTGTCGTCTCATCCTGATGTGGCCCGTTTTTTGAAGGGAGTGAAGCATCTTAGGCCTCCCTTGAGGTTACCGGTTCCATTGTGGATTATCTTGGTGCTGGATTGTGCTGGAATCACTGCCACCCTATTCTTCCTTGTGTTTTATGCACTGAATCAGTAAACTATCCATATACATTGATTAAACGTGCGCACCATTTTGTACTGCTACGTCGGATCAAATTTAACCCAAGCACAAGGGATTGACTGCCTTAGCGAGATTCCAGGAAGCTCCTGGTAGGTCCCAGTGATGAAACTCTACCAGGCTCCACGGCTGGAGGAACTCCACAGTGGCTGCACAAGTCTAAAGATGGCTCTCCCCCCACCCTCCCCCCCCCACACACACACACACGCACAGACATACAACACACACAACTGCAGCCAGTACTGGAGGGCTGAGTTACTGACTGCTGGAGAAGGAGGGTAAGGCAAACAGTAAGAACAGGGGCGGCTCAAGGCAATCTGCCTGAGGCGAAGGATGAAATGGTGCCCCCCCCCCCCCCCTCATGGCCTGGTGCAGGTGAAATCACCGAGAGCCAGGGAAGGGGAGAAGGCAATGGAGGGTGAAGTGACTTGCCCAAGGTCACAAGGAATGGAAATAGGATTTGAACCTTGGCTTCCCCTGTTTGCAGCCCACTGCTCTAACCACTCAGTTTTTGGGCCTGTTATTTTTTTGTTCTCAGTCTTTGGTGTCCGCACTAGGAGGTGCCGGAGAAATGTTTAATGGGCTGGGGCAGCTCCATCCCCTGGGTCTTATAAATAGGATTCCCCCATTCCCTATTGCCTGCCTCCCACCCTTCTCCAGGATCTGCCCCCTGGGGGCGTGAGAGGTTGGTGAATGGTGGGAGTTCTGTGTGTGTGACACACTCTCTCTTAGGGCTGATACAAGGGTATTAGATGCCCTAGACAAACCTTACAGCCTTTCATTCTCCCTTTTCTCCCCTCCCCATATAATTAAAACTTATGCATTCTTTTCCATTTTAAAATTTATTAACTTCCCCAACCTAAAAAGGCAGATTGCATATGGAAAACAGACATTCAAAGTACAATCTTCTGAAGTAAAAATATCACTTACAACATATATATTATATAGGCATACACTGCAAAAAACCCCACACTTTCAATAATAATAGTTTAATAGAGTTAATAAACTAACTTTCTCATAGTAATCAAGGCGGTTTACTGGATACCATATGGTATTGGGCCTATGGTAAAATGCACTGGGTGTGGCCTTGGCCCACAGAAAGCTAAGACTAAACTGATCTATAATTCCAGTATTGTAAGCCTTCCATATCATAATTGTCAGCATTCAACCTGTGAAAAATGCTATACTGCAAATATTACATCAGGCCCTAAACACCACTACACCTCCTAATAGGAGTCAGATTAAAGCCAGGTTCTCCCGACACAGAAACTACATGCTAGCAGAATACCTAAAGCCTCAGTCACACAAGCAGAACACAGACAGACTCTCATCAAATACAGAATAAAGAGATTATAAATATAAACTGAAACGTGCAGACAAAAGCTGAACTGGAAATCACAAAAAGCCAAACTCTGTAAGCAATGCAAACATAAGCAAGAAGTATAAAACATTAAACATACCAATAAAAAGAATGTCAAATCTGCAGATAAATTCAGTCAAAAACGTATAAAAATGTTGAAAATATTACCAAACGCATAAAATATTTCAAAACAGCAGATACATCACATCCAATAATTAAAACTAGCAAGGATAAAAAAACAAATCTCCCACTCTCCATATCTGGGAACTTTAGATTTCCTTTCCTCCTGAGATTGTCATAGATTGGAGAAGAGTACACAAACTGTAACCTCTCTCACCCATGCACATGCATGTGCACAGGCACTCTGACTCATAAATACACATATACACACATACATACATGCACACACAAACTCCCTTCTCATATATACACATACCCCTACCACCCTCTCATACACATAGACAAACTCACCCCCACATACCCTCTCAGACACTCCCATCCTCCCTCTCATACGGACACCCACCCTCTCATACAGACACTTCCACCTTCCCTCTCATACAGACACCCACCCTTTCATATACCCACACACATATATACCCTCACCCTCTCATTTGCATAAGCACACCCTCATACACACAAAGCCTCCCTCACACACAGGCACTCACTCTCACAGGGCAAATATCTTTCACATGCACATTTTGGACCTTTTCTCTGCGCAGCATGTCTTCTTCTGCCGCCGGTTGTGGGGGAAACGCTGGCAGCACCACAGTGACTCTTCTTTGGCCGGGGGATCATCCTTTTGCTGGCAGGGAGTAGAAAACCCACCAGCACATCGCACTTCCGCACCATTGGGACCTTCTGTTTGCTGGCAGGGAGTGGGAACCCTGCCAGCACATCACAATTCTGCACCGCCATGGGACCTTTCTTTTGCTGGCGGGGAGAGGAAACTCTGCCAAGCATGTCGCTGTTTCACGCTGCCAGCACGCCAGATTTTCCTGAATGAAGGGTGAGGTGGCAGTGGCAGGAAGGTTTCAGGGGGTAATTTTGCCGCCTCAGAATCTTGCCGCTTGAAGCGCCCACCTCATCCTGCCTCATTATAGAGCCGCCCCTGAGTAGGAAGAAGCATAAAGTAGTGAGGAGAGATTGGAGCATAAACGTCAGGTCAGGGGAAGGCAGGGAAAGAGAGACAGACAGATAGGAGAGAGATAAAGGGGAGAGTATGAGGAAAGGAAGAGGAAAGGAAGAGGAGGGCCGATTGAAGAGATATTAGAAAGGGGAGGTGAATCAGGGGCACACTGTACACCCAACTGTTTCAGCAGGTCCAACACATCCAGAGGACACCCAGTCTGCTCTTGTCAAACCCCAAATGAAATTTAAAAAACAAAAAAAAAATACAGTTACTAAATATAAAAGATCTATACCACGATAGATTTCTTATCACACTGTGTAATGGCATTCTGAGACTTGTGAGTGACATCATCTGTTACTGTCCTTGCTCTGACTTTAAACGCTTCAGGTTTTATCATATGCCAACAAAAATGTCAAGAAGCATTTATATTGCAGATAAACCTGGAGAATCCTATTTCTCTTAGAACCAGGCTAGCAAGGTCAATGTGTGGGCGAGATGATGGTGCAAGGAAGAGGGATTCCATTTTGTAAGGAACTGGGGAACCTTTTGGGGGAAGGGGGAGTCTTTTCCGAAGAGATGAGATCCACCTTAACCAGGGTGGAACCAGGCTGCTGGCGCTAACCTTTAAAAAGGAGATGGAGCAGCTTTTAAACTAGAACAAAGGGGAAAGCCGACAGTCGCTCAGCAGCGCATGGTTCAGAGAGAGGTATCTTCAAAGGATACTAATGATGCATTAGAATGAGGGCATCCCGACAGTGAGGTTCCAATAATAAGAAAAGTAGTCCAAGTGCCTGTAACTAAAAACTCACCTCAGCCAAAAGATTCCAATTTATCCCTATCAACTGAAAAGCAGGTTGTTAGTACAAACCAAAAAATGGAAATGTCTGTATATCAATGCCAGAAATTTAAGAAGTAAGATGGGAGAGTTAGAGTGTATAGCAGTGAATCTTGACAGACTTAATTGGCATCTCAGAGACATGGTGGAAGGATAAGAACCAATGGGATATTGTTATACCAGGGTACAAATTATATCGCAATGATAGGAAAGAGCAATTTGATGTATGTGTGTGTGTGGGGGGGGGGTGCTTTATGTCCAAGATGGCCCCTGTGGACTCTCCACCAACACCTTGGCAACAGGTCTCCCTACTCTTCAGTAGTGCGTATTGCTCCAACATTCCTTGTCTTCAGTTCCAGCATTTCTTGTCTTCAGTTTCTGCATTATGTGTCTTCAGTTTTTCAGCCCAGCCTCCATGTCTTCAGTCCTTCAGTCCTCCAATTCATCTTTCCTGCCTGCCTACCTGTTTTGCTCCTTGCCTTCCTGCCCTGTTTATCCGTCACGCCATTCTCTTCGGACGGATACTTGATATTGACATCTGCCTGATTTCTGGATATTCCTGATCACCACCTACAACTGACCACTGCCTGCCTCTGGATTCTCCTGATCGCCGCCTGCCACAAACCTTTGGCTACCACCAGATCCAACTTGCCTACTCCTACTATGACCCAGGTACCTTGATGGATCTCTCCACCTTCAGCAGAGGCCCCCACTTAACCCTACCAAACCCAGCACCCAAAGGCTCAACCTGAGAACATGGGTTGGTATAAGCAAAGCTCCAGTTGAGCCTCTTCCTCATTCAGGTCTGCTTGCTGACAGTGGGGAATGCAGGGCTCCTCCTTGTGCAGTTGCATCATCCCTGTCTCAGTCTAAGGGTCCACAGATGCAATACCTGCAAGGATGTTGGATCAACTGTTAGATGATGGGTTAAAGGGGCATTTAGGGAAGATAAGGCTATTGCAGAAAGACTAAATGAATTCTTTGTAATAGTGTTTACTAATGAGGATGTTGGGGAGATACCAGTTCCAGAGATGGTTTTCAAGGGTTCAGATGAACTGACCCAAATCATGCTGAACCTGGAAGATGTAGTAGGCCAGATTGACAAACTGAAGTGTAGCAAATCATCTGGACCAGATAGTATACACCCCAGGGTTCTGAAAGAACTGAAAAATTAAATTTCAGATTTATTACAAGTAATTTGTAATCTATCATTAAAATTATTGATTGTACCTGAAGACTGGAAGGTGGCCAATGTAACCCCAATATATAAAAAGAGCTCCAGAGGTGATCTGGGGAAACTACAGACTGGTGAGCCTGACTTCAGTACCTTGAAAAATTGTGAAGACTATTATAAAGAATAAACTCAGATATCATATAGATAAACATGATTTAATGGGACAAGCAAAAATAAACTTACACAAGGGAAATCTTGCTTCACAAATCTGCTACATTTTTTTGAAAGGTGAACAAACGTGGATAAAGGTGAACTAGTAGAAGTGGTATGTTTGGATTTTCAGAAGGCATTTGACAAAGTCCTCATGAGAGGCTTAAAAGAAAACTAAAATCATGGGACAGGAGGAGATGTCCTTTTGCGGATTGCAAACTGGTTAAAAGACAGGAAACAGAGTAGTCTTTATTATACTTCTAAATTATCTGGAAAGAGGTACGATGAGTGAGGTGATCAAATTTGCAGATGACACAAAATTATTCAGAGTAGTTAAGTCTTAAGTGGATTGTGATGAATTGCAGGAGGACCTTGCGAAACTGGACAATTGGGCATCCATATGACAGACGAAATTTAATGTGGGCAAGTGCAAGGTGATGCATATAGGGAAAAATAACCCTTGCTGTAGTTACACAATATTAGGTTCCACATTAGGAGCTACCACCCAAGAAAGAGATCTAGGCATCATAGTGGATAATACATTGAAATCATTGGCTCAGTTTGCTGCAGCAGTCCAAAAAACAAACAGAATGTTAGGAATTATTAGGAAGGGAATGGCAAATAAAACGGTGGATATTATAATGCCTCTGTATAACTCCATGGTAAGATAGTATCTTGAATATTGTGTGTAATTCTGGTTGCCACATCTCAAAAAAGATATAGTTGCACTGGAGAAACTACAGAGAAGGGCGACCAAAATGATAAAGGGCTTGGAACAGCTCCCCATGAGAAAAGGCTACAGCGGTTAGAGCTGTTTAGCTTGGAGAAGAGATGGCTAAGGGGGGATATGATAGAAGTCTACAAAATTATAAAAGGATTTGAACGGGTAAAGTGAAACAGTTATTTACTCTTTCGGATAATACAAGAACTATGGGGCACTCTATGAAGTTAGCAAGGAACACATTTAAAACAAATCGGGGAAAATTCGTTTTCACTCAACGCACAATTAAGCTCTGGAATTCATTGCCAGAGGATGTGGTTAAGGTAGTTAGTGTAGCTGGGTTTTAAAAAAGTTTGGATAAGTTCCTGGATAAGAAATTCATAAACTGCTATTACTCACTAGGGAATAGCCACTGCTTGTTTCCGGCATCAGCAGCATGGGATCTGTTCCGACAGCTGGCAGTTCTTAGGAAGACAATAGCAAGAGTCAAAGTTCAGGGCAGGCAGTGAACTTCGAGAGCTAGTAAACAGGCCAGAGGTCAGGGCAGGCAGCAGACAAGCGAAGGTCAGGTCCAAAGCAGAGGGTCAAGGCCAGGAAGCAATTAGGAGGGACAGAAAACAAGCCAAGGTCATACTAAGAAGTCAAGCCAAGAGAGACAGGGCAAGTCAAAGAAAAGGACAGGCTAAGACCACTACAGAAAGAACCAGGACTGGGCAAGGAAGATGAACCAGAACACAGAAACATGGCTGGAGGCAGGACCACAGGCAGATAAGGCAGGGAGAAGCAACACACACCAAGGAGCAGATCACTCTGATGACCTGTTGCCGAAGCAAAGAGTGCAGAGCTGAATGGTTAGGAGCATTTATAGGGTGACATCATCCAAGCACAACTCCTGCATTTTCTCGCCTAAGCATGTATATCATGTACATAGCTGGGCACACGCGTGCCTAAGGTGTCCATTGCTATATCCATGCTGCAAGCGTATAATGGTGGCGCTTGGCCATGAAGAGGGAGCTGGATGCCAGTAAGTCAGGCAGCTCGGAGAGAGCAACTGGAGAGCACGGTTTCTAACAGCCCATACCCAATATGTTACAATAAACCTAATATCATATGGGTTCCAAGTGGGGGTTTTTTCCCAGAGTTTTCTGGTTGGCGCTGCAGCAGTAAATGTAACTATCACAAAATGTATTTTATATTTTTACCTCAGAATGTCCTTTATCATGAAAAAAATGTATTATCAATGCTTAATTTTAAATTGTGTGTGGGAAGGCTGGGGGGAGGCGTTGGGTATAAGGTATAGCTAGGGTGCCTAATACCCTTGTACCTATCCTGCTTCCTATGCCTATTAACTTTAACCTCTAGGGCAGAAAAGGTGTCAGGCCTCAAAAAAAAAAAAAAAAAACCATAAAGAAATCCATCATTCTTACTGGGACAGATATCTCTAGTATCGCACAGAAGGGAAAAAAAACTGCATCTGGATACTTGTTTTCAAGTACACTGAAACAGAATAGGGCACAAAATAACAGTACTTGTGTCCAAGATTTGGATATTTTTGGATGTAACTACTCACCTCTCCAAACCTGTCCTCAAGATGAGTTCCAATGCAGATACAGTAAGCATGTCCCTGCCCCAGAATCTAAGTTGGCACCTGAGGCAATGGGGATGAGCTTTCATTGTTAAAGAAATTTCCTGTTTCGTTGTGTTGTACAGTGTAACCTCCATACAAGAAAAGAGCACCGGCCTTTATTAGATTGTAAGCTCTACTGAGAAGGGTCTGTCATTTTTTGTGTGCTTGTGCAGCGCTGTGTATGTCAAAGAAATGTTAAGCAGTAGTAGCCTCATGTCCAGCCGGTGCCATTTTTAAATACTGACTCAGCAGGGCAGGAGCACCTGGGAATGGTTCATAATAGGCATTTGGATGTATGGATCCCACAAATGAGGTAAGATGGATCCAGAGGGAGGATGAAGCAAGGCCCGGGGGTAGGGCTTCAGCTTTTACACTTTGGGAGATCAGTTACTGGGACCTTTCTTGGCAGAAGGGGGGTCCAGCCCCTCCGCTGCCTTCTGTTTGTTTATTTTGTTTTAAATACATGAACTGAAATACATAAAAAATTATGAAAAAATAAAATTATGTATATATATATATATGAGGCAATGGAGGGTAAAGTGACATGCCCAAGGTCACAAGGAGCAGTAGGGGGAATCGTGGGGTCTGAGCCCTGGTTTCCCCTGGTTCTCAGCCTAGGGCTGGGGAAGGATGGGCTGCTCTTCCTTTAGGTAAATCTGTATTTTTGTTATTTCATGATGCTGAAAGACGACTTACTGTAGTGACTGGCTGTGGTTTCTTTGTACAAATCAACCATTCAGCAGTAAAATCTCCCGAATTGTACACGCCCTAAATGATAGTGAGAAAGAAATAACGCAGCTTAGGATTTCCCTCAGCTAGGCTGGCTCTGATTTTAGCCCGATTTCATGAAAATTTCCTTGCATAATGGGCTGGGTTTTATCAGGCTAGGCCAGGCTAACTGTCGGCAGAGTCAGAAGTCGCCCTATAAAAGCCAGTAATTGGCCAGATGCCCTGCTCGGAGGCGGGAGGAAGCAGTTTGTACAGCGTCGGCCATCGTGGTCGCGCCTCCTCCTCGCCTCCCCTCCCCCTGCAGTGACACGGACAGCGCGCAGCGGAGGACGCGGAGCATAGGAGAGCCCCTCCCCCTCTGTAGGGAAAGGAGGAGGAGGAGGGGCTTGGGACGGGACAGCAGCCGCTCTCCCCTTGGGATCCCCAGTTTCAAGCTGGCTGCCGGCAAAGGAAGGAGCCAGCAGGCAATCTTTATCTGATGTGGAGGAAAGGAACAGTTGAGGAGGAGGAGGTGATCAGGGGGCCAAATGCCCAGGGCTGGAAGGTGATTATGTGGTGTGGAACACTGGAGAGCAAATACTGAGAAGGGGGGTAAAGAGATGAATGCCGGGGTGGGTACTGAGCGGGTGAAGTGTGGGAGGGAGCATGGGGAAGGAATGAATGCTAGGGAGTGACGAGGCGGCCGTGAATGCTGCCTGACGATAACAGGTCAGTGAGATGGGGTGAATTCGCTCCCTGAACTCGGCAAAGCCAACTTTAAATGTCTGGCTCCTCTTTCCTTCCCCAGCTCTGCACTGCTCCATGTTCTACAACAGGTGTGAGAAGACAAGGGCTAGGAGTGGGGAGGAGAGGCATAGAGGGCATTAGAAAGAGGAGGGTGGGGTATGAGATCCATGGGGAATTGTGAGACGGAATGAAGAGGAGGGTACAAGAAACCCTGCGGTGGGATAAAGGTGTATAAGAGAGCTGGGGGAAAGTAGAAGGAGGTCACGTGGAGGTACTTGCGGGAGGTCCCCTCAGAGCTAGTAACCCTAATATTGTATTGTTTATTGTAGGGAGAGGTTTGGTGTAAACATGTGACACTGGAGCCTTATCCGTCCGTTCACTTCACTGATGCAATCTCTCCTTGCCAAGATGCTGCCTGCTTCAGCCATGCTAATGGGGCTGTCCGAGCGCCCTCTGGTGGTTACTATTAATCCCTGAAAATGTCAGTACACTGACAAGCCTAAACCATGGAGAGTATTAAGTCGAGAGAACGTAATGCCAACAATAGGAGCTATAGTGAATATCAAGGCAGTGCTGCCATTGCATCCAACAGAATCAATAATTCCTGCTTATCACATTCCATCGCAAAATCCATTACCGCTTGCCTCACAACTAGAAAGGCTGCAGCCAAGGTACCTTAGCTGCCTTTAAGTAGGAGACATTAAAGTATTAAAAATGCTATTGCTTTTAACAATTTACCTTGATGCCCAAGATCCCGTTTCTAAAATAGATATTCCATGTGGACTTGGGGTACTCCTGGGGGAATTCTGCGCACAAAAACTGAAAATTCTGCAAACTTTATATTGGTCAAAATAACACAATTTACATGACAGTCTTTAACTACATTTTAAATTATTACAGAAAAAAGTTGTTACTTAAAGTTCCAGAATTTTAAATATTTTGAGCAGAATTTCCCTAGAAATTCACTGTAAGAGTGTCCCTTCCACTCACTCTTCCTACTCCCCTGGCCAGTTTGCCCTCTCAGGCCCCAACTCCTCCACCTGCCAATATCTCTCCCCTTTACCTCTAGGCTCAACCCTTTCCACTCTATTGCCAGTCCCAGACTTTGACCCTGTTCTCAGTACTGCCCCTCACACGGGCTCCCTCTGTCCCTCCCTCTCTCACACACATGTTCCCTCTCTCTAATACACATACACATATCCTCATACAGGCTCCCTCACATACACAATCCCTTCACAGGCTAGCACCCTCACATACACACAATCCCTTTTTCATACACACGAGCTCCCAATCTCTCACACATTCATACACACTCCTTCACAATCTCCTCATATAGGCTCCCTCTCTCTGAAACCCACACTCAAGAATCCCCCCAGCCCCCCTCTCTTACCTCCCATGCTCTCTCTCACCCTCCTGCACTGTCACCCTCTCCTCCCCTCACATAGGTTCCCTCTCTGAAACCTACAATCATCCCCCCCACTCCCCCTCTTACCACCCTCCCCCACACATTCTCTCTCACCGGCATCCCCTTCCCCTCAGATAGGCTTCCTCTCTCTGAAACCCACTCAAGCATCCCCCCCATCCACCCTCTCTTACCTCCCATGCTCTCTCACACCCTCCTGCTCTCTCTCACCTTCCCCACCCACCCCCTCACCAACCATGCTCTCTGTCACCCTCCCCTCTCTCACACACACATTCTCTCTCAATGGCATGCCGCGGGACACGCTCCATTCGCGGCGAAGATGAAGGCCCGGGCGTGCCGTTCGCAGCACACAGGGGCCTTCCCTTTTCGCCGTGAACGTCATGCCGGGCCTTCATCTTTGCTGCGAAGGTGAAGGCCAGGTGCGCTGTTCGCGGAACCCGGGGGCCTTCCCTTTTCACCGCAAACGGCATGTCAGGCCTTCATCTTCGCCGCAAACGGAGCGCGTCCCATGTGCCTCGGGACGCGCTCCGTTCGCAGCATGCCAGGGTCTCCTCTGCTATTTTCTGCCGTGCTGAGATGCCCCCACTCTTGCGATGGCTGCTGTCCATGCGCTTCCGGTTTTGGAGGGAGGAAATCGGCAAGGCGACAGTGAAAATCTGCGGGGAAGGGCGATGAGGGAGGAAATCTGTGGGAAGGGGGAATTCTGCTTGAATTCTGCATTCCGCAGTAGCGCAGAATTCCCCCAGGAGTAACTCAGGGATACTATCGCAACTAAAAAAAAAGTCCAGCTGGGAGCCTGTGATCGATATCTCATAGCTACCAAGCTGAGAATTCCTGGCCATTTAAAATGGCCAGATTGAAATGCAGAGGCCTCTAGTCAGCAGTGTGCAAAAAGAAACCATGCACAGGGCAAAACTCCATAGGATCTGGCCAAATAGCCCTGAAGCTGGCCCAAAGAACTTTCTTTTTTGGAGGGTGGGGGTGGGTGGGTGGGTTTGAACTATGAGAAAAACAGCATGTGAAAAATATCTCCAGACATCCGTCCATGTATATGGCTCAGAAATGTTTCAAAAAGGAGCTTGGTGGTAACTTGACTTTATTCATATTTGGGAGCCTCATATTTCGGATCAGTTTAGATTAAATGGTTTCATGCTGCTCATGGTCATAGGGAGGGCGATTCTGTAAAATTGTGAGTAGCTTATGTGGCAGCTACATGGACAGGTTCACGCTGAGATTTATACAAAACAGCACACACAGACTCACCTGCACAAAGCTACAGCAGCTTTTATGCAGACTGCAACTTCTGCGTGTGAATTTCAGAGCATACTTTTTAAAAATCACGCCCCTCTCTTTTGAGCGCAACTAAGAATGCTGTTTTATTTATTTATTTATAAAAATGTGTTAATTGCCTTCCAATTTTTGCAATAAAAATTTCCAAAGCGATGTGCATATATTAAAGACATTAAAATGAACATAAAACACAGTAAAACATAATAGATATCTCACCACCTCCAGGTTTCCACCCACCTTGACCAGTATTTTGTGTGCATGCATGGCGATTTTCAGAAGTTAGTTACTTGGGCAAACAGGGGCTTTACCCAGGAAAAATGCCCTGGCTGACAGTCGCCTCCCTCTTTCAAATGTGGCCAAAAGTATGCGCCTATTCCATTACCCAGCTGCTGTTAGCCTCGGGAATTGAGGGAGGAGCTGCCATGGGCGTGTTTGGGTCAGGGAAGGGAAACAGTGCGTGCACATTTGATTTCCAAATGTGCGTGCACTGCCTTGCCCCCCTCCCCCTCCCTTTTCAGTGTAGCCCCTCTGTTTTCTCAGCTAGCCCTTGCCGTGATGTGCCATCACGCAGGCAGAGTGGTGGTTCTCGCAGCCTCACTGAGCTGGGGGTCATCTCCTGGAGGTTCCATTTCCAATCAAGAGCAGCTACATTTCCATGACTTGATTTGCTAGCCTGAAGATAAAAAAAAGCTTTTTTTTGTCTGTTTCTTTTCTTTTGTTTTTGCCTTTCATTGGAAAAGTCATTCTTAAAAATCACTTGGATTCAATGACACAAGCGGAATAATGACTTCATTTTTATAAGAGGACGAGCGCTGTTGGACTCTAACTCAAAAACATCAAGTTTTACGGCAAAGGTCACACACCGCTTTATTCTGAAACACTAACATCAGCTGCTAGCAGCCAAGAAGGGTATTTTTAGAGATATAAATTGGTTTTGGCATTATTGTGAAATACAATTTAACTCTCAGTAGTGCATCTCAAGCCCTCATCTCAGCACCTGCCTCATCCAAGGGCAGCTGGAATCTCTGGTCTGCACAAGATGAGAACCTAGAAAATACAGGAACTGTACAAGCAGCTCTTTTTCTTCTTTATTTTGGGTGCTGAAAACTTGGATTTTTTTTTTTTTTTGCATGACAAATGCTTTAATAAAATTAAATTACAGCACAGGCTTTCCCCCAGAATGGAAACACTGTAATAGGCATTTCCTTCTCTGCACCAGGCTGAGCTCAGTACTTATTAACAATCGTCTGTAGGTCAGGAACCAGCAACTTTATGAAATATTAGCCTGCGATAGCCATCCTTCCTTCCATCCTGACGCCCTTGGAAAAATAAATTGGGAATCCACCCGGTAGAGGTCGTTCTTCAGCATGGAGTGTGCAATACACTGTAATTTACCCTAAACGGGTCAGAAAGCCCGCAGACGGGCAAGAGAATTTTCAAAAGGGAAACTCCCCGTGGGCAACTCACACGGCACGGCTCCCTTCGAAAGGTGCCTGGGAGCAGGAGCAAGGCATGCCCCAGAAAGCAGGCATGGAGACTTTCTCAGCTGGGACCTGACCAGCAGTGTATGCGAGTGGCATAAATGTAACGGGAAGTCGAGAGATTGCGTAGGACCACTGGTAACACAATCAAGAAAGCCGACTCTGTTAATGAAAATGGATGAAAGGCTCAAAGGTTATTAAGGGAAATGGACTGACACACAGACTTGATTCTTATAAGGTCAGGCTCCTCTTGGGGAAACCACACCAGGCCCATCAATCAGTGTTATTTAACCTGAATTAGTTTTACCAGTCTCTTTTATGCCTTATTTGCTGTTTATTTCTCTGTTGCCCCATTCATGTCTTTTCCTCTCTTATCTAGATAAGAGAGCCATCCTGATATGCCATCTAGATGGCATATCAGGATGGCTCTGGGACCCTCGCTGACCCAAGGGAGGATCACATTCAGATACGGTGGGAAACATCCAGCCTACCCGAATGTAATTTGCTTTGGAGTGCCAAAAAGCAGAACATAAATCTAATAAATAAATAAAAATTGAAATTGAAAGAGAGAGCTGCTAGGGTGGACAGCCGAGGCAGGCAAAAGCAGCAGCCCCCTCTCACTCCCTCTGCAGTCATCCTAAGCACATCCCTTCCCCTCACGCCAGACCAGCTCCAGCAGAGGAGGGGAATCCAGGCTCGCATTCCCAGCTCCAGGACCTGAACCACAAGCTCTCTCTCATCTCCTACTCTGCTTCCCACCCACCCCCCCCCCCCCCCCCCCCCATCTCTCCTCGGAGTCCACTGCACTTTTTTTCCCACTGAGCTTGCCCCGGGGCTTTCAGCAGCAAGAGACAGCGAAAATGCCTTTGGTCATAATAAAGAGAGTATGGTCATTATCAAGGACTGAATAAAAGCCTTTGAAAATGCAGAACAGATGAAGTCCTGTGAGTGTTCAAATAACCAGCTGGTGGCCCGACAGCTGACTATTAGAGTAACTGAAATCCCACTGTGCTAATAGCAGCTATTGAAAAGTATGAAAAAAAAAAATCATTGTTTATTTACTTTTTGGTTTAGCCTACCAATTGTATATTGTGCATATGATCAAATATTTAACAACAAAACATGCATTTCCAATTTAATTTTAACAACCTGTTTACATAACTTTAAATCTCGGGTTTCATTTTTTGGGGGCCGCGGTGCTTGAGTTCCAGTTTCACATGTATCCGGGAACTGCGCCAGTCACGGTGCTGCCACATAATGAACACTGTCCAAAGCCGGCACTGTGCCCACAGCAGATTAATGGCAAAGGTATTTGTGTGGTGTGGCAACAGACATGGGCTCCAAACATTAACCACGGTTCCCTCGTACTGATGTTAGTTTTGCCAGAAAGGAAGATGTTCCCCCCCCCCATCCTTCTGTCCTCAGGCAACTATTTCTAGTCCCTCTGCTCAATCACACCCCTACAGTGCAGCCATACCCTACCACACTTCAATGCACAAAAGCACCCCAGGAAAAAAAAAAAAGCTCACTTTTATATTATCTCTAGCTGTACTCTGAGATGATATATCGATTAAACCTCGCTGTGACCTCCAGAGAAAACTACTGCTGTGCCATGTGCTCACTTTCTTTTTCTAGCAATATCTGGCTCCTAATTTTGCATGCCCTCAGTGCAATCCTTCTCCTGCGGTGTCACCTGCAATATAAACATTCTTGTTCTCTGTCACAGGTTTTAAATGCAAACAACCAATCATATATACAGGCACTGGCCGGGAACATGCCAGGGCCCCTAGATGGAATGCCAAGGCTGCTCTTCTGGCTCTTGCAGTTCATACTGTCAGCAGAATAGCTGCATTAATTTATGGTGCTGGATTCCACAGGGGAGTCGAGTATTATTAAGTATGCATTTAATTCTCCAGGAGGAGGCTTGATCAATCGAGAACTGACAGCAATATAAACGAATGGCACAAACGTAACCGAAAGTAGAGAGATTGTGTTAGCCTACCAAAAAAATACAATCAACAAAGCAGGGCTTTGTAGAGAGGATATCTTTACAAGGTAATTAAAGCTTGTTCTTGCAAACATTCCAGGACTTCCAATGCCCCTCATATGTCACCCACTCTTATAGCTAGCTTTTCTCTATTAAACAAACAAACAGCCAGCTGATACAGAAGCTGAAGGCAGAATACCATAAACATAATCATTTAAAGATAAGACAAAAATATCAAAATGATGAGTCTCAAAGAAGAGCCAAAAGGGTTAGGAAATATTGACATGCAGCACCACAGAATATGATAGCATCAGGCCTGTTTGGTGTACCTATTCCATTCCTGGCTGTCCCCTCACTTGTTCAAGAGGAGGAATCTGTGCTTGTCCCAGGCTTTCTGAAATCCTGTTACTGTTTTTGCCTCCACCATTTCCATTGGGAGGCAATTTCCATGGATCTAAACACCTTTTCTATGAAGAAGTATTTTTTGATGTTGGCACATGGGGATCACGTCCTGATTCCACCCAACAGTGTCTTGCATCCAAAAAGCAGCAACCTCCTGACCCAATCCCATTGAGGCTAGCACAGGACTACTTTCCCCGCTCAAAGAGTCGAGAGGCACGGAAAAGACCTGGGAGGAAGGGAGAGATGACTGGGTATTGGATGGAGGCAGAAGAAGAAAAGACCCAAGATAGGGGAAGAGAGAGAGAGAGGACCAGGGAGAGAGGCCTAGAGACAGTCGGGGGTAGAGGGTGGAGGGTGGAAGAGAGGAGACAGAGAAGAGATCCCAGGATTTGGGAGATGAAGAAAGAATCCAGGGAAATAATGTAGTAGGAAGGGGTTGAGAGAGGAGGAGGAATGGGGAAAGAAGAGCAGGCAGAAAGAATAGGAAGAGGAGGCAAAGGATTAGAGAAAAATGAGAAGTGCTGAATCAGAAAGTCAGGCCAGAGACACCAGAGGTTGGGAATTTGTATTGCCTGGTACAGAGTATTAATAACTCGTCAGTGTAAAGTATCCTGGGAGCCAGTTTGCCCTGAACATTTAGATTTAGATTTTATATTCCGCTTTTCACACTTTTTTCAGCACTTCAAAGTGGATTACATTCAGGCACTGTAGGTCTCCCAGAGAATTTGCATGTTGGGAACACAGGATTTTGTCATCCGATTTGGCTTTTTCTGGCGCATAGTTCTTTTCTACGCAGGACTTAGGCTTTTGTTTTGGGTCCTAAATATTTTGTGCTAGCAAAATATTAAGAGCTTTTAGGTATATTTTGGGAATAGATTACTACAATGTTCCACGGAATGGTCCACCGGCAACTCTCCCCCACGATGAACTGCTCACTCACCACTGCTGCTAAGAGAAACAAGCACCCCAGATTTGCCCACGGAAATCCTGCTAACCTTACTGCCACTGGATCTGGCATCATCTGCCCCTCCCCCAATCCCTAAGACGCAGCACCTCGGTAACTTCTCACATCTTTCAGTTCTCACCCCTGCACACCATTCCTCTTCCCCTACCATTCAAGTACTTTCCTATGGCTTCCATCCCCTCTACCACCTTCTCCTCCGTCACCCTACATCATCCCTATAAGGTCTACCTTCCCATCCGTCCACATTTCTTACCCCTCGTCTCCATGAACTCTCTCTCTCTCTGTCTCATTAGCCCATCCACTCCTTGCTTCTTTCGCCCGTTCTCAGCATTCACTGCCTGCCTCTTCCCCAGCATCTGCCCTCCCCCGTCACTTTCCCTCCTCAACGTTTCCCCCTGGCATCTGTCCCTCCTTCATTCCCCCCCCCCCCCCCACACACACACACTTCCCTTATATCTGCTTTCCTGCCCCTCTCAGCTGACGTTAAGAGCGGTGGAAATCCTCCCAGCTGCTGCTGACCACTCTGCCTCTCTGTGCCGGCACCACAAGTATTTTCAAAACTCGCGGTTTCGCACTTCCTGGCTGTCGGCATTACAATATCAGACACTAAGGAAGCGCCAGTTTTGAGCACGCACTGCCAGCAATGCCGGTACAGACGGTGCAGAGCAGACCAGGCTCCCGCTGCTGGGGAGTTGGCGATGGCTTGGCGGTACAGAGCTGAGAGTGTCCTGGTTTGTGACATGAGGGGGGCCACTTCAGATATTAGGGGTGGGGCCCTGAACACGTTTTGTTTCATTTTATTTTTCCGTTGCATTCTTTTTTTTCTTTTTTCTTCTCTCGTCTCATTTAATTTTCTTTATTTAAAATGAAAAAAAACCAAACAAACCCCAAGCAACAAATGAAATAAATAAAAAAAAGAAACATAAAAAAAAACAATAAAGAAATAAAAGCTAGGTCTAGCCCACACCCCCCTTCACCCTGCCATTGCCATCAAGAAAGCTCTCTAGGCTTGCCCGTAGCACTCCCTGGCCTGGCTCCCTTTCCCACACTCCCCAGCCTCTTACTCCTTACATGGAATAGGAATGATCCCCAGTTGCTCCTGCCATGCCATGTCTCTATTTCAAAATGGCACCAGCCAGCTCACTAACCTTGAGGCAGGCACCATTCTGTTGATTGGCCATTTAACAAACTGGTGACAGTCTCAGGACCAGTCAGCACCATTCTGAAGCGGAGGCTCACCGAGGCAGGAACAGCTGGGGTTTGCCTCTGCCACTTGGACCTACGGATGGGGTAAGTCGCTGGCAGGAGTACTAGAGGTCCAGGGGGAGGGGGCTGTGAGCAATGCCCAAGGGGCTGTTTTGGCAGAGGAATAGCTAGAAGCCAAGAGTGGGAGAAGGGGGAGGGAAGGAACTTGGCGGAGGCAGATGTGGCAGGGTGGCCACAGGCCAGCAATGGTTTCTTTTTGCAGAGGGGGGCCGGTTGCCGATTATATTTTGAAAGCAAGACACAATGAAAACCAGATTTCGTTTGTTGTACTTTCACTTCATTTTCAAAGTGAAATGAAATGAAACGGGAAATTTCATTGACATTTTCCATTTCGTTTCAAATGAGAGCACATCCCTAGCAGATATGCTGATCAACTGTGCACCTGCAAGAGAAAACTGCTAGCAGTGCCTCTGCCATAACCTTTTGTTCTAGAGCATTCTTTCCTCTGAAAAAAGGTTTGCTTCCCGTGCATTATTTATATCTTAAGCTTCTGGAAAGTCGGCATCAGACATGCTAAAAGTGGAAGGATATTCACAAAGAGCTAGACTTTCTTCCATCACCCTCCACCATAACTCGGACTCCGATAATACAGAGAGAAACCTCATAAGGCCACTTTAGTGCATCTCTCTCTTCTGACAGCGATAGTGTAGCTGAAAGGTATGTATTTTTAGCCTACAATTAAACTTCTCAGGGGGGCCGAGGTCACGCAGTACTGCAGCACACAGCACGGGTGAGGCACCCAATGGCGGGATTACTACGCCTGCCCCGCCATGCTACACTGCAGCACCGGCAGTCGCACAAATAAACCGCTGGGTAGCAATTATATCACTGCAATTACTTTCAACGTGGAAAGAAAGGTGAACAGCATCACCAGCCCCCATGCTCCTTGGTAATTTGAAGTGGGGGTCTTAACGCCACAGTTAGAGTTATAAATAGCCATTGTATCTGGAGAAAACAGGCCGTGTCTTCTTGTATCACTATCGCACTAACTATGAATCTGGTTTTATGCTTTTGTTTAATTCTTATTATTAAAGTAGCTGAACATGAGAAGTTTCAGTTTGGTTTTACGGGGAAAAAAAATAAAATAAAATTACCACCAGACAAAGCCTTGCTTGACCCAGTATATTTGATGCTAATTGTAAGGCAATAAGCTGAAGGATGGCTTAGGTTTTCTTAAATGTTATTTCAGATGAGTCCTTACACTTCACTTTATGATGTTTTTATTTATCTCTCTATATTGTAAAAGATTAGGGGCTCTGGATAATCACTGCATCGTGTCTATGCATGCGCGACATAATGACCTCACCTAAAGGTAGCGAGGGAGCGGCCCCGAGGTCTGCGAAGGGGGAGCCAGCGAGTGCAGCAGCAGCAGTGCCAGCATGAGAGAGGCTGCTGGGCTTTCACGGGCCTCGCCATCACAGCAAAGAGGGAGAGGCAGTAGAAGGCCTGGTAGTGGCTTCCCGGGCTCCACCAGCACAAAGGAAACAAAAAAAAAGAAACAAACAGAGGCGCAGAAGCCGAAGAGCTGGTAGGAGTTTCCCAAGCCCCACCAGCACAAGGAAAAAAAAAAAAAACAAACCCATACGGAGGCACCAGCTAAAGAAGACCTGATGGGGGGTTCCCAGGCCCCCTCTAGGGCAGGAGAGAAAGAAGCCCTGACAGGCAGCAGAAAGGCTGGTAGGGGGTTCCCAGGCCCCACCAGTAGAACAAAGAGACCAAGGTGGAGGAGACGGGAGGAGGACGGCCAGAGTAAGAGGAGAAGGGTGAAGGAAGGGGAGAGTAAGGAAGAGGAGGGGGATGGGGGATGAATGGGAGAGGAGAGTGAGGTGGGAGAAGAGAAGGAGGACAGGAAGAGATGGGGACAGAAGGAGAGAGGGAGACTACATTGGGAGACCACTGGATGACTGGGGAAGGGGCTGCAGCAGGTGAGCAGTGGAAGAGAAGGGGGACCATTAGGAGAGTGAAAAGGGAGGGGTCTGGAGAAGTGGGTGAGTGAGAGGGGAAGAGGAGCAGTGGGAGAGAGGGGTAGTGGATTAGGGGGTGGGGGTTCGAGTGCACATTCCCCTTCACCATGATGCCCCCACCCCCCACTGTTTCCCATGCACACACTTCCTACTATCCTACCCCACATTGCTCACCTCCACACCAACTCCCCCAACACACACTCCCATATACTAACCCCCACCCCCCAGTCACCCCCCACATGCACACCACATGCCCAGCCATTCCCTGACACCTGTCACGCACACTAACCCCATAACACATGTGTGTGTGTTATGGGGAAGAAGAGGGGGAGGAGAAAAGTAGAGTGTAAGGGGGAGAGTACACACACATACACCCATACACCAATCTTATTTTCCCCCAGATATGCACACACACACACACACACACACACACACACACACAAAATTAATTCCTAATACCACTCACACCAGCCCCATAACCACACAACACATTCTCTCACCTCCTCACATACAGAGGGGAGATTTCAAGGAAAAAAGAGTCCATTTCCAAACACAAACACACACACACACACACACACACACACTCATTCTCACCTTCCCACAATACACACACACACACATCCCCCCACATGCACACAAATAGGGGAGGAGGGGGGAAATGGGGAGTGCAGTGGGGGGAGGGAGAAAGTACACATACACACAGACACACTCACTTGCCTCACATAGGATGGATAGGATGGATGGAAATGGAGGTGGTTCCCCTCCTCCACTCACCTCCCTATACCATTTACACATCCACTATTCACAACACCCACACATACATACCATTGCCACACAGGTAGGGAGAAGAGGGGTAGGGGGGAGAATGTGGAGAGTACAAGTGCCCACCCATCACCCCCCCCCCCTTCACATACCTTCTGCAAGCCTTCTGACCTACACCCTTACCCACTGAATGATCCTCAAGACAGAGCAACAGAGCAAGTACGAAAGCAGTTATGTACATATGGGCTCATAAAACCCACTTTATGATGTTGCTGTGCGATTAACTCTCTCTTTGTTGGAGGTTCCCTTATCATCCATGCACAATCAGTCAAGGGGGAAAAAAGGAAGGGGGGGGGGTTAGAGAATTCCATAGCTCTCTCCCCATCCTTCCTTTCATTAAAGTCACTCGCCCTTCCCAGCTTGCATTTTCCACCTAGGCAGGAACATGGAGTCTACAGCAGAGAGCCCACTGGCAGGGCTGACGAGCAAGATACACAAAGCAAGCAGGGGCCCAGCCCCTACTACATTTATATTGTCATTGACTTTTTTTTAATACTTATTATAAATTATATGTTTATATAGATAGATAGATAGGAAAGGAGAATACCCAAATTTTAATGAATGAATACATTTTGAGAATTGAGCGGAATCACTTAGAACCTAATACTCCAAGTACATATCCTAGAAGCAACCTACTGGGGCCGATGCAATATTTTCACGGAGAAAGCGGGCCCTGAACAGTCAGCGCCCTCTTTCTTAATGCGCCCCCAGGTGCCCCCCGTGGAGGCACCATGCAATATTTAAATTAGGGGGTCGCGTTAGCAAGGAGAGCCTGAGTGCATCGGCCCTCCGATGGTTAGGAAAACCAACGCCGAGTTTATCGGCGACGGTTTTCCTAAACACCGCACAGCCAGGGGGTTCAGGAAGCGGACGCTTCTCAATTGAGCGTCCGTTTTTTGCACCTGACTGCCGGCGGTTTTTTAACTACTTTTTTTTTTTTTTATTAAATTAGTTTACTTTTTCCTCCTACTTAATATCACAACGATATTAAGTAGGAGGCAGTAAAGAAAAGCATTTTTTTCTGCTTTTCTCTACTGGTTTAAGGAGCGCTCAGCAATTAACGCCTGCTCCAGGCAGGCATTAATTCTGATCACTAAATGTGCGTCCTAGATGCACATTTTTGTTTTGGCATCGGGAGTGAATGCCTAATAGCTTCATTCACATGCATTTGCATGTGATGAGCGCTATTACATTCACTCCATATTGGATGCGCGTTGTAGAGGCGCTAATCCCCTTATTGCATCGGCCCCACTGTATGTGGTTGCCAAAGCTCATCCACTCTGGATAATTTTGTTTGTCCTAAAGTAGGGTTGCCAATTTACTATTTGTTTCAGGACAAGTTGATCCAATCCCAGTTTTACCCCATTACATGCTGAGACTTGTAGTGCTTCCCCTCAAAAAAGCAGGATGTCATCTCCATGTGTGCAATGGGATAAAACCATGACCAGGTGGCCTGTGCTGGGAAACCAGAGCCAGTGGGCAACCTTAAGCAAATAATCTAAATGGATAATACTAAAGGTGTAATGCCAATGCTGGTCCTCAAGAGCCACAAGCAGATTTGGTTTTCAAGCTATCCAAAATGAATAAGCATGAAATAAATGTGCATGCCCTGCCTCCACTGAATGCAAATTATATCTCATGCATATTCAGTATGGAAATCCTGAAAACCTGGCCTGTTTGTGGCTCTTGAGGACCAGAGTTGGCTACCACTAGTTTAATGGATTCTGCAAAATTGCACAGGATATAATGTCACTGTAGGTTTTCTCTTTTGTTTCTTGACTAAACGGTAAGCTCCAAGGAGCAGGGACTGTCTGTAAGGCACTGCATGCATCTTGAAATACTATAGAAATAATTGATAGTCGTAGCAGTAGTTTAGTGTTTGGCAAAGGCTTTGGATTTTCATTCGGCAGATGCACGGTGATGGAGTCATGCCACCACTATCCCGTTCAAAGGCTAGGGCCAGAACCAAATATTCTTACGAGGCGGAACATAACCTAAGGCGTGGTTATGTTCACTAATGTCAAATCATACCAAGATTTTCAAAACAAAAGGCAGTCATGTCATTACAGCACAGTCCTCAGAGCTTCTGCAGTTTTCTACCCAAACTACCAGGCAATATTGTTGCCCTGATTGAATATAGAGCATCTCATTCTAGTTTTTCTTCCCCTTTACAAGCTCATAGATATGTAATCAATTCTAGATCATCCATGTGGAATAATAAAAGCCAGAGAATAATTATTTTCATAATTCAGGTGTATTAGAAGATAGTTAATAATTCTGCCAAAGGAAATGGTTCTTTTTACCCACATCCTGAATTCAAAGGTAATACACTACATTGATTTGATCAGGGAGAATCTTCTAGATTGTAATTTAGCCTTGGCCACAAACCAATACACTGTTCTAGCTTCTTCAAATTATTTTATTTTACTCAATAAAAACTTCTCAGCTGAAACTCCCTAAAGGGGAACACAGTGAGAGTACATGCACTTTCAAATCTGAACAGTATTAGCTGATCATGTTTGCCTCAGACACCAAGAGGACCTGCACATGGACACTGGGAAAAAAACAAGGAAGTGGATGACAGTCTGCACCTATGCAATGCAGGCTGGATAGGGTTTCTGTCTGACTTCACCCTGCATGTTCTATTCATCATCTGCACTAGGGATGTGAATCGTTTTAGGACGATTAAAATTATCGTCCGATAATTTTAATATCGTCTTAAACCGTTATGGAACACAATACAATACAGATTCTAACGATTTATCGTTATAAATCGTTAGAATCGTGAGCCGGCACACTAAAACCCCCTAAAACCCACCCCCGACCCTTTAAATTAAATCCCCCACCCTCCCGAACCCCCCCCCCAAATAACTTAAATAACCTGCGGGTCCAGCGGCGGTCCGGAACGGCAGCGGTCCGGAACGGGCTCCTGCTCTGAATCTTGTCGTCTTCAGTCGGCGCCATTTTCCAAAATGGCGCCGAAAAATGGCGGCGGCCATAGACGAAAAAGATTGGACGGCAGGAGGTCCTTCCGGACCCCCGCTGGACTTTTGGCAAGTCTCGTGGGGGTCAGGAGGCCCCCCACAAGCTGGCCAAAAGTTCCTGGAGGTCCAGCGGGGGTCAGGGAGCGATTTCCCGCCGCGAATCGTTTTCGTACGGAAAATGGCGCCGGCAGGAGATCGACTGCAGGAGGTCGTTCAGCGAGGGTTCCGGCGCCTCGCTGAACGACCTCCTGCAGTCGATCTCCTGCCGGCGCCATTTTCCGTACGAAAACGATTCGCGGCGGGAAATCGCTCCCTGACCCCCGCTGGACCTCCAGGAACTTTTGGCCAGCTTGTGGGGGGCCTCCTGACCCCCACGAGACTTGCCAAAAGTCCAGCGGGGGTCCGGAAGGACCTCCTGCCGTCCAATCTTTTTCGTCTATGGCCGCCGCCATTTTTCGGCGCCATTTTGGAAAATGGCGCCGGCTGAAGACGACAAGATTCAGAGCAGGAGCCCGTTCCGGACCGCTGCCATTCCGGACCGCCGCTGGACCCGCAGGTTATTTAAGTTATTTGGGGGGGGGTTCGGGAGGGTGGGGGATTTAATTTAAAGGGTCGGGGGTGGGTTTTAGGGGGTTTTAATGTGCCGGTTTTTCGATTTTTCGATTTTTCGATTTTTCACGATTTTTAACGATTTTTCACGATATTTTACCCCCCCAAACGGCAACAATATGATTCCCTCCCCCTCCCAGCCGAAATCGATCGTTAAGACGATCGAGGACACGATTCACATCCCTAATCTGCACACAAGGGCACATGCAAAGACATGCGTACAGCTACATCTCTGAGTACCTGGCAACACAAACATGAAAGAGGCATGCATAGAGGGACCACTTCATCCACTCAGTCTGATCATTTGTGCCTGCCTACTTGTGCTGTCAGGGTTCTTACTGAACCTCTGGTCTTCTCTCCTCTGTTAGGAAGGTCCCTTTGTGCCTGCCCCATGCATGCTTGAATTCTGCCACTGTCACGCCTGCCACTGTCACGCCTGCCACTGTCACGCCACTGTCACGCCTGCTAGAAGTTTGTGCTGGGTGTTCATCACCTTTACAGATACAGTATGAATTTAGGAAAAATCCTGCACAGAAACATCAAAATAAAATAAAGCCTACTTTTTTCAACTCTTTGTCATATTATTACTTATTACGGACTCTTGTGCCAAGGGTTTAGAGTAGCTAGGACTCCTTTAAAGTCAATAAATATATTACAAAAAGAATTATTTAAGATGAAAATCAACTGTGATCAATGCTGGAATACAAGTTTTGCAGGTGAACTGAGGTTGCATAAACCTTGCTGACTGTAGGTAGAATTGTTCTATTTAAAGCCAGCATAGCATCATCCTATGAGCTGGCAGTGTGGTACAGGCACAAAACACAAAGCTATCAGCCTAGAGACTCCTAATCAATTTACTCTTGCCACCCAACCTCTGTATTCAGTCTTAAATCAGGAGCCCTACATGAACTGCCTCTATGTGAACGGCATCCTGGTGTAAAGTGAGCCCATAGCTCCATCTACGAGGATTCATTACTATTCTTTTATCCCACTGTCACCATGAACTTTATTTCTGCTTTTCTTAGAGCAGTCAAAACTATAATCCCATAGATCGAATGGGGTAAAACCAAGACTAAGTCAACCTGTCCCCCTAACCCCCACCCCTGTCCCCCTGTCCCCCTGTCCCCCAGACACCCAAACACACACACACACACACACATTGAGTTATCCAGTCACCTTACATATGGGAATGATACACGAAAGCAAAGATCGGAGGAGGAGAAGAAACCCTCACCACCACCATCCCACCCGTTTCTCCCCTCCCCCCCAAAAGAAGGTCGTGCGAACCCAGGGAAAGACATGGAGGGACAGCACGTTCCAGCACCATGGAGAGCAGCAAGTGAGATCGGATTGCAGCTGCTCGGGCTTCTTCGCTACGCCAGCTCCGTTCTCAGCAGGGCTCGGCCACAAGTGCCTCTGAAAGTCAACGTGGCCACACATGGGCTACAGAGCCAGGTCGCTGATGCAGTGCTGCCTGCCCCTTGGCTCTGGCACTTTCCCCGGGGGTCTTTTTTCTTTCCTAGGCCTGCTGTCCACACACACACACTTTCATAAAACTTTTTTCGTGTCTCATTATAAACCCTCTCCTGTAAGATAAGCTGGCTCTCCTGGCCTGGATTCCTACTTTGCCCTAACCCTGGGATGAGGAGAGGCCCGGCACAGTTTAACTCCCGAGCTGCTCCTTATCCTGGGAGAGACTCGAGACTTTAGACACCACAGTCTCCGTGGGAATAAAGTGAAAAAAAAAAGCCAGCAGCAGAAGAGTAAGGGGCCAATGGATTGGGCTTAACTGCCACATGAACTTTATATGTTTAATGCTTCCTGTTAGTGATAAAGCAATATCAATGTCATTTGCACGCAGAGATCACAGAAAGGACAGGAGAGGGGGTTTTTTTTGTTGTGGTGGTTCTTATCTGTCCCACGCGGTAATGGCTGGAGACCCTTGGGAAGGGGGCTGCGCCCACGCACGGGAATGCATTGCTCTTTTCCTGGCTAAATAGCTCTTTGCAGCTGAGATCTGGATGAAGGGCAAGGAAGTCAGAAGCGGCAAGAGTGAGCTCCCCCCCCCCCCCTCCCTCCCCATACCCTGGGGGACAAAAAGTGGCCTTAAACGTTCTGAAAACTAGAAATAATTTGGGAGAACTCCTAACTCCACCCTTCCCCTAATTGCGGTTCACACAATTCTCTCTGTCCCTGCCTGGGCACAGCCTGGACTAGGTAACCAAGTACCTGCATATTTAACAGATCTGCTGGTTACAGGATGAAATGTGAAAATGTCTTCAACTAATTACAAAATCCACCTAACATTGCACGCCAGCCCACCCCCTCCTCCGTCGTGCAGGGAAGGGAAGGCACGGGGCGGGGGGGGGGGGGGGGTTGCCATTAGCAGCCGCCCGGGCTGTGACGGCCACAGCTGGACACATCTGCCTCTGGCTGCAGCCCACCTCAACTTCCTGAGTCGCCACCGAAGCTGGACCGCGGCCGGGATGGACTTTCCCTTTCGTTTAGAGAAAGCTTTTCTGCTGACGGGGGAGGAAGGGGAAGGGGGGAGGGGGGGGGGGAGAGAGAGAGAGAGAGAGAGACCAGATCAGTCCGACGAGGTTTCAGAAGGGCTGCACGGAGCCCAGACAACGTCTACTTATCGCAATCTAAAAGCAGAGGAGAGGGGGGAGAAAGGGCTCCCAGCAGGAGAAGGAGAAGCCACCCTGTGAGGGTTTGCAATGCGCACAGATCCACTTACACACCCAAGCTGTGGCCCCCATCAATGCAGAGGCTTCGTTGCATAAATCTGTGGATGCCAGAGCAGTCTCCAACTCCGGAAGCAGAGGGCTGGGCTGCCGGGGTTAAATGGCCACCCCTCCGCTTCCTAACTTCATAATTAGAGCTTTCCTCGGGAAGGAAAACCTGAAAGCCGCGGGGGAGCTCTCTGTCTGCTTTACAGGAGGCCAATTCACCATGCTTTGACCCCCCCTTTGTTGAAGTTCTCACTTCAGAAGATTTACTATCTGGGGCCCGATCGCCTCTCCCTGAGGGAGAGCCCGGGGTTACTTAGGTGGCCCCCGACGCGTCCGCTAATGAAACTTCTCTTGCAGCCTCCGGGGCAGGAAGAGCCGAGCTCGGGGGGGGGGGGGGGGGGGGGCGCACCTCGGGACCCATGCGAGATCCGGCATCGGCAAACTTTCCTTTCCGCCTGTCTGGCATGCACGGGAGCTTACCTCGCTCTTCCGATGGCATCCGGAGGGGCAGAGTCACTGGCATGTCAGCCCCATGCCCATGTGCGGTGCCAGCGATCAATCCATCCCGTGAGTTCGGCCCCCCCCTCGGGCAATTACCAGGGTGGGCGCAGGGGGGGGGGGGAGGGGGCTCTGGCAGGTCTCCTTCTTGTTTCTCTCTCCCGTCCGGTTTAAAGTCGAGGGGGGGGGGGGGGGGGCGCAGCCAATCCACCGCCACCAATGCACTTCCGAAAAGGGACAGCCCTGGCTTCAACCCAGGGATCCTCCTGCCCACGGGCTCGCCAAGCCTGGGCTCCAGTGGTCTGCGCGGATTGCCCTCCCGTTGGTGTAATTCATCCGGGCAGACAGAGCCTCCTTCTACCGCGCTGAGAACTGTAGATCCGGGGCAGCTGACCTCGGTTGCCCCTTTGGAAGCCGGAGTTCGCCTTCCTCCCCCACACCATCAGGGATCGCTGCAGTTTAGTCACTTTTCCCCTGCCTTTAGTTAACTTTTCCCAGGGCATTTGCCATCGCATCTCTCATCGGATTCATTACGAAAAAAAAGCTCTAACTGCAAAAATGCCTTCACCGGCTTTGAAAATCAGAAGGGGGTGGGGGGGGGGGTGGGATGGGAGAGGGAGAAGCCAATGCCAGGGTTTCTTTATTTACAATATTTTCAGCAGTTCGCTGCAAAGCCCTGGAAGACTAACCCCCTCACCTCCCAGTTTGCTCTGCCAAGATTGGCTGTATGAGGATGGGAAAAATAAAAAAACATCACGGCACCTCACGCAGGCTACACCCTTTGATTCTGAAGTTCAGGTGAAGGAAAGCGATCCGAAGGCGTTCAACCCATAGATCCTCTCTACAAAGCGCTTTTTTCCCATGCAAGAAAGCAAATAAAAAATGGCATTTTCCTGCCTTACCTTTCCGCCTGAAAACGTGACACTGCGGCGCCCTCTAGCGGCCAGGCTGGCAGCCTGCGCAGGACAGCGCGAGGCTCTCTCAGAAAAGTATTTACAGACGCCTACGGAAGAGTATTATGGCAGGCTAAATACAAACACTGCTCAGTCAGTTTAGTGTTCTCTCAGAGATTTCTGAACAAACACGATCGGGGTGGGGAGCTGCAGGTCTCTGCAGCAGCATTATCACTGTTGCCAAAGGACTAGGATTAGAAGCGCACTAGGTACATCCATTTTACCGAAGGATGGTAAAATGAGCGATCTGACACTGAGGAGCTGGGGAAGAAGCACAAATTCATTGAGGTAAAGATGCTGCGCTGAAGTTAGTTTCCCCCTTCATCAGATGCTCTGCAGACTTTAATCTAACGCCTTGACTTGAATCAGTGCCTAGTTAATGAATAGATTAAGCAGAATTACTTTCAAAGAAAGGAAATGATCGTTGCTGAACATTTTTTTTCTGCAGAAGGCTTTCATATTCATTTCTCACTTTTAATTAGTTAATTATTTTATTTATTTATGTTATTTAAAATCTTTTCTATACCGTCGCTAAATTAAATACCATCTCAACGGTTTACATGTTGGCACATAAATTAAGGTGATTGGGTGCGTACTATAGTACATTCTAACAGGTGCCGCAAAAAGGTTCGGTTACAATTTATTTAGAAGACTTTAAAGCAATGCTTCTCAACCCAGTCCTCCGGGTACACCTACCCAGTCAGGTTTGAGGCAGTGCATGCAAATCTATCCCGTGCATATTTATTATGGATATCCTGAAAACCTAACTGGTAAGGTGTGCCCCGAGACTGGGTTGCGAAGCACTGCTTTAGGGAATACAGTGGTCCCTTGACTTACGAACTCAATTGTTTCCAGAGGGCTGGTTGTAACCCAAGTTGGTTGTAAGTCAAGACTATTTTTTCCATAGAAAATAATGGGAAACCCAATAATGCGTTCCAAACCTCCCAAAGCACCCCTTACCTAACCATTTCTATAATAAAAAATAGTCCCAACTAGGAAGTAGCCCCTGGGAGCTTCTAAAGAACTTCCTGCTGCAGCTCCTTTAACTAGGGGGAGAAGTCTTGCGCCTGATTGGCAACGAGGCAGTCCCAGTAGGAGCAGCATTGCTGGCTCCCTGCCGTGTCTGCTACTGACGACGGCGGCCCGGGAAGTGCCGAGGAGACCCCGCGTCTGCCGCTGATGGCAGCAGCCTGAGAGGACCCGAGGCAACCGAAAGTGAGGCCCAAGTTGCTGGCTCCTTGCCACGACTGCTGCTGCCGGTAAGTGCGGCCGGCTGTGGGGACCGGCAGCTGCCGGTCGCAACACTTATTAAAGGGACTGCTCAGAGAATGCAGCTATCATAACTTGCTTATATAATGGCAGAGCTCTCTCAGAAAGAAACTGAGTGCTTTCTGAGGTGGGATGCAAACTCCAGCTGCATGGATTCAAAGCTACAAGGAATCCCACTCTCAGGTGTTTGCAAGTTCCTGCGCCTGTTTTTGGCCAAAGCATCAATTAATTTTGTCCCTATGTGTCTAAAAGAAAAAACTTGAGACTGTTCCAATCTATGTCTGTTGGGAAAATCTTAGGAGCATACGGTTCAAGACAAAAAATGACTTATGAAGGAACGTTTTGTGGTCCATAATTGATATGGGTGGCCTCCAGCAGATGATATACCTTTTTTTTATTCCAGGCAATCTATAATGCTGCAATCTGTTTTCATAAGTGTATTTCTTGGAATACTGGGAATGCAAGATACTGATCTCATTCTGAATGAATGGTGAACACTTGGTAGAAGAACTGATTCATATAATAAAGAGCTGCCCTTGCTGTCTGAATACAGGTTTACAGGTTTATTTGTTATATGTCCACAAAGAAGTGCAGCCAGCAGCAACTCAAATGCATTACTTAGCAAAACAATTATATATATAAAGACAACTCAAACAATAACTGTTGCATCGGAGGTGGACCCTTGGGCTGAGGTGGGGTTGACGCTACCCACAGGCAAGGGCCTATGGGTCCCCACCATCAGCAGGTGGAGTGGGCTGAAGCTAGAGGCTGCTGGAGCTTCACCTATACCAGCCCTTGTTCCCCTCGGCTTGAGCCTTTGGGTGCCGGGGCTGGCAGGACTTAGGTGGGCCTCGAGATTAGCTAGAGATGAAAGGTGATTCAGCCCAGAAACAGCAGCCGGTAGATGACGTAGTCCTATCCTGGATTGGATTTGGTATTGGAACTCAGGCACCAAAGGAACGATGAGGAACTGAAGGCGTTTAAGCAAAGGAAGACCTAAGCCTTGTAGGTCCATGTCCAAAGGATAGGCGAGAGGAGGCACCATTGATAGGCTAGGATCAGAGCCGGCAGCGAGTGGAGGTTGTAGCAAGCAACGTGGAACTCTGGATACAGGAAAGTCTGTAGCGTAGTCATTCAAAGCAAGGGTCAGGGCACGGAGAAGGCAGGCGTAGTCAATCAAAGTGGTGGTCAGGGCACGGAGAAGGCAGGCATGATCAGGTGTAGCGGGGTTCCGGGGCTGGAGAGAAGCTGAAGAGTAGTCAGGCATAGCGGAGGTCCGGGGCTGGAGAGAAGTTGAAGAGTAGTCAGGCGTAGCGGAGGTCCGGGGCTGGAGAGAAGCTGAAGAGTAGTCAGGCATAGCGGAGGTCCGGGGCTGGAGAGAAGTTGAAGAGTAGTCAGGCGTAGCGGAGGTCCGGGGCTGGAGAGAAGCTGAAGAGTAGTCAGGCGTAGCGGAGGTCCGGGGCTGGAGAGAAGCTGAAGAGTAGTCAGGCGTAGCGGAGGTCCGGGGCTGGAGAGAAGCTGAAGAGTAGTCAGGCGTAGCGGAGGTCCAGGGCTGGAGAGAAGCTGAAGAGTAGTGAGGTGTAGTGGAGGTCCGGGGCTGGAGAGAAGCTGAAGAGTCCGGGGCTGGAGAGAAGCTGAAGAGTCCGGGGCTGGAGAGAAGCTGAAGAGTAGTCAGGCATAGCGGTGGTCAAATCCAGAGAGTCAATCCAAGACATAGATGAACAGGAACTAGGAGAACAGGAACCGGGAACCACAGGGATACAGGAACACAATGAAGAGATGATTCAAAGAACAGCAACGAGTAGGGATGTGAATCGTTTTAGGACGATTAAAATTATCGTCCGATAATTTTAATATCGTCTTAAACCGTTATGGAACACAATACAATAGAGATTCTAACGATTTATCGTTATAAATCGTTAGAATCGTGAGCCGGCACACTAAAACCCCCTAAAACCCACCCCCGACCCTTTAAATTAAATCCCCCACCCTCCCAAACCCCCCCCCAAATGACTTAAATAACCTGCGGGTCCAGTGGCGGTCCGGAACGGCAGCGGTCCGGAACGGGCTCCTGCTACTGAATCTTGTTGTCTTCAGCCGGCGCCATTTTCCAAAATGGCGCCGAAAAATGGCGGCGGCCGTAGACGAACACGATTGGACGGCAGGAGGTCCTTCCGGACCCCCGCTGGACTTTTGGCAAGTCTTGTGGGGGTCAGGAGGCCCCCCCCAAGCTGGCCAAAAGTTCCTGGAGGTCCAGCGGGGGTCAGGGAGCGATTTCCCGCCGCGAATCGTTTTCGTACGGAAAATGGCGCCGGCAGGAGATCGACTGCAGGAGGTCGTTCAGCGAGGCGCCGGAACCCTCGCTGAACGACCTCCTGCAGTCGATCTCCTGCTGGCGCCATTTTCCGTACGAAAACGATTCGCGGTGGGAAATCGCTCCCTGACCCCCGCTGGACCTCCAGGAACTTTTGGCCAGCTTGGGGGGGGCCTCCTGACCCCCACAAGACTTGCCAAAAGTCCAGCAGGGGTCCGGAAGGACCTCCTGCCGTCCAATCGTGTTCGTCTACGGCCGCCGCCATTTTTCGGCGCCATTTTGGAAAATGGCGCCGGCTGAAGACAACAAGATTCAGTAGCAGGAGCCCGTTCCGGACCGCTGCCATTCCGGACCGCCACTGGACCCGCAGGTTATTTAAGTCATTTGGGGGGGGGTTCGGGAGGGTGGGGGATTTAATTTAAAGGGTCGGGGGTGGGTTTTAGGGGGTTTTAATGTGCCGGTTTTTGCGATTTACGTTTTTTTCGATTTTTCATGATTTTTCACGATTTTTCACGATATTTTACCCCCCCAAACGGCAACAATACGATTCCCTCCCCCTCCCAGCCAAAATCGATCGTTAAGACGATCGAGGACACGATTCACATCTCTAGCAACGAGTACTCGGAGACCTGTTGCAAAGGCAACGCTATGGAGCAAGGCCTGAGCTTTTATACGCTGAAGAGTCTGACGTCAGCATCCGGGTCCGTGGCCAGGTTCCCACCGCGGGCCCTTTAAAAGAATCAATGATGCACGTGCGCCTAGGAAGGGGTGCGGCACTGATGGTGGCGTCTCTCCGTGGGCCACGCAGAGAGGCCCGAACAAGGACATCTTGCCTGGCAACACTGGATAGCGTGGCAGGGTGGGAGGCACTGGAGAGGACCAGAGGTCGGAGCTGGCGGCCCACCGCCGCCAGTGAAGAGGAGCCAGAAGCTGGAGCCCGTCTGAAAAGGTGAGAGGACTGCGCCGCGGGGCTGCAGGGGGCAGCACACATAACAATAACAACCCATAACACATCATCCAACCTAACCTAACAAATAAAAACCCATCCAGGCAATAATTCATTACCAGTGAAGAAAGGCCAGCGATCTCTCTAAGAAACACCCCAGTGAATGTCAAAAGCCAGCCAAAGGAGTCACGTTTTGTCTGCTTTTTTAAACAGAGCCAAATCATATATTAATCTAATTCCAGCAGGTAAACAGAGATGTGTGCAAAAACAATTCTTTGCTTCATTTTCTTTTGGGGGGCTTTTTTTGTTTTCTGTTTGTTAATTTTCTTGTTTCTTTTCCTTTAAAAGAAAAAAAAAGGAAATAATATTAAAATATTGGCTCCATCCCCCAAAAAGCACCACTCCCCAATCTCCCCCTTCCCCCTTAGTGTTGCCAACTTCCTGGTTTTGATCCAGACAGTCCAGTTTCCTGTTTCCCTGTAGTGTCCGGTCGGAAGTATTGACCAGACACTAAAAATCTGTCTCCTGTGGCAGGCAGCTCCTTTTCCCTACAGCTCTGCTCCCTTTCCTGTTTACAGGCAGGGGAGGGGACTAAGGCAGAAGGAGCAGCATGAGACTGGAGGTGCAGCCCTGCTCTGTCTCCTCTCCCCGTGCCTTGATTGGTCGCTGTAGGGAGTAGGGGGTGGGACCTCACCTGAGCACACTCTCCTTAGCCCCTGCTCGGCACCTCTTCCCCCACCTCCTCTCTCTACTGTGATTGGAAGCTGTGGGGAGAGGGAATGGGAACGCATCTGCATAGCTCAGGAATGCCTCAGAGGAGAGAGAGGCACAGAGAGGCAAAAAGATGGGATGGGAGAGAAAAATAAGAATGCAGGGAATAGAGATGAAGGGGGGAGGGATGAAGGGGGGAGGGATAGACTGGTAGACTGGGGGGGGGATAGCGAGGGAGATGCACAGGCTGGATTAGAGAGCCAGTGGTTCCACATGGAAGGAAGGGGAGAGAGTGGGCACAGGGAATGAAGGAGGGAGAGAGACAGAGGAGGGCACAGGGGCTGGAGAAGGGAGAGAGTCAACAGAGCACAGGAGAGGTTGGAGAAAGAGAGAGTGGGGCACAGGGGCTAAGGATGAAAAGACAGGAGGGCACAATTGATGAGGAGAGAGAGACGGGGCACAGGGCCTGGAGAAGACAGGAAAAGAGACAAGGGAGGACACAGGAGGGGGAGAGATAAGGGGCAGTGGGAGGGGAAAGAGGAGACAGGAGCAGGGGACAAATATATGCAAATTTATGCTAATATCAGAAAGGAATGGGGCACCCTCTCCTCCCAATCCTCAGGTGCCCAGTCATGGTCTATGAAAAAGTTGGTAACCCTACTCTCCCCCAAACACTCATGAGGAACCAGACCCTGCCAGAAACCCGGATGCCAACTCTGTCCACCTATTAACCCAGACAACGCCATCACAGGACCCAACAACATCAACTACAACTTGCGGGACTCATTCACCTGCTCTTCTTCCAATGTAATGCATTCCATCACCTGCCAGTAATGTCCCTCTGCTGTCTACATAGGACAAACAGGTCAGTCCCTAAGGAAGAGAATAGATGGACATGAGTCTGACATTAGAGATGGCAACATTCAGAAACCAGTAGGAGAATATTTCAGCCTTCCAGGACACTATCTATCTGATCTCAAAGTTGCCATACGTCTAAAAAAGAACTTCAAAGGAACACTAGGGCGTGAAACTGCTGAACTGGAACTCATCAAAAAACTTAACACCATCACCCAAGGTCTGAACAGGGACACTGGCTTTCTGGCCAACTACAACTATCTATGAATTTAACCATTCTCAGATCATTCTCTCTTTTCACCCTTGCCTCAGTTGTCAGTAGTCTGGACTGTAATGTTTAATATCACTTGGTTTCCACACCCTGCCTTCTCTTTGTTCTGTATTTCCCCCTGTCGGGGAGTATATAAGAAACTCCCTCAGAGCGCCTTAAACCTATCTGTACCTGTCCTCCTTAAGAGTCAACCCAGCAAGGGATTCTGGGCTAGGGTGGATCCCTGCAGACTGGGATAAGGGACCAGACCCAGAGGGATTAGGATGACTCCAGGAGAAAGCAGGAAGCCTCCAGAGAGAGAGAGAGAAACCCACTGAATTGTAAGCTAAATTGCTACATTTGTTTTGTGAAGCTGCATTGGGTAGCAAAGTTCTACAAACAAACAAATTTCTAAAAGATCTTGCCAGAGTCCAGCCTGAAGTCTGTTCTCTGGCTACCTTCTGACCGCTCAGTACCACCACCACCACCACGCACCCCCACTCCTCTATCCCCATATATTTTACCCACCTCTGTACTTCACTTCAGGCATCTGATGAAGTGGACTATGTCCTGGCGAGCACAGGCCTCAATAAATTGCTTAGTCTAACTCTATAAGGTGCCACCCGACTCCTGTCATTTTTGCTACACCAGACTAACACGGCTACCCCTCTGAATATCTGAACCCTTTTCCTTCTCTTCCCTTTCCCCTCCTCTTCTACAGGGGACAAGAGATGGGGGTGCTTCCAAAGCAGATGCTGTAGAGCAAAAAGACACAAAAAGGGGTTGAATCAGCACAAGTTTGAAACTTATGTAACCCCCTGGGCAGATGTCCACACATCTTATACCTTCCACAAAGCCTCTACTTTCCAGGATTCACTGTCAAGCAGAGACTTCTCTCCAAGGGTCAGAGCATTCTTCCAGCTTTAATATTAACAGTAAAATGGACGCCGGACTTAGGATGCAGCCCAGATGTATTCCACGCATTAAGAAAGGCCAAATGATTGCCGGCATGGTTAAAAGTTGAGGTGAAAAAGGCTATTTTAGCCAAAAGATCTTCCTTCAAAAATTGGAAGAAGGATCCATCTGAAGAAAATAGGATTAAGCATAAGCACTGGCAAGTTAAATATAAGTCATTGATAAGACAGGCTAAGAGAGAATCTGAAAACAATTTGACTGTAGAGGCAAAAACTCATAACAAAAACTTTAAAATATATCCAAAGCAGGAAGTCTGCAATGGAGTCGATTGGACCGTTAGATGATCGAGGGGTTAAAGGGTCACTTAGGGAATATAAGGTCATCATGAAAGACTAAATTCATTCTTTGTTTCAGTGTTTACGGATGACGATGTTGGGGAGATACCCATTCCAGAGGCTGTTTCGAAGGGTGACTATTCAGATTAACTGAACCAAACCACTGTGAACCTGGAAGAGTAGTAAATCACCTGGACTGGATGGTATATACCCCAGGGTTCTGAAGGAACTAAAAAATGAAATTTCAGACCTATTAAAATTTGTAACCTATCATTAAAATCGTCCATTTTACCTGAAGACTGGAGGATGACCAATGTAATCCCCGATATATAAAAAGGGCTCCGGGGTGATCCCAAAAATTACAGACCAGTGAGCCTAACTTCAGTGCTGGGAAAAATCATGGAAACTGTTATAAAGATTAAAATCACAAAACATTTAGACAGACATGGTTTAATGGGTCACAGCCAACATGGATTTACTCAAGGGAAGTCTTGCCTCACAAATCTGCTACTTTTTTTGAAGGGTGAATAAATGTGGATAAAGGTGAACTGGTAGAAGTAGTGTATTTGGATTTTTAGAAGGTGTTTGACAAAGTCCCTCATGAGAGGCTTCTAAGAAACAAAAAAGTCATGAGATAGGAGGTGATGTGCAGTTAGTGTAGCTGGGTTTAAAAAAGGTTTGGATAAGTTCTTGGAGGAAAAGTCAATTAACTGCTATTAATCAAAAAGTCCATTAACTGCTATTAATCAAGTTTACTTAGGGAATGGCCTCTGCTATTACTGGCATCAGTAACATGGGATCTTCTTGGTGTTTGGGTACTTGCCAGGTTCTTGTGGCCTGGTTTGGCCTCTGTTGGAAACAGGATAATGGGCTTGATGGACTCTTGGTCTGTCCCAGTATGGTAATTTCTTATCTTATCTTATGTGCTTTTGTGGATTGCAAACTGGTTAAAAGAGAGGAAACAGAGAGTTGGATTAAATGGTCTGTTTTCACAGTGAAAAAAGGTCAACAGTAGAATGCCCCAGGAGTCTGTATTTGGACCAGTACTGTTTAATATATTTATAAATGATCTGGAAAGAGGTATGACAAGCAAGGTGATCAAATTTGCAGGTGACACAAAATTATGTAGTTAAATCACAAGTGGATTATGATAAATTGCAGGAGGACCTTGTGAGACTGGAAGATTGGGCATCCAAATAGCAGATGAAATTTAATGTGGACAAGTGCAAGGTGATGCACATAGGGAAAAATAACCCTTGCTGTAGTTCAATGATATTAAGTTCCAATTCCATATTAGGAGTTACCACCCAGGAAAGAGATCTAGGTGTCATAGTGGAAAATACATTGAAATCGTCAGCTCAGTGTGCTGTGCTGGTTAAAAAAGCAAACAGAATGTTAGGAATTATTAGGAAGGGAATGTCGAAGAAAACTGTGGATTTCATATTGCCTCTGTATCGCTCCATGGTGAAACCGCTCCTTGAATACTGTGCACAATTCTGGTCCCTGCATCTCAAAAAAGACATAATACAATGGAGAAGGTACAGAGAAGGGCAACCAAAATGATAAAGGGGTGGAACAGCTCCCCTATGAGGAAAGGCTAAAGAGGTTAGGGCTGTTCAGCTTGGAGAAGAGACGGCTGAGGGGGGATATGATAGAGGTCTATAAAATCATGACAGAATTGAACGGGTAAATGTGAATCGGTTATTTACTCTCTCAGATAATAGAAGGACTATGGGGCACTCCATGAAGTTAGCCAGTAGACATTTAAAACAAAGTGGAGAAAATTCTTTGTTACTCAATGCACAATTAAGCTCTGGAATTCATTACCAGAGGATGAAGTTACAGCAGTTAGTGTAAATGGATTCAAAAAAGGTTTGGATAAGTTCCTGGAGGAGAAATCTATAATAAATAAGAAATAGTAGCTTGAGATTTATTTAATGTTTTGGGTACTTGGCAGGTTCTTATGGCTTGGATTGGCCACTGTTGGAAACAGGATGCTGGGCTTGATGGACCCTTGGTCTGACCCAGTATGGCAATTTTTTATGCTCTTATGTTCAGGATGCAGTTCCAGCATGACTTTACTATAAGACGATTTTAAATTGAAGTATGTGACAATGTATGTCTTTATTCAACACAGTCCATTACATAATCTTCTTGCAATAAATCTCTGACTCTGTAAAGATGGTTTAATATGATCTTTCATAATAAGGAATGAATTTCATCCCAATTTCAGGGATAGCTTTGAAGCTCCCTTCCAGAAATGGTGGATATAATACTTGAATTGATGTTGATGACATAACAAAGTTCCATTTGTCAAAACTTCATCCAGATGTCTTGAACAGACCTCTTACATGTTATGAAACCTCTTCTCAGAATATCCTGATGATATGTTGATGATTATAACAAGATGGTTGCCTCAGTTCTCCTTACTTTCTGTTCTCCTCACAGGAACGAATGAAGATCCCTTCCTCTGGCTTGACCTTTTAAGGGGCACTGGAGCTCTGAATGAGAGACTCCTATGGGAAAACTCCTCTCCTGCTGATGATAGCTAAAATTCACTTGGCCATGGGAATTCAGTTAGCAGTCAAAAGGAGAGCTGAGGGATGTACATCACTTCCAGCTGCCTGCACAAACAGAGCAGATGCAGTAATGGCAGGCTCATTTCTCAGCATCTAGGCCCCCCGAGAAAGCAGATCAGAGAGTGTTGAAGCTTCTTACTGTGAGACAAAAGCCACGTGGCCTTGATTTTTGTGCAGTTTCCTGGCACAATCAAAAGGCGGGGCATGAGGGAGGATGTGAATGCCTATCAGCACCACTGCTTCTGCATGAATTGGTGTGTGTTTGTGTGTATATGAGAGAGTTCACACCCATTCCCTCCCCCTCACACAGGTCACACTGACCCCCAGCCCCCACTCTCTCCCACTTTGCCTGCCCTCCCCTCCCCATCACTAACCCATTCCACACTTCCACACCTCCCCATCACTAACCCATTCCACTTCCACATCTTTTTTCGTCTACAAATTAAGTCCTGGTGCCGGCCTTGGACTGCCAATACCATTGTTAATTTTGCCATATAAAATGGAGACATTTAAAATGGTGGCAGCCTCGTTCCCCTGGTGCCATTTTTTATCACAATACCAGCAGCAGAGGAGCAACCAAGGATCACTTCTGCACATGAAGAACACCACATGGTAAAAAGGGTGGGAGGAGGGAAACTTGGAAGAGGGCCCGGGCGAGGGCGTTTCTGGATTTCGGTAGCATGCTTTCTTAAAAAGAAATCAAAGGAAAACGAACAAAATTTCATTTGTTTTTCTTTCATTTCATTTTTAAAATGAATTGAAACAAAAGAGGAAATTTCATTAAAGTTTCCCGTTATGTTTGAAATGAATGCTCATTCCTATGGGTAAGCTATTCCAAAGGAAAAAAACAGATGACAGGAAAAATTACCAAACCATGTGCACGACAAATCGGAGCATTCTTGTTGGACAGAATCACTGTAAGCACAGCCTGTAATGGTCTAAGCAGATGTGAGGAGCGCGTGGTCCAGTCAGCTCTTCAAGGTACAGATGGACATCCCCATGGAGAGCATTAAATGCCAGAAGGAAACTTTTATACTGGATGCATCAGAAAATGGATGTGCTGGGGGCGTGGTTGGTGCAGCCTAGAGGGCAAACCTCCTAGCCCACATCGCCAGCTGGCAGACATGCCCTGGGCTGGGACTGGACTGGAGTTTCTCCTCTACCAGCCCCGTTCCCCACAGGTTGAGCCTTTGGGTTCCTGGGGCCAGCAGGATTTTGGAGATAGTCCCTCAGGGCTGAGACAAGGAGAGAGTCTGGGACCGGGCTGAAGTCAGGGCAGGCAGCAATCAGAGAATCACAGGGTACAGGCCAAGGGTCGGGGCAGGTAATGAGTAGAGCGTAGTCCAGGTCCAAAGCAATGGTCAATGGCAGGCAGCAGGCAAGATAATGGTCAGTGTCCATAGCGAAGGTCCAAGGCAAGTGGATCACAGAGACCAGGTCAACAGGATTTAGAGAGGCATGTATATATGTCTGATGGATTTCAATAAGAAAAAGATACTTCTGGATGCCTTGTAATATGCTTCTGCAAATTTAAGTTTGCATTTATCATGATACTAAGGCTGCACCCAGACTCAGTAAGAGGCAGGGTCACCCCTCCCAACAGTAAAGAGTCTTTCAGAGACTCATCTGAGAGCTGGTGGGGGTGCTCACAAAATCTCCATTTTGATAGGGTTTAAACAAAGATCGTTCCTTTCAAGCCAACCCCCAAATTTTCATCAAGCCTTTATTTATGGAAGGGACTTTTTCAGCCTGAACACAAGGGTCAGATATGGCTAATTAACTAAGCCAATTTCCCATAGACACAAAATTGGAAAATTTTTATAAATAGTAATTAATTATTACTTAATAGTCAGTATACTGAATGGACTCATTGACCACTGAATGATTCTACTGTGCCCTGCCAAGCTAAGTAATTCCAAAATGTTTACAGGGGATGCCTGATCTATGAATAAGCATAAGTCTACAACTAGTTATTGAACTCTTAAAATATTTTAAAATATAGATTTTGCTACGTGGCACGGGCCAGTGATCAAACAGTAAATTACGTCGTGATTGCATTGAATTCATATTAATAAAGAAAAACAAGAACAACTTAATTATTTTACTTTGAAAATAAATACTATTTTTTTTCATGGTGTATTTTTGTCTCAGTTATAATTTTGCTGCAATCTGAGGTGACCCTCCATATAAAAGCAGGCATTCCCAACTCTGATATGGGAGGGCTGCAAAACAGGTCTGGTTTTCAGGATAAGGATGCCATACAAATTACCCTTGTTCTCAGATCAAAGGTATGCAAATAAACCCAATGATGAATATTCATTGTGGAAAGGCTGAAAACCAGACCGAGTCTGAGGCCCTCCAGGACCGGAGCTGGAAGCCTCTGTAAGACGTGGCAGTGTTGTAGTTCGATGGATTCTTTCCATAAGCAGTAAACATATTTTTTTTTTTTTAATTCGATACAGATATACCCAAGCCCATAGAATTATTGTGATGCCAAATGACTGCACTCTACAGTGAGTTTATTGCATGATTGTTTAGGAATAATTGTTTAACCACCCACGGCTTGATTAATGCATTCATTATATATAGAAAATGGGGTTTGACATTCATTCAAAGTCATATACCTGTGATTTTGAAAACAGATGATGCATTGTGTAAAATCAAAGGCACCGAAGACAGATACCTGGCCATTAGCACACTCCTGGTGACCAGGTGCTCTTGTCATGTCATTTCAGTAATTTGTATTGTTATTATCTCCTCATATTTCACACTCATGAACAAGCATGAGATTTATAGGAGCTTCACTGGCTACCAGTCTCTTGACCAACCAAATTTAAAAATGTTATATTGACTTTCCAAATTCTGAAATTTAGTTCAGCTTATTTGGAGGGTTGCGTAACATTTTAAGGTCCATCACAAGCCTTAAGATCCAATGTGAAGCCAGTGTTTGTGTTCTATCCTGCAGAGACTAGAAACAGAGCACTTGCTTTAGCAAAAACCAATGCTTTAGAATAATTTTCCTGCGAAAATCAGGTTGGAGGAGGACTACTTGCAACTTCGTAAATTGTCTAAAATTTGGCCATTCTGCCAAGCTTTCCGCCTTTTTTTATTTTATCTTTATTGGTTTTTAACATAATTACAAAGCATAACTCTTTGTTCAGAAACATTTAGAAATATCTTTAACAGTATCTTTTTAAATAAGAAAACAATCACATAATATTAAGACCTCAAGCCATACTGGAGGAGGAGTATACCATTTAAAGGAGCAAATAAAGAAAATTATTATAAAGAAACAACCTAGCGTGTTATTTACTACCCATTGCTTTGCCTAAGTATAAGACTTTCCTGTAGAGAGGGAATAGGCACCAGCCGTTTACAAGATTCAAGTAACATTTTAAGCCGTTCTGGTACAAAGAAAATGTACGTCTCATTATCTAACTTGATAATGCACTTGCAGGGATATCTCAACTGACGCATAGACAGGAACCCCCTTTCTCTTCTCTTGGGTATCTTTAACCAAATCTGGGAAAATTTGGACACCCTGACCCAGGAAGTTAACCCCATATGTTGGAAATAATTTCGCATTACAAGACCTAGGTCTTGTTCATATATGAATGATGCCAGTAGTGTTGCTCTTTCACATATCTCTACTGTTGAGGTTTCTAAAAAGTCCGTTTCCAAAATGGCAAATGGCAAGAAATATACTTTATTGAAAGAAGGAACGTTTTCAGGGGAAATATGAAGGATCTCAATCAAATACTTGCAGAGAGTGACACATGGCTGTTCACCGAAAACTCTAGGAAAGTTTAGAAGCCTTAAATTCAGGTGTCTTAAATGATTTTCAATTAGTTCAATTTTCCTATTCAATAGCATTCGTTCCTGGATTATAGTTGTCTGAATATCCTGAGCTTTTTTTCCCTTGAACTTCCAAGTTCTGGATTCTATTAGCATGATCTGTGAGCTGAGAATTAAAATCCTGAGTTATTGTGTCAACTTCAATGAAATTGTGGAAATCTGCTGGGAACATCCATGAAGAGCTGATCCTAGATTGGCAACCAGTTCCCACAGTGAGTCCAATGTCACTACAGGTGGTTTAGAAAATGTGATATTCGTGGCTTCATGTTCCAGTGGAGCCTCAGCATTTAAAACATTTAAAGAACTTAATACCAAAGGTCTAACAGGCTCACCTCCACCAGAAGACTCCATCTGGGGTTCCAAGGCTGGGGTCACTTCCACCACATCTCCCTCTTTCAGCACCGCTGTAATATTCCCGGTCCCCGTGGCGATTCCATCGCCTGTCATTCCAGAGCCCACTGGCTCTGTAACTGCATTCACCAGGCTCAAGGACAGCTGGGCAAATGGTGCTGAAGGTGTTCTGAGGCTCAGAGGGCTGAGAGTGGTTTCCCCTGAGAAGGCTGATGCTCCTCTACTGGTCTCCTCGGTGGGAAACGCCGCTTCCATTTTCGGGTAGCTGCCAGTTTTGGGATCGTTCGCTGTCCCGGAGGGAGGGAGGGCACCAAGGGAAATACCTGCACTCTCCCCTTCTATTTAGGAGGCATCTAATTTCATTCAGGTTGAAGAAATCACAATGAAGAAATGAGCAGTGCCTCGAACACTATTCACACGCTGCTGCCATCTTGGCTCCTCCCCCATTAATAAGCTTTCTGCCTTTTAAGTTGATCTAACTAGTGAGGTAATGTAAGGACCTTGAGGCTGATGTTGTAGGATTGCTTTTATAGTTTTTATCTTAGACATTGCATTTATTTATTTATTTAGCATTCGTTTATATACCGAGGTATAGCAGACATTGCCTTCACTCCGGTTTACATAATAACAAACCAGTTACATTTAAATCCATAACAGTATAACAGTAAAAAATTGAATCAGAACAATAACTTAGTAATGGTCAATAAATACATTAAATATTAGAAAATATGATTGTATAAAAAATCTTGTAGGGGGACGGTTGATACCGTAACAAAAGCGAGAAGGTTTCTGTGAGTCAGGGCGGTCGTCGTAGGAGGGGGATTGCTCACGTAGGATGGAACGTACAGAGGATGAAATCAAAGATTTATGTTCTGTTGTCATTAGGTGAGCAACCATTGTAGGACTGTGAGAGTAGCCAGGCTTTAAGTTCTTTTTTAAAAGATTTAACGTTTACTTGCGAATTGAGGTGATGAGGTAATGAGTTCCATAATTTTGGGCCGACGATGGAGATGGCTCTATTTCTTGTGGAGGATAATTTGGCTTGTGGTAATGAAGGAACATCCAGCTGAATTTTATATGTTGACCTTGTTGTACGTGATGAATTATGTAAATGTATAATATTGATTTGTTATTTATATAGACTTCTTTTTTTTATTATATTAATTTAACTTTATTGTTAAATATTACTGTGACAGAGTACCCCTATTTTTCCCCTTTAAACCTGTGCAGAACCAGGCTGTATGCCTGGTCCACCTTAAATCCCACAGAGGGAAAGAGCTCTGTGGATGGGAACCTGCTGGGCAGGGAGAGTCCTGAGGGCAGGACCAGCTGGGGCAGGATAAGGTTGTCTGCCCAGCTGGAATCAGGAGGCTCCTGCATCTCCAGGAGAGGCAGCTCCTGTAAATCTATTCTGACCCAAACCAGAAGGACTGGGAAATGCACTGCAAAGGTAGGCAGTCCACTATTGTGTTGTGTGCGCTGTCCAGACTTAAGCCAGACTACTGTGATGTGGAAGTGCCATGAATGCTAATAAAGCTGAAATTGAATTAGAGAAAGGCCGGAGTCTCTTTTGGTTTTCTGCTCCAGCCTAGGTGATTTGCTCAGTCACCCTCACAATTACATTATAAAAATATGTTTTGGTTATATATTAATTGTATTTGTATGATATTATTAGATACGTAATGTGTAATTTCTGTTGTTACCTGCCAGGAACAATAGTTTTAGAGTGGCTGAACATGGTGGATTGGCTTATGCCTGATTTCTGCATGTTCACATCAGCAGAAGGGAGATGTGACCAACAGCTGTCATTCATTTGTATCCAGTTTAACTGAGTCACCAGGAAAAAATAATAATTTGACCGAAACTGAATCCTACCCTCCAGCCCCGTGCTCTACCAGGTCAGTGTTTTCCATACCGATCCCAAATCTCACATAACAAGCTTGGCTATCAGGCTATCTGGTATGAATATGCATGAAGTCATTTACCTCTTCAGGTAATTCCCAGATTTCAGGGATACACAACATTTCCTGGGGCCAATCTTATCTTCTCAGACCTCTAATTCTTCCTTCCATAGACCAAGTCTTCAGATCACCAAGGTGCTGAGGTTCTTCCCAGCAGGCAGGAGGACAAGCAGGCAGGAGGACAAGCCTCCTGCCTGCTGGCACCCTTGCATAGTCTCTCCCATTCTCCTCAATCGCTCTTCACAAATGGGCTCACTCTTTGATGTCTTGCACAGGTACTTCAGTAGACTTGAAGAAAAGCAGGCTGGACAATTAGAGTGGGGGGGGGGGGGGTGTCAAATAATATTTACTGCAACTCAAGAAAACTTAATCAGAGCTCAACTCACAAAATAAGTGCAAAAATGTCTTAATACAGAAAAAAATAAAAATCCAAAGTCTCTACTCAAAGTCTCCACTCAGAGTCAGTGTCTCTTCCTGGTAATAGGAAAAGTAAAAAATCCTCTCCTACCTTCAGTGGGTAGGAATTTGGTGGTAAAAGACTTCCTACCAACAAAAATGGAAAAACTAAACTTTTCACTCACTTCTCTCTTCTGGGCAACAGCAATTCCCATTAGATAGGTAGCAGGGCAAAGCAGCTCCCTATCCTAATCCTCTCAGGCAGGGGTGACTTCCCTCCTGAGCTGGAGCAGGTCAGGACAAAGCAAAGCTCTCTCCAAAATGCTTTACCAAAATACACTGTCTTCTCTTCCAGGGCCATCCCTCTCCCAGGTTGTGAGAGCACTGGCAACCGGGACAAGGTCTCATCCCTTCTGGAACAAGCTGTGGGTCCTGAAGTTGGGGATCCCCAAAAATGTCCTCCATAACCTTCAAAACCAAAACTACAACCACCCCACTTCACTGGTTCAGCCAAATTTTATAGCAAGAGCCTGCCCAATCCCAGCACCCTAGGCAAGAGAGAAATCTTAGGGCTGGTCTACAAGGGCCCCTTAGCATTAAACAAGGGAAATGTAAGTAGTAAGGCAACAGAGCACCCCTTACACATACACCATCTCCAGTTTAATGCAAATTTATCTCACACATATTCATTTTGTCTTAGCCTAAAAAATGAAACTTGTTGGGTGACACTCAAGGTTGGAAAGCAAATATACTGTACCTTGCTCATGAAGCTAAGAATGCATTACAGGCAAGGCCAAGCCATGCTGTTCATGTGCATGATTGCCTTACAGGTCAGGTGCTAGGATTCACTAAAGTCCTCCAGCGCAAACCTGCTTTAGTGCTCACTGTGCTATGTGCTGACCCTTACATGAATAACTCAATGGTGTTTATTACACATTCATGGAAAAATAAAAATAACAAACAAAGGAAACTATTAAACATTGGCTAGCATCAACACCTAAGAAGGACTATAATCAGAGGTAGTCAAATTTCAGTTTTTGTAAGTCAGAAAAATTCCATGTATCAAACAGTGGAAGTTATGTTTAATGGTTTTAGAGTTCATAATTCAATAAAACTGAAACAAAAAAAAGTCTCTGGAAGTCATATTAGTTCCAGCCTCTCATTTTTGGAGAAAAATTTCCAAATTGTGTTTAACTGAAGACCTGATTATAATAAAATGTATTTATTTAAAATTGAGATGGTTGGTTTAGTGTAACTGTTTTTGTTACATGCACCGACCACAGGGCCCCGTGGTCGGCTGCACTCACCTCCTTCTGGCCCACCAAGGCAGCCCCGGGCTCCCTGGCCACGGCCAGGAGCTGGCATCGATGCCGCACCACTCCTTCTCCTCCCCAACGCTGTTTCCGATGCTGCTGCCATCCCCGGCTGAGCTGCCTCGCCGATGCTGCTCTGCCACCTTCCTCTTGGGCCGGGAGCGTCCCTACATGTGCGCGCCTCTCCCCTAGATTTAAAGGATCCACAGCGGGAATCACCTGTGGCCCTTACTGATGACATCACAAGTCAGAGCTTGCCTTGGCAACAAGTCCCTTTGCTCTCCTGAACTGTGCTTCAGTGCTCTGTTACTTCAGTCTTCCCGCATTCCCATGTTCCTGCATTCCCGCCTTCCTGTGTTCCCGCCTATCTTCGCTCCTGACTTTGGACGGACCTACGGCTTCTGACCTTCTGCCTGGACCTGACTGACTATTGCCGCCTGCCTCCGACCTCTGGCCTGGACCCGACCTCGTGTGCTATTGCCTGGTCTCCTCTTTCGGGATCTTCTATGCAGAGGCCCACCTAAGTCCAGCAGGCTCCGGTACCCAAGGGCTTAACCTGCGGGGAACGAGGGCTGGTATTGACGAAGCTCCTGCTGGCCTCTGCTCCCAGCTCGGCCTTGCCTGCCGACAGAGGGGACCTGTGGGGGTTTCTCCCACAGGCAGCGCCAACTCCTCCTTGGTCCGAGAGTCCACTCCTCCAACAGTTTTATTTTTTGAACTGGTAGTTTCTTCTTCCTCCTTTGGTTGTACAACTCAATCAGAACCAGTACTGGAATCTGGTACAATTTGTCTTCATTCACAAATATAAAAACTAATAAAGTTCTACGATTGGTTGACCAGAGAGTTGGATCAAGAGAGAGCACTAGATATAGTGTACTTGGATTTCAGCAAGGCCTTTGACACATTTCCGCAGAGAAGACTTATAAATGAACTGAGCACCCTTGGTATGGATCCTAGAGTGACTGACTGAGTTAGAAACTGGTTGATTGGGAGGTGACAAAGGGTAGTGGTAAATGGAGTTACTAGCGGTGTGTCTCAGGGATCAATCCTTAGACCGGTTCTTTTCAACATTTTTGTGAATGACATAAAGGAAGGATTATCAAGAAAGGTTTGTTTTTTTTCCCAATGATACCAAAATCTGTAACAGGGTAAACAGCCAGGAAGGTGTGAAAAAATAAGGAGGGATCTAGCAAAGCTTGAGGAATGGTCTAAGGTCAGGCAAAAACCCAAGGGAAAGGTACAATTATTAGAGGTGAAATTCATCTAAGCACAAAGGAAGAGTGGATTCTGGGGATAATTGCATCTAATGATCTTAAGATGGCCAAATAGGTGGATAAAGTGACAGTAAAAGCCAGAAAGATGCTTGGTTGCATCGGGAGACGAATGGTCAGCAGAAAAAGGGAAGTGATCTGTTATGGCGCCTGGCCGCGACCAGCCAGTCCCCCCTCCCTTCACGGGCTCCCTGGCACGATGGCCCTGCCTTCATGGCAGGCCGTGAAAGCCGGTCCGTGCAGCGTCCTTCCAGCCTGCATCAGGGCCTCCCCTGACGTGCACGTGTGGGAGGTCCCGCCTCTTAAAGGGGCTGCGGCGGTAAAGCCTGCCCGGCCCCGGAAGATGACAAAGGCACAGAGGGGTATTTTAACCCTGCAGCTGCACTTCCCCAGGGCCTTCGCAACAGATTCCCTCTATTGCTCTTGGGCTGTGTTGCCTCTGTACCTTGTGTTGCATTCCTTGCCTCGGTGCCTCCGTGTTCCTGTGCCTCCGTGTTCCTGTGCCTCCGTGTTCCTACCTCCATCCCTGCACCCATTCCTCGGCTTGATCTTCTGATTTGACCTCGGCTCGTGTCCTCGTCTTTGCTTGTCTGCTGCCTGCCTTGGATCTTCTGACTGGACTTCGTTTCGCCTCTTTTTGAAGGTCGGTTCCTATCTCGCTGGGTGGACACTTTGAGTACCCGCTCCTCGGGGGCTCTCCCGTGTTCATGGGCTATCTGCTCCTCGGAGGGCCGTCCTGCCTGATTCCTGGAACCAGTCCCCGTGAGTCCTCCTCTTCATCTACGCCACCTCCCGGAGACGAGCTCCATTAAGGGTTGCCCCTCGACGGTCATCACCTCTCACTCCAGCTTAAGGGTCCACATCCTCAACAGTTTGCGAAGGCCATGGACTCGGTGGACTTGTCTATCCTCTAGGCTATTCCGGGCCTGGCCCAATGACTATTGCAGCAGCAGCAATCCCTGGAAACCATGTCCACCACGGTAGAACGTCTAATAACTCACCTGGACTCCACCTCTGGACACGGGGATGCCGCCCCTCCCCTGGTTGTTCCAGTAGTTTTGACCTCCGTGACCCATATGCCTGCTCCACCTCGATTTGCCGGAGAATCCAAGCAGTGCCGAGGGTTCCTAAACCACTGCTTCATAAGGTTCTCCCTGCAGGAACAGCAATTCCTGACAGACCGAGTTAAGACGTCCTTCATCCGCTCCTTACTGGATGGTAAGGCCCTGGCCTGGACATTTCCGCTTTGGGAGCGAGGAGATTCCATTCTGGGAGACCTGCCTCGGTTCATCCGGACGTTCCATCAAGTATTCAATGAACCAGGTCGCCAGTCTACTGCCACCTCTGAACTGCAGAATCTCCGCCAAGGCTCACGCTCCCTGGCCGAATTTGTGGTAGAGTTCCAAACCTTGGCGTCCGAACTGGGATGGCGTGAAGACAGCCTGCGTGGTATCTTCCTAGAGGGATTGTTCCCCTGCATAAAAGACGAGTTAGCTGCGCGGGAGCTCCCAAATGACCTCGAGTCACTCATTGAATTAGCAGGTCGGATCGATCGACGTTTACAGCAACGTGCTAAGGAATTTAAGCCAGCCCATCGCTCTGTATCCTTGGCTCCGACCTTTTCTCGCCCAGTGGTCATCCCAACTACTTCAGGGGCTTTGCCGGAATGCAGAGAGGAGCCCATGCTGCTAGGCCGTAGCCATCTGACAACTGAAGAGAAACAGCATCGAAGGAGACTCGGTTTATGTCTCTACGGCGATGGCAAGGGACACCTATTGGCCCAATGTCCTGAATGTCAGGGAAACGCTCGACCCTAGGTGCCATGGGGAGGCTGACCCTAGGCTGTATCAATCCCACTCCTCCGTGTACGGTTCCCGTAACATTGCAATTCTACGGAGGGTCCTTTACAACTCTTGCTCTTGTCGACTCCAGTTCCGGCGGGAACATCATCCTATCCGAACTTGTTCACCAATTACAACTACCCGTGGTATCCCATACACCACCATTGTTGATCTCATCCATCCAAGGAGACCCCCTCCCAGGACGGGCCACTCTTTGCACTGCTCCTGTCACACTTCGAACCGGGATTCTCCACAAGGAGGAGATGTCCTTCTTTATCCTCGAGAAGCCAATTCATCCTGTGATCCTAGGGCTTCCTTGGCTTCAAAAGCATTCACCCACCATTGATTGGAAGACCCTACAAATTACAGCCTGGGGGGAAGACTGCTTCTCTACCTGTTTTCAACCCAGACCTCGACCACAGTTGGTGCTGGCTAGCACCACCCAGATACTGCCTCAGTACAGTAGCTTCACTGATGTATTCTCCAAGGAGGAGGCAGAGACCCTTCCGTAGCATCGGTCTTTCGACTGCGCCATTAACCTCCTTCCTGGTACAGTTCCGCCCCGTGGACGGGTGTATCCACTTTCCCTACCCGAGACGCAGGCAATGTCTAAGAACATAAAAGAAAACCTCGATCGGGGTTTCATTCGCCCATCCTCCTCTCCAGCAGGGGCAGGCTTCTTCTTTGTAGCCAAGAAGGACAGTTCTCTGAGACCTTGTATTGATTACAGGGGACTCAATGCGATCACTCAATGGGATCGTTACCTGCTTCTTTTGATTCCCGAACTACTGGACCGCCTCCAGGGAGCCAAGGTATTCTCTAAATTAGACCTTCGAGGGGCCTACAGTCTGGTCCAAATAAGGCCTGGAGACAAGTGGAAGACGGCGTTTAATACGCGTGATGACCATTACAAATATCTTGTAATGCCATTTGGACTATACAACGCCCCCGCAGTGTTCCAAAATCTCATGAACGAGATATTATGGGATATCCTACATAAGGGGGTAATTGTTTACCTGGACGACGTCCTAATTTATTCTAAGGACTTGAATACACATCACCTAGATATTCGACAGATTCTCCAATGCCTAAGGGAGCAGCGCCTATTCGCCAAATTAGAGAAATGCCTCTTTGAACAGGAATCCCTACCGTTCCTGGGCTTCATTGTATCTACCACCGGCTTCCGTATGGACCCGGACAAGTTAACCAGTATCCGGGAGTGGCCGCAACTGGTGGGATTTTGTTTATTGCAGAGGTTTCTTGGCTTTGCCAATTTCTATAAGAATTTCATCCCCCACTACTCAAGTATAGTAGCACCTCTAATGGCGTCAACTAAGAAGGGAGCTAACATTAAACAGTGGTCAGATGAAGCCATCCATACCTTCAATGATTTGAAGAGGGCCTTTTTACAAGAGTTGTGTCTTCACCACCCCGATCCAGCTCGTCCATTCATCATGGAGGTTGACACCTTGGACTTCGCTGTAGGAGCGATACTTAGCCAGTGCTCTCCTCAAGGGCCTCTTCTGCCCTGCTCTCTCTTCTCCCGCAAGTTTTCCCATATGGAGAAGAATTATGGAATTGGAGACAAGGAGCTGTTAGCCATTAAGATGGCTTTCGAAGAATGGAGACAATGGCTAGAGGGGGCAAAACACCCTGTGACAGTTTACACCGACCATAAGAACCTTGAGTTCCTCAGCACAGCTCAACTTTTAAACCCGCGCCAGGCTAGGTGGTTGCTCTTCTTCAGTCGGTTCGACTTCGTGTTACGTTACCGTCCTGCAGATAAGAACACACAAGCAGATGCAATTTCCAGGCTGCACGAGGCTGAAGATGCACCGTAGGTAACCCACTACATCTTGGATCCTGCCAAAATCCAACTAGCGGTTACCGACATGATACCACAAGGGAAGACGGTAGTTCCCCTTCACCAGCGACCTAAAGTACTTGCTTGGGCACATGATTCCCTCACTGCGGGACACCCAGGCACAGTCTGCAGTAAGTTTTGCCATAGAAAATGCACATTGACATGTGCTCAGAAAGATGCATTTGGCCTGTCTATGTTTCGTGAAGAAAAGCCTTTCTCCTAAGCTGGTTTTCTTGAGATACATTGGGGAAAGACCTGCACAAAAAGATTAGTTTTAAACTTTAAATATTGCTGAAGAAATACATCTCTGTCTGATTCTAAAACAAATGTAATTAACAATGTTGTCCTAGTAGGAATATTATCATTTCAAGATTGAAGAAACAATGAGAAATATGGGCTAGAAATAGGGGCCAAAAGATCAGATGCTCCTTCCTTAACATTACGTAACTTTTTCTTATCAGGCAGATAGAAAATTTTTGATAATAACAAAATCTTTGTCATTAGTAAATTGTAATATCTCCTGTAACCCCCTGTACACTTGGGGTCACCTTCCCAGCCTCGGGGAGCATTGTGGTTACTGTCCCGAGGTGGTGCAAGGGTACTGGGCGCCCTAGGCGACCCTTGCGCTGCCGTCCCCCCCCCCCCCCCCTCGGTCATGCCCCTTCCCCGGTCGCCCCCCCCCCCCCCAACCTGTTTCGGCACCGACTGCTGCTCGTGGCGCTGAGAAGCACACAGTCTCTATTTCTCTTTGCCACGAGCGGGATAGGCCCCGCTTGCAGCACCATATGGCTGCTCTTCGGCACCCCCTACGTGCTCGGCCTCCTAGGCGACCACTGAAGTTCGCCTAATGAATGCGCCGGCCCTGGAAATAGATCTCCAGGGCTGAGTGCTGGGGGGCAGGAGAACGTGCAGGGCCAGTACCAGGCTGAGAGCACTACACACAACAAACCACTCTCCAGACTCAACTTGTGCTCCAAATAATAAATAGTTTACTGCAGGATCTTCAGAATCAAACGTAAGGACAGTGACAGTTCAGGTAGACGCAGAGAGGAAACAGAATCTCAGTTCTAGAAAATTGTTAACTCTTCTCCTTATAGCTCCTCTCCTTAAATAACAGTTTCTTCTTACAGCACCGCAGGGTCTCGGGTTACTTGGTTTCTTCTCTCTCCTCAATCTTTTGCACAACCCCAGCCTGGTCCTCTCTTTACTTTCCTCAGTTATCAAAAAGTTACTCACAAGAATATTCTGCGCAGCTCAAGGAAAAAAATCCTTCAGGAGCAGCATCAGGATCCTCCGAGCCCCAACGCAAGTTTCCTCTGGCACAGTTTGGCTTCCTGGTCCAGAAACGTTCCTGCCTCAGTTAAGCACAGGCTTCAGCTTTTAAACTTCCAGGCTGCATTGCACTCTCTGCTCCTTGTCCTCTGGCCTCTAGGGATTTTTAGAGAAAAATCCCTGGCCCCCTCCTGCTATTTCTTTCTGAAATCCTAGGTGAGGATCACAGCTCCAGTCAGTCTCCTCCCCATGCAGTCTGGAGCAGCCCTAAAACTCTGTAGAATCAAGGCTTTTATCATTTGTGTTCAATGACCGAGCCCCTAGGGTATGTACCCCCTTGTCTGCTCAGAAGGGCAGGTAACTCCTTCTGACACACAGCTGACCCACAGCCCTAGAATATTCCTACACTGCCTCCAGATTGACCTCTTGCCCCAGGCACATCTTGCGCATGTTTGCACACTGTTTAAAACCCTTCAGGGCTCCCATAAAGAGGAGACCTTCTATGCACTTTTTTGTGGCTTGTTTTTTTAAAGAACTCAAATTCTGACAATAAATGGGTTTTAGGAAAATTTAACAAACGGAGGTTCTTAGCTCTCAGTAAATTTTCAAATGACTGATGTCAATGGTGAATATTCAAACTCTCGTTAATGCCTGTAGCCACAGAAAATTGTAAAGTAGTAATTGTACCAGAATAAGTAGATGCCTGGGATTCTAACAGTCCCACCCTGTGCCCCATTTCTTTTTAGAAATCTTTTTCCAATGGTGTTTCCATCTTTAGAGGAATCACCATTGGAAAAAGTCCACAACTGAGTAACAAGATTCAACAAAACATTTTCTGTTCTACTTATCACCCTCCATATATATCCTGAAGGGATATATCTGTGGATTCAGCAGTAGAGCCACCTCTTCTAATAACCGTAGGGGATACACAGAATCTGGAATAGCTACATTAATAATTCCTGGTGTTTGTACATCCGAAGATTTATCATCCATATTCCCTTGTAGAGGGGGTATACCAGGAGCCAAGTTGCTCATAAAGGCATGAGCCTCATTAAGATGAGTTGGTAAAACCTCAGATGACACCACATCGGAGCCTGAAACAAACTCTAACCTGATCCCCAGTCAGAAATGAAGGCATGGGTGGCGGAGTGCACCCTTCAAAACGTTTCTACCAATTCAGTACTCAGTCACCTGCATTGGCAAATTGGGACGGATCACATGGAAATCCATGGGTCCTCTTTGAGGTGTAGAAATGTTCCTTCCCATTATATAGCAAAACAGCTATAAGGAGCGCACCATAGCACACTGGAATTTAAAGGGCCAACAGAGCTGGATAAGGATCCCACAGGGCTGCCCCTCCCAAGGCCAGAAGCAATCTCCCTGGGTGACCTCAACTCAGCGGCATCTTAGCTGCTAACTCTCCCCAGGCACCGCAGCAATGCAGTGCTTCTCTGTTTCTATACCCAGAGGATTTTTTTCCCCCCTATTTTCTATCCCTTCCCATCTTTCTTTAGCCAATCATTGCAGTGACAGTCCTCGGTTGAAAGCCATGTGCTTGGGCTCCTTCTGGAACCCTGCCATTGTAGGCCCTAAATCCAGCCGCCCCTTGAATCCCGCAACTGGGTCTGGTTTGCAGGATATCCACAGTGAATATGCATGAGATATATCTGCATGCACTGCCTCTGTCTTATGCAAATACAGAATATCTCCTCTATACTATACTATACTATGCAAATATCCTGCAAACCGGACCTGTGTGCAGCAGCACCCGAGGGCCTGAGTGTTGCCACCGCACGACGATGGCTCCCTTCCCATGAGGGGCTGTGAACGCCGCTTCTGCCTGACCTGGGTTCAGGTCCTTGAGCAGAAAAACATGAGCAGGGAATGAAGCCAGATCCCTCTGCATGGTCGTGTGCAGCACTGCCGCCGAGCCATCGGGACAGCCCTAGCTGCAGAGCTTCTGAGGCAGAGGCGACTGCCTGGGACCACGTTAAGCAGTGTGACAAAATCATAGAAACCGCTGCACAATCAAAGCGCCTCGGATGAAGATTTTCACGGGGGGGGGGGGGGGAGAGGGTTATTTTTTCATACATTTAATACTGTGCATGTAATACAACCAAACATCCTCAGATTGTCAAGTGATACTTTACGGTTTAATTTGCTTTATTGTAAAAACCATTTTGATGATATTGTATTGAATGGGGGTCAATCATATTTAAAATCCCCTGACCCCAGAGGGCTTAAAATCTAAGGGCTGGATTTTCAAAGCTCTACATGTGTAGAGAGGGTTACGCACTCAGGACCTATTTTATAAAGGCCCGGTGACGCACGTAAAGCCCCAGGACACGTCTAAGTCCCGGAGCTTCGAAAAAGGGGTGGGGAAGTCCGAGACAGGGCGGGGCAGGGTCAGAGGCTCCCAGCACCGTGGCTATTTGCACAGATGTTCTATGTGATTCAAAAAACTATTTGGGCCTTGGGTTACAGTGGAAGTAGGTAAGCCTTAGGTAGTGGCACAGCTGCTTATCTCTCTTCCTACCACCAGCCCAATTAGAGCAGAAAAGGACAGAGGGTGAGAAGGGGATCAGTGGGGGAGATGCGCCTTAAAGAGAGGTTGATCCTGATTTCCCAATTGACTTCCCTAAAAAAAAAAAATAAAAGCAGGATTGCATCTCCCAGTATGCAATGGAATAAAACCATGGCTGGTTCCAGCTTGTCTCCTTGGACATGGAGCTATATAATCAGCCCAGTTACAGTTCACCTTTTTGACATTCCACACGTTACTTTCTCACCTCCATGCCTAACTTTATTGAGCTGAAACTGGGTAACTGTAATTATGAGATTTCTCCACAAGTTTCATGCAGTCCAGATCCAAGAAATCTGCTGCCAGACCTCCCCAACCAAAAGTGACTGGAAGTCTACCTTGTAAGATACATAGGGATCCTGTCAGCATAAAATGCACTATGCAGATCCGGATTTTAATGTCATTGTTACTGTTGTTGTTGGACCTTATAAAAACAAATGTTGACCATGACTTTTCCTGAGCCAATATTTACTTATCATGTCAATAAGAGATGATGCTAAACTAAATGGACATCAATAAGTGAGTATTATCCACTCTCCAATAACACAACATGACAGTAGGTTTATGTAGCACACACCGTCCCACAAATGTACATAAGGAAAGCTACAGCAGCAAAAAAAAAAGCAAATTCCAATGTCACCATATTCCTTGTTGTAGTGAGATCTGACATTTTCAGAAGGCTACAAGCTGTGATTTCATTGCTCTGTGGCTGCACTTGCTTACATTACAATGCGCATTTCTCTTATTGAAATGAAAGGGTCCACAGCCATGAATTTGCTTCTGCTTTATTTGTTTCATGCATCCTTTTTTTAAAGTTAATTTTGTACCTGAAAGTTGCTGGTTTTGGAAATCTTTGCACGTGGTACCACATCAATTTTTTTTTTTTTTTTTTAGCAAATCGCCCTCTCCACTACGGAAAACGTTCCTGCGTACAAGGCCGAAAAGACTCTTCGGTGGGGAATGTGGCCAAATCCATAAAAAGTTGATCTTTAAGGCTCCAGTAAATTAAAATAGTCCACATGTAGCTGTTAGATCTTCCTTTCTTGTTGCTGCGGGAGAGAATTCTTACTGGGCTTCTTTGTGGTTTTGTTTTGGGGTTTTTTTGGCCAGATAGCTTATTAAGGTCATTTTGGGTGAACCAGGTACTTGGAAGCACGAGGCTAAAATGCACCTCGAGATAAAATATCTAATGATGCTCCAGATTTGAAAAGTTAATTTTGCAATGGGTTGCATGGATAAATTGGCATCATCAAATATATTTTAACTCTAGTAATAAATCAGAGGCACTTTGGAGGTCATTTTGTAAAGCTTATCGCGTGTGAAAAGTCCCTTTTCGCGTGCGATAGCTTGCTAGGGGGTGGAGTCGGGGCGGCATCGGGGAGGACTCCGCGATGTCTTCGCTGGCGGTGATAAGGTAAGCCATGTTATCGTCACCAGTAGCGCGCCCAATAGCACCACCTTTCACCGTGGCGCTATTGGGTGCGAAAGCCGACAGCGATAACACCAGGGTGGTGCGATGGCTGCCGGCTTTCGCAGGCCCGCCCCCCGTTTTCACTGGATTCACCATTCTGTGATAGAATGGTGAATCCAGGCCTTTGTTAGGCTACAGAGTAAGAAGGTAGAAATTATTCATTAAAGATCATTGTAAACTGAACTTTTTAAACTTTGAGCTCTTTTCCATGTCTCAGTCTCATTGCTCATTTCACTGCCACTGATGCGATACTGTTGGGAATACCTGATTTCCTTATGGCAGGAAATAGACATAAACTAGAAATGTATTGCAGAATTCTGGTGTGTATGGTCTTTGTTGTGTCATGAAGCCCTTCTAATGCTCAGACTTAAGGCCAGATGTACCAAGCTTGCTTTTTTTTCCCCCACAAACATAAAATGGGAAAAACTCTTTAATACAGCCAACCCTTGGACTGTTACCCTTTTGCAGCACGATGAATTGTGTACACAGTGCAGTAGCTGTACAAAATAGCAAAACCTGGGCATGAATTGCTTTCCATGGCCCCGTGCTTTCCTTTCAGATTCACGAGCTCACAAACTTGCACGCTGTCTGAAAACAGTGACGTGGTGCCTGCTCCCTAGCTTGGTGACCAGGGCAGTCAGTCCCCCTTCTCTCTCACCCCTTGCAGCATCCCTGGTGCTGTGCACACCAGTGGTGTTCTTCAAACAGTGAGTGTTGTTCCTTCATTACGGGAACATAGTTTACTAACAGTGCATTTGTTGTAGACAGATTTATGATTGTTTAAAATTCAGTCTTAGCAAAAAAAAAAAAAAAAAATCCAATTGTATGAGAAACTTGAGATTAAACCACTTTTGGGTGGGTTATAAACAATTAATATTTTTTACCTATTTAGCAAAAAAGTAATGAAATTTTAGATAAAGTACTTAAAATCAAATATAACCACTAAACAAAATTCTAATGAGCAAAGTCTTCCAAATGTTCAAATTATAATGAGTACAAAAACTCAAGAATGTTCCAGCAAATGCAATTATATTTTTGAATAAGCCAGATGCTTAATTAGAATGTGAAGGGATATTAATAAGAAAAAAAAAAGTTCTGTTCACAAAAAAGATTATTTTCCATCACACAAAAGGCTACGACCACTGGTGGGTGCTGGATTTAACAAATACAGGAAAAGTAATTTAGAGCTATAAAAAGTTTTCCATGATTGATCAGATGGAGGTTCTCAGTCTGAGGATAGATACTCCAACATGGTCGGGGAATTGTTGAAAAGGTCTGAGCTTTGTTAAACCAAATACCTTTTACCAATCTGTCTGTAGAACTGTGAAACTTGGAAAAGTTCCATGTCACCCTTTCCAAAACACGTGCTTCTCTATCTGACCCCAACCCGCAAGGTACCTAAGACCTGAGCTACTGCGATGGGTCCCCAGCACTGCACAGGCTTCTGGTTAGTACCACTTCTGAGGCTGGTAAAAAAAAAAAAAAAGCATTTTATTTTGAATGCCGCAAATAAATATTGTACATAAATAAATAAATAAATAAAGGCTCAGACTGGCTGGGAAGGGCATCCATCTCTGTCCCGTGGCTGGTGTGACCTCTGTCTGCTGTTTACTTTTTCCCCCCACAACTCAGAATTTCACAGAGTCCCGAGCAGGGTCGGCGCTAGCTCTTTTTGCTGCCCCCTTCCCCACCCCTCATTCATTCAGTCTCTGTCCCGAGCCCACCAAAAGATCCCAGCTCCCTGCAGCAATTAAAAACTGACACTTCCCCCAACACCTGGGTCTTCACTCCATCCCTCAGAACTCCTGGCCAGTGCAAGGGTATTAGGTGCCTTGCACACACACACACACACACAGACATGCCCTCTCTACACACACAGTTAAGACATGCATTTATAATATATTTTACATTATAAAGACCAATGTACAATATTCTGAGGTAAAAATATCACTTACATTATATTTACATGCAGTGCTGTGGTGCCAACCAGAAATCCCTACATAAAGCAACCCATATGTTATTAGGCCTATTGCAACACATGTTGGGTGTGTGCTTGATCCTCAGAAAGCCATGAGTAAACTGAATTACAATACAATACAATAAACCTCCCATACCAAAACAGCACTAACTGCTAGCACTATGAAAAGGCAGCACTGCAAATACTATACCAGGCCCTAGAGCACCAATACATTTTCTGTTAGGAGAATACCTAACCTCAGTCGAACATGCAGAACGCAAACAGATCCTCACCACATACAGAATAAAGTAACCATAAAGTATAAATAGAAACATACAGGCAAGAACTGAACTGGAAATCATACAAGCCTTGACTCTATGCAGTATAACAATGGAAAAACAGAACAATCATGATTCCTCAAACATCAAACACTATAATAAATACATAACCAGAATTAGAAAAGCATACTAATAAAAATATTTAAAAAACTGTAGATAAATAGAAGATTGAATAATTAAAAACTCATATATTTTTTTTAATTTTCCAAATGCCATTAAAATATTTCAAAACAGCAGATTAATAACATCAGAAAAATAAAACTAATAAGGATAGCAAAAAATTCACACTCTCCACACCTGGGAAATTTTGATTTCCAGTCACCCTGAGAATGGTATGGATTAGTGGGAGTAGGGTGCACAAACTTTCTCCTCACCTTCATATGTATAATTCTACACACATACGTGATCATACACATGTTCCCTCTATCACACACACTTGGGCTTCTCCAGCTCTTCTATGGTTGGGATCTACTAGTAATCCTGGGCCCTCTTTTCTTTGGCTGCTAGCAGGTTGGGATCCGCCAGCAGCCCAGTTCTCACACAAAGCCTCTCCATCCAGGCAGTCTCCCATATCCTCACGCATAGAGCCCCCTCCGGCAAGCTGTCATGCTCTCAAACACCCTTTCCCCCAGGCAGGCTCCTATGCTTTTTCACACATACCAGCAGGCTCCTATGCTCTCATTCACACATATACTCCTGGACAGGCTCCCATACTCTCACATACAAATACACCCCAAGCAGGCCCCAGTGCTCTCTCTTCTCACACACACACACACACACACACCAGGCAAGCTCTAATGCTCTCTCTCTCTCTCTCACACACATTCACACCCATACACACATATAAACCCAAAAACACACACACACAACCGAAGCAGGCTCTGATGCTTTCTCACACATACAACCCAAGCAAGCTCCCATGCTCACACACACACACACACACACCAGGAAAGCTATAAAGTCTCTCTCTCATACACACACAGACACACACACACACAAAACCCAGGCAGGATGCCATGCTCTCAAACACATAATCCAAACAAGCTCCAATGCTCACACACATGCACCCACACAACCCAAGCAGGCTCCCACTCTCACACACACACACACAAACATATACAACCCAGGCAGGCTCCCATGTTTTCACACATGCATACACAATCCAGGCAGACTCCCATTTTCTCTCATACTCACACACAACCTGTGCCTGTCTTACTTCTCTGCCATTGCTGCTGTTCCTCAAACCTCCTTATGAAAGTACAGGAACTATTCAACTGCTTCTCCTCCTGGACTTGCTCCATGGTCAGGGCTGGCGCATCCCAATAGGTGAACTAGGCATTCTCCTAGGGCACCAGCCATTAGGGGGCAGCAAAGAGCAGCCATGTGGGGCTGAAAGCGGAGCCCATCCTGCTCATGGCTGAGAGAAGCAGATATTTGGTGGGCCGCAAGCGGCGCCTCTGTGTGTGAGTGAGAGGGATTGTGTGTGTACAAGAGAGCAATGTGTTAGTGTGAGAGAGAGAGGGAGGGAGGTTGCATAAGGGTGCGTGTGTGAACGAGACAAGGAACCTAAGTGTGTTTAAGAGAGGGGGCCTGTCTGAGTGAATGAGGTCGGGGCCGGGGCCTGGGCCTGCACTGGGGAGGGGGAAGGGGGGCGGGTGCAAGGCAGAAGGTTTGCCTCGGGCGCCTAATAGCTTGCACCGACCCTGTCCACGGGATTCAAAACTCTTGGGCCTAGCACTTCCTCTATGCTGATCTTGTGTGAAATCAGCATAAAGTGTTAGCCCCTTAATGTTTTAATATTGTGGGGCCGGTACAGGAGGAGAAGCAGCAGAAAGGGCTCCCTCCTTTTCTGCTTCTTTCCTTATCACCGCCAGTGGGATGGGGTCCACTGACAGCTGCAGGGGCCTGTTTTCTTTGCCGCTGGTGGGATGGGTCCACTGGAGGCCATGTGGGCCTCTTCTTTCTTCTCCCTCTCTTGGGCCCTTTCTGCACTTTCACTGTTGCTGCTGCTGCCACCCGTGCAGTTGCACGGTTTGCACACTTGCTAGCACTGGGCCTGATCTTGATGACTTCATCTTTATAAAAGCATTAGCAAATCAGATTTTCCTGAAAAGAATGCTGCTCAATGACAAAAAAACATGACACCTCTCTTTGTATTCTTGTCACAAATCAGCGACAAAGTGTGCAGCAGAATCCACAGATTTGTAGAAACCTGATGGGGGGGCTGCTGGTGTGGGTGATGAAACTGGACTGAGACCACCAGCTCATTTCACACAGGTCACCTTTTTAAGTCCTTACCAGCCTGAGCTGGATTTGAACTGGTGGCCTGATGTTGACATGCAAATTCTCAGGTAAAGGACCGGTGTAATTTTGCTTTGCTTCTAAACTTTGTATCCACGAGGATAAATATCGTTGCCCAGGGCATCTCTGAAAGGAAGAATTTTGACTTCATTACCAATACGAAAGCAGTAAATATTCATAAGGAATGGACAATGAAATAACTGGAAGCAGAAAAGAGATTTAAAAAGTGGGCAGACACTCAATAGACTTTCTCAGAAACATTGTCTAATAAGATAAGCAGTACTGCCGCAGCGTTACGCAGAGGATACTGGCCACAACACATCATTTGGCCATGTACAATCAGGATTTTCAGGGCTAGATGACTGGTTGGAGTCATCAGATTTGGCGATTTTCTTGGACTGGTGAAATTATTAACCTGATGGAATGATACAGGAACACATACCTCATAATAAAAATCCAGATATGAAGGATCATTATCTAGAGTTGGGTTATCCAGAATGAGATCCTGGGCCTTAATGAACTGAAAGGAATTATCTAGCATGTGAGGGAACTCCAAACATTATTCCCTCATTCTTGACTGTCCACACAGAGCATTAATCACATCGAACAAATGTCTCTCATATTCCATTTTGTCAGTCCAATGGAAATGTGCAAAAGCATTTCACTGGTCCTCTGGCTGCTCAGAAAGTGATTGGATTGGTCCATACAAATATTCTTCCAAGTAGAAACTTGTGACTTAGGTTTCTGTTGCAGCCATGACTCTAAAGACAAGGTTAACAAGAATGGTGAATGAAATAGTGTGCAAACAAGAGTCCTATGAAGAAATCTAAGCATTTTGGAGTGAGGGGATTTACCACACGTGGATGCCGTAATTGAAACATATTGCACAATGATGCAGATGCCTCTTGCAGAACTGATGGCACCTTCTGTTAACCGGTCAAAACGTGTAGATAAAAGTTCATATCACACTTAGCCCTCTTTTAGAAAGAGCTGGTAAATATTGTGCTGAAAGCAAGAAAGAAGTAAGATTTCAGTTACATGAAGTCTGCAAGGTGCTATGTGAGGTATTTGAGATATTCCTGGTAACTTAGCAGATGATGGCAGAAAAAGAACAATCAGACCATGCAATTTGCCCAACCATTCCTACCCACACTGATAAAGATTTATGCCCGCTCCCAGGCATACAGCATGACTACCGATAAGATACCAGCACCAGCATGGCCTCTGCCTGAACTGCCAGGTCCCTGGGGCCCCCGCGTAGCCTGCTGGTCAGACTCAGCTGCAGGCGTTTTCAGAAGATTTTGCATTTACTTAACAATATGGTAGAGCTGGGGTTTTTCACCACATATAATTGGGTTTCACGTTGGAAGACAAGTATAGTTTTATAGTTTTAAATGCAAAAAGGAAAAAGATCATTATATTGAGATTGATGATTAAACAAATAGAGCTCTTTTAAGGAGGCAGTGACAGATAAGTCCATACTGGCTTTGTTGCAATGCTCTGGGTTAAACTCCACTATATGAAGGTCTCTTTTCATTTTGTATTAGTCTTGTTGGTTGGTGGGTTTTTGATTTGTTTGTTTTTTCTAATAATTGTTATTTTATTATCACCAACATAAGGTTATTTTTTTTTGAGTGCATGTTAATTCTGTCATTGCAGCTTGCCAGACAGACCTGGCATCTTGCTGCTAAGGCTTCTAATATTCCATATTACCCAATTTCAGGCCCAGCGCAACTGAGTGTGCAAACCGTGCAATTGCACAGGGTGGCACACACGATGAGACAGTATCGGGAGCAAGGAGGGGCCGTGCTACCACCAGTGCAAGAAGCAGGAGGCCAGTGCGGCTGTCAGTGGGCTCCATTCCAACGGCAGCGGAAGAAGCTCCATTCCACTGGCAGCTCCTCCTCAAGTGCTGGCCCCGCGGTAATTCAACACTCCTAGCATTTTCTGTATTCTCATCTCGATGCACAAGAATGCTAGCACTGCGGGTGTTGAATTACCACGGGGCCAGCATGCAGGAGGAGGTGCAGAATGGTTGCTCTCCCTGGCGAAGAAGATTCAGGCTGGCAGCAGTAGTGGAGGAGGAAGGACCCATGGACCCTGCCTGCCTGCCTGGTCTGCATGTGTGTGTGAGTGAATGGGAGGTTGTCTGAGATGGGTGTCTATGTGAATGGGAGCTTGCCTGTGGTGTGTGTGAGTGTGAATGGGAGCTTGTCTGTCTGGGTTGTGTGTGTGTGAGCGAATGGGAGACTGCTTGGGAGGAGGGAGTGTGTGTATGAATGGAAGGCTACCTGGGATGAGTGGGTGTGTGTCTGCCTGGGATGCATACATGTGTGTGAATGGGAGCCTGCCTGGGATGGGTGTGCATATATGTGTATGTGTGCACATGCAAGCATGGGAGCCTTCCTGGGATATGCAGGGTGTGTGTGTGAGAGAGAATGGGAACCTGCCTGGCATTTGGGTGGATATGAATGGGAGCTTGCCTATGTGAATGGGAGCTTATCTGGGTTGTGTGTGAGAGAGAAAAAGAGAATGGGGTTGCAGGTGGATCCCAGCCTGCCAGCAGTGGAAATGAAGAGGAGAGTCTGGGGCTGCTGGCAGGTCCCAATCGAAGAAGAGCTGGAGATGCCTGTGGGTTTGTCTGAGAGGAAGCATAGGTGTGTATGAGCTTCCGTGTGTGTGTGTGTGTGTGTGTGTGCACACCCCACTCCCACTAATCCACAACAATCTCAGGGTGACTGGAAATCAAATGTTCCCAGATATGGAGAGTGTGAATTTTTAAAAACCTTTTTAGTTTTATTTTTCGGTTGTTATTTAATGTGTCGGCTCTTTTGAAATATTTTATTGATGTTTGGGACATTTAAAAAAATTGTATGTGAGTTTTTAATTATTCGATCTTTTATTAGTTATCTGTTTTTGGAATATTATTATTAGCATTCTTTACTGTTGTGATTATGTATGCACGGTGATGTTTCTGGTTTTTTTTATTGTTGTCTGGCTTATTGTGGTTTCCAGTTCAGGTGTTGTCTGCATGTTTGTATTTCTACCTTATGGTTGCTCTTATTCTGTATTTGGTAAGGATCTGTTTAGGCTCTGCATGTGTGACTGAGGGAGGTATTCTCCTAACAGGATGTGTATTAGTGTTTTAGAGCTTTTGGAGGGTCAAGCTCACACACAATACACGTCACGATAGACCTAATACCATATGGATTCCAAGTGTGTTTTTGCAGGGATTTCTGGTTGGCATCACAGCAGTGCAAGTAAATATAATGTAAGTGATATTTTTACCTCAGAATATGGTACTTTGATATTTTTCATGCAAAATGTTATTATAAATGCATAACTGAATGTGTGGAGCAGGCCTAGGGGGGAGGTTGGGGGTGGGAGTGGGAAATTGTGCAAGGCTATAAGGTTCATGTAGGGTACCTAATACCCGGGGGGAGGGGGGCACAGTAATTGTTCGCACAGAGCAGCAAAAAAGCTTGCACTGGTCCTGCCCACTTTGCTGTTCATTCCGGCAGCCCCAATTCTTGCTGTTGAATCGCTCCAGAAGGCCACTTCACCATGTGCTGCTGGGTCTTGCTCCTGCTTGGATCTAAGGATCCTCTGTGCTTACCCCATGCCCACAGGGAGCAGAGAATTCAAAGGAATTTTCCCGGGTGATTAAGCAGTTCCCCAAGTAAATTCTCTGGGCTGAAAATTGTCTTCCCCTTCCTGCCCCCAGCAGCTAAAAGTATGCATATGGTTTCACATCCAAAAATACTTTTAGCCACAGGAAAAAAAAAGGGCATGACCCAGACCATATCTTCGAGGATTTAATTTTTAAATCCCCCTGCAAATGTTATGGCCTGCAGTAAAACAGAAGCAACGTCCACTTTTCCACCCAGGTTCTTTACTAGCCAGAATTTTTAAAAGGAAATCTGCACGGGCAGCTTCCCTTTGAATATTAGCTGGTAGGCTTGCAGGGTGCGAAGTGCAAAGCATCCACCAACCTGCAAATTAGCACAATTAAAAGTTGCTCCCTGAAAATCTCTTACTATTTTAACCTATGCCACCTGCTCCAGGAGGGCATTTCACACATCCACCATCCCTTTCCATGACGCTGCTCCTGAATCTATCCCACTGCAGCCTTGTATCATGATCACTAGTTCTAGAACTTTCTTTCCCTTTAAAAAGGTTTAGTATGTGAACATTGCTGGTATCGTTCAGGTATTTTAAGTCTCTATCATATCTCTCCTGTCTTCTAGGCATATCTCTAGATTCTTAAGTCTCATCTCATAGAGCTTTTGGTGCAAATCTGGTAGCCCTTCTATGGATGACCTCCACTCTGTCTATTATGTTAAGAACATAAAAACATAAGAAATGTCATGCTGGGTCAGACCAAACTCCAACGAGCCCAGCATCCTGTCTCCAACAGTGGTGGATCCCATAAAGTAGATCCTATTTCCTGTTACTGACTGCCAGGGATAGTAATAGATCTCTTTAGTCTGCATGGCTAATAATGTTTTATGGACTTTTCCTCCAGTGTCGAAAGCTCTTTCAAACCTGCTACGGTAGTTGCCTTTACCACATTCTCTGGCAACAGGTTCCACAACTTGATTGTATGTAGAAAGCTACTATAAATCAGGCTCCCTTCCCCCATGAGCTTATCATGTGCTGGAGCCTTAGAATGTGGACTGAGCTGTGCGTGGATCTGAGTGATGTGTTTTGAACCTGTCAGAAAAGGGTTTTCAACTCTGCAGAGACTGCAAGCCGCCGCCACTGCAGCCAAGGTGAAGGAATATAAAAATACATCATAAACCCCTGAGTGCTCTCCTGTGAATGACAAATGTTCTGCAAGAACCAGCATCCAGCACTCAAAGTGTTAACAAGTTGGGAAAAGGGCTGTACTTTTTAGCTTGCCCAGAGACAGCACCACACAGCCAACAGAGGAGGAAGCCAAAGAAATAATGGGAGACCATTTAAGGTAGAAAAGGCACAATTTGGCTGGCTGTGTCTGTGTGTTTGGGGCAGAGGCAGCCAAGAGTTCGAGCCAGGAGGAGAGAAGTGTATCTGGCAGCCCTGCAATCAATTCCTTTCCTGAAGAGCTAATTTTCAAGAAGGAGAGACAGAAGTCTGTGCTATGAGGAAATAAAAAGACAGACAGCAGTTCTTGCTTCATAGCTGAGCTACATGTAAATCCCAACAAGGGACAGAGGAGCTAGGAGCTGAGAGACTTCCTTTCCAGAGATATCCAGGCTCAGGAACACTTGGCTGGATCACCCTCCTAAGAGACTGAGTTAATTTTGCATAAAGAATATCTTAGCAGAGGAAGGAGAAGGTTTATTTCCTTGCCTTTTGTCCCCAAATTCAGTATCTCATCTTAATCACCTCAGCCTTTCAGCCGAAGTGAAGCATAAATCCTTGCTGTCAGGTACTGGGAAAGAAAAACTGGTGGACTGTGGTCTTTCTGTAAGAGACTGAAACCCGACCCGCTTTCTGTTTAGTACCAAGTAAACCATTTGGGGAAGCTCCCGAGGAGAGAGAGACCTTCCAGGCACTGCAGTGCTCGCCTATTTGGTTTGTCATCCAGCCAGCTCCACCATCAAGAGGGACTTCATTTTCTTGCTTGTTTTTATTTTCCACACAGTTTTGTGTTTGGGACAGAGGGTGCCCTTTACAAACTGGTGACATTGGGGTGGATTTGTTCCTCCCACCCCTATCTTCTTGAGTACTCAGCGGTAAAAATTTTTGAAATCTGTGTACTTCACTGCTTTTCCCTCCAACCTTTCTCTATTAGCATTCCTTGTTTTTTATTTTTTTACTTTCCATATGAGTATGTTGGCTGCCCTGGCTAACAGGCCATACCCAGAGTTATTTTTGCATTCCTTGATTTAAAATAAGAAAACTGCAAGTTTATTGTTAGGATTCGTGGGTTTCTTGGACCCTTGGCCCGAGGTGGAGGTTGATACTACCTGGGGGGTGGAGCCCCACAGGTCCTCACTGTCGGGAGGTGAGGTCAGCTGCAGCAGGGGACACGACTGTAGTTCAGTAGAGAGAGAACGTCCTGCGCCACTGCCACGTGATCACAGGTACCTGCGCCTGGACCAGGAGCAGGACGCAGAGGCACAGTTCAGAGGAGTCACAGTACTCAGGCAGTACTGAAGATACAATGTACCAGAGCAGGAACCTCCGAGACAGAGGAGGGCTTGGCAGGTCCCGAGGAGCGGGGAGCGTGAAGACAGGATCCTCTGGAGGAGTGATGCAGGGACTGTCCCAAGGGGTGGGACAGCGTAGTGACAGAGTCTCTGGTGTGATGACATAGGGGCTGCCCCAAAGAGCAGGGATGCGTAGAATAAAGTCACTAGTGTAGGCATGTAGGCAGTGGCACTGCCCCGAGGAGTGGGGAAGTGTAGAGTAAAGTCACTGGTGTAGAGACGTAGGCACTGCCCCAAGGAGCAGGAAAGTGTAGAGTCAAGTCCAGAAAGGTTACATAGAGGCTGCTCTGGTGTGGTAAGGTAGGCACTGCCCCGAGGAGCGGGAAAGCGTAGAGAAGGGATCTCAGATAGACAGTTCTTGAGGCATCCCAGAGGAGCAGGGAATCCAGCAGGCAGGACCTCTGGTGAGGAGCGCAGGGACTACCCCGAGAAGCGGGAAGCCTGGAGACCAAGTCTCCCAAAGGAAGCACAAGCAGGCCCCTGAGGAGTGGGTACCCGAGCCAGAGTCCAAATCAGCAGGTGGAGATCCAAGGCAGGAACTACGGGTCTGAAGAGACAGGAACAAGCACCAGCTGAAGCCAAGGAACTCGTTGCCAAGTCGATTAGCATAGGCCAAGGGAGGCGCTTATAAATCCCAAACTTGTGATGTCATCAGTAGGGGACACCCCTGAGGTTCCCACCATAGTGCCTTTAAAGAGAGACCCGGTAGCGCGCACGCCTAGGAAGGCCTGGAGTCGGCATGGAGGTCGGTGGCATCCCAGCTGCCATGAGGAGTCTCGAGAACCAGGAGGTAGGTGGCAGTAGCGGGTTCACCCGGAGAGGAGAACAGGGCAATACATGACGTGAGATGGGTTGGCTGTGGGCCGACCTATCTCACGTCATGTAATGTTCTGGTTGGATTTACTGTCTACTTACACAATACTAGTAAAAGGGCTAATTACTGATATATACTAGTGTGATGATTTTATCTGGTGTCTGGTGTCACAAGTGAGAGCTTGTTTGGGAAGGGCACAGGATTATGGTATCGGGGTGACTGGGACCCTATCTCATCCCCCACTCAGGCTACAAACCTGAAGATAAATCATTTATTTGTCAATATAATTTCTCATGTGGTACTCCCTCCTCCAAGCATAGGGGTAATTCATAATCAAGACCAAGGGTAGGCCACATGTATAATGAGCGAATAAGTACAGTCTACAATTTGAAAGGGTAAATGACAGTTCTTTATTTACCTGTTTGATCCCACTCATGATTTTATAAACTTCTATCTGGTCCTCTCAGCCATTTCTTTTCTAAGCTGAAGAGCCCTGGTCTGCAGAGCCTCTCATCATAGGAAAGATATTCCTTCCCTTTTATGCTTTCAGTCTCCAGAATTGGACACAATACTCAAGATAAGGTCTCATCAACAACCTGTACAAAGGCTTAATCATTTCTTTTTTTCCACCTCTCCATATGCATCCCAACGCCCCTCTGATTTTTACCACTCCTTTGTCACTCCATTTTGCTAACTTGAAATCATCTGATATAATCACCCCAAGACCTTTTTCCTTCTTTGTCGATGTCAGCATCCCAACCCCCATCCTGCACCTCTCCCTTGGATTTATTGATTTCTGCGTCCCAAATGCATAACTCTCCATTTTGTAGTACTAATTACTACTAAAGCTTTGCTGCCAAGCAGGCGACCATCCATGAGCTTTCTTAGCTCACTTCTCACGCTGTCTATCTCCAGCCATGTCCACTCTGCTGCATCTCCACAATAGGACAAAAAACGTTCCTCCTCACCCCTCCACAATGTCTCTCACTAAGATATTGAACAGTACAAGACCCAGAACCAATCCGTGAGGCATTTCTCTCATCACCTCTCTTTCTTCAGAACTAAAATAAAACAAGTTGCCTTCTGTTTTGAAGACAATGTACTTAATGCTTAAAGTCTCTCCTACACGCTACTTTTATTTTAGTTTATTACCACTGAAAAGGACATCTTTGTTCTTTTATTGTCACTATGAATTGCTTTTATTGTCTTTCAAGGTCTTCTAACAGAAGCAATAATAAGTATTTTGCTAACAGCATGCTATGCAAATGACAGTGGACTGTTGTGATCCTAACAGCAATGTTTCCAAAGAATCCAAATATATAGGATCAGGATAAAATAAATATCGGTGTGGAGATCCTGTTAGATCCCTACTAAGAACCATTCAGAATATTCAATTTGTGTGGGGAAGAAACACATTAAACCTATGGTTAGATAGTTCCCCTGTTCGAAATTGTACATGGTGTGTTCCTTTGATATAAATACTCAAACTACCATCTTATGTTGTGGACATTTTCTGTTTCGCTCCCACGGGCAGCGTGCCATGCCTATCTCCTGATTTTGCTGTTGCTTAAGCTTTAATGTCTTCATGGAACCTTTTATTTTGGATGGGAGTTTTCTGTCCACATTCCCTATCCCTTTTCTATGTTTCTGCTGATTTATTTGAGTCCTGAGTACCCATTATCTAGGGACTCGGTTATTTTCTTTGCTGCTCCACCATCTGATGGAGAGGTAGCTTCACTAAGAAGGAACCTGAGGATCATCTCTATCCAGAGGAAGGATAACATTTAGGCATCCGGAGGAGAAGAGGGAGAAAGGAGTTGGGATGGACCCTGATAGGGCCCATGCACATCTATGGGACATTTTGGAAGATGAGGAGTAAAAGCAGTATCACTCTGTTACTAAAAGGGAGGAGAGGAGAATAACTGATGCCATTCTGGTACTGTGAGGAGACTAAAAATAGTGAGAAGACAGCATGGAGAGATAGGAGATAAATATCTGGGTATTTGAATGGATTTCATCTTTAATATTTCACCTACATTGTGAAGGAAGCACTAAAATTGCCCTATGCCACTGGGATGGGAGAAACCTCAGATTAACAAATGAATTAATTAACTTTATCATCTTAAACTTTAAATAAGGCGTTGAGAAGTCACAAATTTATTTGAAAGCATTTGTAACACTGAAAAGTTAACTAAACTGCTGTAAAAAATATTTTCATTATTTCACATCTCAGTAAAAGTAATGTTGGGAACCAGGTTAGCTTCCAGTGTGCGTTTTGCTTCAGAGTGAATTTAATATTTCTTAGTGCTGTTATCATTACTGCTGTATACAATAGCTAGAACTGGGACTTAAAAGAGTTTGCCATGCAAAAGGCCTTGAAAGTTGTCTCCTCCCCCCGTTTAGGAAATCCTGGAGATTTAAGTAATTTACTGTCAAGGGAAGTTTACCATCAGTGACCGTATTTGGGATATGGTCTCTGGATCCATTATCAGGGATAAACCATCCCAAGGTTGCATATGAGAAACAGAAAAATGAGTACAATATTTTATATCATTTTAGGTGGTTAAGACTCCATTCAGGATGTTTCTAAGCAAGTATATTTTAGAACTGGGGAGACAGAATATCAAGGTGTCTAAGTCCACTGAGAAGGAATAAAGTCCCATTTTACCCAGGAACCTGTCACACCTAACATTGCCATTGGGCACTTACTAACACTGCTTTACACAATTGCCAGTAAATTAGTTTTTAATCCAAACATTAAAGTCCTTTTAAAAGTTCCACCAAAAAATAAAAGCTTACTTTATTTGTATCATGTAGCCAAACAAATGTGATCAAAGGTTGCTCAGCTGTTCTCTAGTTTACATGAGTCGGCTGTTCATCACGGTGATGCCTGACAAGTGCACATAGCTTCGGAGCTTTCTTTGGGTTTCTCCTAAAGGCAATGTAACAAACACTATTTTACTCCTATAGTGCAGTGACAAGTAAGCAACATAGAAAAGGTCTTTTACGCCAAAGGGCAGCATTACTGATGAGAGTTGAGAAAGAGGATCATAAGTGTGAATGCAAAAAAAAGGGGCTTCTTGAACGCCAAAGCAACAATTCTTTTCAAAGGTACCAGGAGTTGTGTTCCTGCTGATAGCATGTGGAAAACGTAACAGTGACCCAGAGCATGTGAAAAGTCATCAGGGACTTTTCGGGAGGAAAGGTCAAGTCTCCCGTATGTGCCGAAAATCCTTGTTATGCACTAGTTGAGTATTCTACATTCATAGGATATCGGGGGGAAGGTGAAGAGGTGACAAACTTGAAAATATTCTACTGGCAGGAAATTCAAGCAGTTCGGCATACGCAGTTAGGGCATAGGGCAGTGATGGCAAACTCCAGCCCTCGAGTGCCACAAATAGGCCAGGTTTTCAGGATATCCACAATGAATATGCATGAGATAGATCTGCATACAATGGAGGTAGTGCATGCAAATCTTTCTCATGCATATTCATTGTAAATATGCTGAAAACCTGGCCTGTTTGTGGCACTCGGGGACTGGAGTTTGCCATCACTGGCATAAGGTATTGATAGTGTATATGCGTGATGCCCAAGATTATCAAAACAGAACGTGAGAGGACAGTAGCTAGGAAACTCATACTCCACTCTTTGTATACAAAAGCTGAGAAAAAAAAAACCAAGGCAAAAATGTTCCAAGTTTTCCTAAATAAGTATATTCAAGTGTTTCTCTGACATCTGTAAAACACATATACCTGAAGCAGATGTGCATGATTTTCTAACATTCTTAAGCACATGTACCCATCTGTACGACGAATACTTCACCCCACCATGAGACACGGCAAAGAGAAATATACAGACAATGGTTTCATAGACCACAAGGAACTCCTCCATTGTCACTTTAGTAAGAAATGCAATTCAGTTTGCTAAATAATTTTTAGTTTGTCTAAGTCCCGAATTCAGAGAAATGGTGCCTCAAAAGAAGGCACAAACTTTCTAATTTAAGTTTTTTGTTTTGCTGCAAGCACTCAGATACACTCTGCTGCTTTATGTGCAATGTAATAATCCAAGAGGATGATGAAAACATGATCCCTGACATGGAATCAGAGAACACATCAAAGTCCATTTTTACAGGAGACTGCCAGCCGACTCAGTTTATTTGGGGGGGGGGGGGGGGGTTTCAGGACGGATTCATCCAGTCCTGCCTTTAACCCATTCCATGCAAGGCCTTGTAGTTCCTGCTTTTCTGAGGGGAACGTAATAGGGAAATCAGAACTAGCAGCTCCTTCACGACATGCAGTAAAACCAGGCCTGGATCAATCTGCTTTGGAAACATGATGGACCCTTGGTCTGACCCAGCATGGCAATTTTTTATGTTCTTACGAAGCCCATTGGCAATCCTATTTGGATATTGCTTTCACTTGATTTAATCCTCTAGAAGCAGATTGCTCACTGTACCAGCAAGCTTGCAAAGAACACAGCTGTAGACCCACCAGTCAGCTAAAATATATAGCTGAAGTAAACAGGGCCAGCGATGGCTGCTAATAGGCCAAACTGTGTGCAGTGAAAGAACAAACTGAAATGCCACAATCTGAAGCAGAAATGGAGGAATTAGTTAGAGCTCACTACACAACACTTTTGTGTAACAATACTCAAAAATAAGGTTATGCTTGCCTGGCTACCTGGTAAATTAAGTCCAAATACAATTTACCACATGAACACATAAGCTGCATGACAACATCCAGAAAGGCTTAGCTACCAATGTACAACTCTAGTGAAATGCCACCTTGTGTTAAAATCAAATATACAGGTGGTTCAGGCATTAATATGCCTTTCTGCATCCCTTCTCTGTTCCTGCGGTATGTGCTGCTTGTGAGAAAAATCCCCGCAGATTTATTTTGTATTTGTTTCCTGATATAAATAAGCTTTAGCTTTGCTACCTTCAAAACACTTTAGACAGCTTACGGCAACAGGAGGACAGCCAAAGATTGATGAGGTTTGCATTTCACCCCGTGTTCCCACAATGCCATTGGAGTTGCTGGGAGACAGCGGCAGCAAGCCCAGGTTTCATCACTTGCCTGGCTTTAGAATAAGCTGGTAAAAGTAGACATTGGAATGTACTAAAGACACACCAGCGCCTACGATACTGTGCACAAAATTCCAGCCAGACCCTTTGCATTTCAAGTAACCATGCATGTATGCTTGCTGCTGAAGAATATCAGGCTTTGTTGTCTGGGAAGGCAGGGAGGGAGGGAGGGAGAAGTGGAAATTTCGGAAAAGATATTTTGCAACCACTTTTTCCAAACTAATTTTTTTTTCATGGCAGGTGCACTTATCATGGGGAACAGCTTCGTCTTGCTGATCCTAGCAAAGAGCAGGTATCTTTCCAGGCGCTTCCTCTCCTCTAACAAAAGGCTTGAGACCCTTCAGCTTTCACTGGGGAGCAGCCTGGGGGCTTGAAAAGACATTGACCTGCCAGGGCAGGTCGCCTTCAGCGGATCGCCGCCAAAGAGACAACCCAAAGGGAGTCCAACTCTTTGAGTGCCTCTCGAAGAGCCCTTGGGAGGCGTTCCTTTGGAATAATTTACGCCCAGTCTTAGGGGTATGTAAGTAGATTGGGGGTTATAGGATTTTATTTTGTGCAGGGTTTGGGGCAGTCAGTGTTGGGTTTGGATGTTCGGTGGAGAGCGTTGTATTATTGAGGTGGTGGGGAATTTTATTGTATTGATTGGGAAGGAGTATTCATTTTTTTAAACTGTGTGATATGGCTGTCACTTTCCTTAGTGAGAGTAGAGGACGAGGTAAGCCTGTTTAAGGGATTTTTTTTCATTACTACCGGGCTTGTTATATTATGCTGGATTTACATATTTTATCGTTTTTTATGAAATGGATCCCCTTTTTTGGAAAGAAAGGCGATATATGAGTATGGAATAGAAAGAGAACATCTACTGTAGTGCTGTTACCTGGCAGTAAGATGAATGCCCTTCCTGCTTCCCTGATAGAGCTGGGCATGATAAGAATTCTTTGGTCCTCCAGCTGCCACACTGAAGTTACTACAGAGATGTGTTAGATCAGCCACAGAGATTGTGATTAACAGCTCGTCTATTCCAAAATATTCATTGAGGACTACTAACGATCATTCTCTTCTGTTAAAATAATCACTCAGGATTTTTATTTTTTTTAATTCAGCCTTCTTTACTAATGTGTTTCAGGGGCTTTAAATGTACCACAAATCTATTTTACACATCTGTTTATAAAGAAGACAGGGCTCTAATGCAGTTTCTAAGATATAATACAAAATAATGTAATGTTAAGGTTCATAATTCTGAGTGCTGCTTCCTAAGGGGAGAAAAAAGCCCTAACAGGCTTTAAAACAATTAACCAGTTTATAAATGTGTTGGATTCTGGACCTTCCATATAAATTTTAGGTTGCTGCCTATTGTACAGTCCCCTAGAACACACAATTAAAAGACGGATGGATGATCTCTGGGACTCTAACATGGTTCATAAACTTTAAAAATTGGCAGTTGCTGTTGGAGATTTGGTTAATCCGGCAAGACTGGAACCTGACAGGACAAGATAACCAGTGTGCATTATGCAGAAAGGATGTGGCAAAAACTGGGCAAAGCAGGGAGAGTTAGTATTGAGAGTTTGTAATGCTCTGCGATTTATTTTACCTGTCCTTTATTAAGCAAAGTATTTAAAAGAAAAAAGAAAACCAACCCCTAGGCTATGACAGTCCAACCTCCATGCTCGCTACCATTCCATGAACCAATAACCCACGTCATTAGTAGCAGAACTTTAGCATTTATTATAGCAGATATCTGGATAGTTAATTACCCCTTATGTTTACAATCTACAGGATGTGCCAGCTTATCTGGCAGAAATCCACTTCAGGGGGAAAAGCCAATTTATAATTAGTTATCCAGCATTTCTAGTCATCATTTTCCATTTTCCAAGCCTCATTAGTGAAAAATCATGGAGCATAAATATACATCTTCTTAACAGAAGAAAACAAGAATAGGTAATATCAGCTGCAATGGTGTTATTCAGTTTGATCCAGATTTAGTATTGCATTATTCAAATTCTCCCTTAGGGTTTGATTTCCACAGCACTTTACAAACAAGCAGCCTGTGGATGCTACGGGTAAAAGAATGTACAACACCTGATTTCACATGTATTGTGGCCCATAGCAGGACAAAGCGATCTGGAGGCTGGAGTTGGGGCGGGGCAAAGGATTTATATGCATACTTTTGATTTTTCGGTTTTCAGAAGTACGCATCTAAATCTCCACGCTCGGGAGCAGGTGTGACTTTGTGCACAGATGTTGGCACAGGTACTGGGGACAACCACAAATTTTCAAAGCTCATTTATATAAGTAACTCCACTTTGAAAATTCAGGCCCAAGTCTACGGGTAGGAAGTAACTGCAGGCTATTTCAAAATGACCCTCTTAATGAGTGTGGAGAAAAACCTCCTATCTAAAGCACGTAGAGAGCCCCACTGTTGATCACAGCAACACAATCACATGCTCCAGGGTGCCTTTTTACGCATGGCTTGCATCTAAAACTTTCAGAAGTATATCTGGAGACTTTCAGCTATTGGAAGATTTCCAACCATTCTTACAGTAAATGTACTTGTCTAATTAAGAAAATTGTTTTCAGTTTCAGAAGAGAATATTATTAGAACTCCAACAATGTTTATAATGGACAGCCTGATAAAATCATGCACTGCAACTCTCTCAGAAAGTTACCAAAACAGAAGATGGATTACAACAAACTATGAAACAGAGACCAGGAGCTGAAAATGTAAATCGCATTTAATTTTATTGTTTTTAGGAAAAGCATTTTCAAGACTACAAAGCTCTCTGATCCTGATATATCATCCTGCTGAGGTGGGATTTCTCTGGAGAGAAGATAAGTACAATACACGGGGTATACTAACATAATGTAGCAGCAGCTAATGCTGGCTGATCTGGCTAGCTCTTTCCCTGTAATCCAGAGTGAGTGGCCTAGCAGACATGCTAAATCACTCCCATTCCCCTACCAGTATCATCCTGGGAAGGATTACAAAAGATTTTTTCAGAACCCATCAGCTTAGTTATTACTAGACATATCCACATGGCCAACTAACTTTCCAGATCCCATCACTGGCTCACCAGAAAGACTGAAAAGGCCGCTGTAGGACTGATGGTTCCCTTGCAAGGAATACGCATTACGCAATGCATTCGGCTTAGTAGGATTTATTTTATTAGCCGCACCTTGGAGATATCATGGCTGTAGTGGGGGAAAAAGGTTGCTCATTGCGTTCTCATTTCTAGAAATTAACTATCAACAATAACCCATAATCTGTCCTCAGCTTGGAATATGTTTGGCTAAAGTATTATCAGTCAATTGAGGGATCACTAGCTGTAATTTGATATGAAGATTTACTAGTATAGCCTGTAGATGTTGGTTTGGGACCGTAAATGATTTAAGAATTTTATATTAATAGAGCGGAACTATACTTTTTTGGACCAAGCCTCAACTTATCTCGCAAGTGATTTATTTGATAGTTCTATTATAGTGAATAAGAGAATACTGATAACCCTTTTAATATCCATGGCCCAATTCACCTTTAGACCTTGTCAAAAGAATCAGCTCCATGCGACCTGGTTTGCGTGTTTACAGTCCCCATGCTCTATGGGGCCGATGTACTAAGACCCGCGGCAAAACAGGCGCTCGTTATGTGTGCGGGTTTTGATCACCGCGCGCGACTGAAGCTACCACTTCCGCGGGATGTAAAAAAAAAAAATTATTCAAATGACTTTCGCGCAGAAATCCGTGCACATATGGAAAAATGTGCTTACTTAAGCGTGGTACAGGGCCTAGTTAATAAGCGGCCGCATCCACACTTAAAACCTGCGCCGATAATCCGTGTATAAAAGCGAGTGAGCGAGCAAACGGGTCTCCCTATTAAATGAAACTATGATCCTGGAAAGTATTTTTAATATTTCTATTACCTGTGTTGCAGAAAACAGGGCAAATATTTTCATGGGTGATAATTCAGAACAATCTTGCCCCTCTTCTGGCCGTGTATCTGTCTGCCCAGGGAAGCGCCTAACTCAGATGCCATGAAAAGCTGGCCACTCGGAAGCCAAGATACGCGCTTTGCCAGGCGCTTATCAGGCCGCTTGTGCTCTGTTCATGACAGATAAATCTGCACTACCAGGTGCCCAGAAAGGTGCCTAGCATACTTTGCCGTTTGGGTGCTCCGCTAGGCGCTTAGTTGCTCACATATCTGCATGATCGGGCACCCAGAAAGACATCTAGATACCATTGCCACTCGGGCGCGACCAAGTAAGCACCTAACTCAGAACCCGAGTGGCAATGGTAGCTAAGTGCCTTTCTGGGTGCCCGATGGCATACATTCGCAACACAGTAAAGTGCCTAGCCTTTATGGGCACCGAGCTAATGTTTCCGTTGGGCTGCTGAGCTAGGCGCTTATTTGATCGCAAACCTATATGTTCTGACACTCAGAAAACGCCTAGCTAAGCTGGCCACTCGGACGCTGAGATAGGCACTCAGCTAGATGGTTTTCAGGACTCTCAGATGCAGACATAGGCACCAGGAGTCGGCGCTGGCACTTAACTCGTGCCCTGACCACGGCGGTAAAAAACCCGCATTAAAAAACCCGCAGTAGCACTAGTGCGGCTCCCTCTGCATTGCCTATGATTAGCTAATCGCCTCCTTTGCATGCTGTTAGCAAGCAGTCACACAGGGAAAACCGCGGGTCTGTGAGCACATTCATACTTGCTTTTTTCCCCGCGCACAAAACCCTTATTACATCCCCATATAGGGCATTGCGCGGGAATACGCGCGCACAAACCCACGGCAGCTTCAGCGCACCTTATTACATGGGCCCCTATGTGAATACAGTCAGTAGGAGGCAGTGCCCCAACACAGAAATGTTTTCATCTTCTCTTCACCATCCAGAATCCTCAGGAAGTAACGTCAGTCTCTTGACTGTATGAGCTTTCCCTTAACCACATCGGTGTCTTTTCATAACCCCTTTAGCCCCCCATAGTTTTGATCTCTGGACTGAGGCCTTGGGTCTCTCCTTCAGCTTTACCCACTGTTTTTGTTTCATCTTGCAACATCAGCAGATTAGGAAGTATAGGGCTATTAATCAAATCTACTTAGGGAATAGCCACTGCTATTAATTGCATCAGTAGCATGGGATCTTCTTAGTGTTTGGGTAATTGCCAGGTTCTTGTGGCCTGGTTTGGCCTCTGTTGGAAACAGGATGCTGGGCTTGATGGACCCTTGGTCTGACCCAGCATGGCAAGTTCTTATGTTCTTATGTTCTTAATGAAAAGGTTCCTGTCCCCTATAGCAGGGCCTCCCAACCCTGTCCCGGGGTCCCCCACAGCCAGGCGGATTTGCAGGAGAACCACAAGGAATATGCATGAGAGAGATCTGCATATCATAGAGACTCAGTATATGCAAATTTATCTCATGCATATTCATTACAGACATCCTGAAAACCCGCCTGGCTGTGGGGTCCCCCAGGACAGGTTTGGGAAGCTCTGAGCTAAAGGATTTTCTTCTTATGTGTATCATTATCTCCTTCAGTAGTGACCCCAACAAACAAAAGTCTTTTAAGTGCTCCGTATATGAATTCTTTCAAGTTTTCTTTTCTCACTGGGTAGCTATTATTTCGAATGAGCAGCACTACATTCAATAGGCCCTAATAATTCAGTGTGACCGCAGTGACAGAAAATCCCAGCACGGTGCTTAACGTCAGGAGTAAACAATGAAATTCACAGTAAACTGCATTCTGTACTCGAGGGCCTACAAACATCTGAATAGAACATCATGAGGAAAGTCTCTTGATATCGAAAAATGTCCCCTGCATTCTCCTCATGGGAGAAAATCATCCTAATTTGAAACATTTATGTTGTGTTATACATTTTATCCTGAGAACATCTGTATAATATAGCATTTGCCTGAGACAGAAAACATTTCTGTTGCATTATCTTCCTAAGAAACATCGTTGTTCAACTTTCCTTGAACAAAAAAGTAATAATTATCCACATGTAGTCCCCTGACAAGAACAGGGGTTTGACTAGGATAATTTTGGTAGCCCATTTCAGTCAGCTCCTTGCCTTATAGTTAATGATTGTGTTATTTACTTTTTCATAGGAAACTCCAGCAAGATGGCACTCATTAACAGGACTGGATTAACGGCAGATGGCAGGTATAATACCTTTGGACCTGCAGGTTCACAGGGAACCTTCCCTTTCCCGATAGGGAGTAATACTGAAGGAGAAGGTGGTTTTCACTCTTGAGTGTGCTGTGCAGCCTTTGCAATGTTTGGCCTTCTCTGCTAATGCCTAAATGTTACTTGACAGAGCTGAAGAACAGTGCTAAATAAACAAACACAGCAGGCATAGATTCCTATAGAATAAGACTATGTTCTGTTCTTAAGTAAGAATTACATTTGATTTAGATTTGCTAACTATTAAATGGATACAATTGTTAAAGGGCTTGGCATTCATTTTTCAGGTTAAGTGCGATTTATCCATGTTATCCCCAGAGACCACGAAAATTCAATTATTTTATTTTAAAATATGAACACCATTTCATTACTCATGATTTAGAGCTCGGAATGTGTTTTAGTTAGAGTTAATGACTCTTGCACTTTGCCACCGATATGGTATTATTGCCGTCACGGTCACAGTGGAAGTTCTTCTTTCTGTTCATTTCAAAGAACACTCAAATAACTTAAGGTGATGTTGGAGAAGAAAGGAAATGCAGTACTTAAGCAGGACATTTTACATCTTCCACGGCTGCATCAGTCAGAATAGCTGAATCACTTCGCTTGCAGACGGAAAGTCAAGAATGACCATACAGCAAGAGCTGTTAGGCACCAGAAAAAAGGTAAACTTGATCGGACCTCTGATCTTCTTCTTTTAACATAACCAACTATTTGAGTATGGGGATCTAAGGCCAGGATACAACCCATGCCGAGAAATAAGGAAGAATGGTAGATACAAAATTTGCTTCATAACGACTGGCACAATTCCAGCAAGGTTAAAGAGGGTCGTTCTTAAGAGTGGCAGATCAGAAAACAGTCACATATGCTAAGAGAGCAATGAGAGAAACTGCACAGGACTTCGCTGATCAATCAACATGGGAGCACAGCGCAAGTATACATCGGTGACCTACAGACTGAGCACTTCCTGCATAGGCTGCTGCACCACTTCCCTGCAGAGCCGGGACTCACACAGAATTCGCTTCTTCCTTAGGTAAGAACCCGCTCCTGCCTGCCACTTCAATCCTTCTCTCCACCTTACATTTGCACCCCAAAGTTATGCTGCTGGTACAAAACCTTTCCTTGGCAATTAGCTGCACTTCTTCCACGCTTGTTTCAGCTGAAGTCTGTTTCCATTGCAATCCCTATGGCTGCCTGTGCACACACCCCTGAAAAGTTAACAGATTTGGGGGCTGATGCAATAATTATGCGCATAAGGGGATTAGTTAGCGCCTACACAACCCGCGTCCAACTGCGGGTTATACAGTGCGCTCGACTGGGCAGCTGCGAAGCAGACAGAGAAGCATCTACCTGAACAAGAAATGAACACTGAAGGCGAAAACTTCAGTAAGCAATTCGCCTTGCTTCTGAGTTGCCCTCTTCCCCCACCTTTTCAGGTCCGTGTGACATTTTCATGAAGAGAAACCTGACGATGATAAGGACAAATTTCAAAGCCATTTAGCTCAGTAAATAAAGACTTGTCTGAGTCAACTGGCTCTCCTCCCAGAGGCTAAAAGTTACACACCAGGCTCACAACACGCAATACTTTTAGCAACACTAAAAAGGCTTTTTCCTTTGGGCGTGTTTACATTGGAGAGTAGAACAGCGCATGTGCTTGGCATTTTCAAAAGTATCCCCAATATTTTACACACACATCCCCTCCCTCCACCATCCACACAAATAACAGGTGTAAAGTGCAGTGGGAAGCTTTTAGTGTGCGTACTTTGTGCTGGCTAATTCTCAAGAGGAAATGATCTGCATAGTTTCCCTTTGAAAAGTGGCTACCGAGTGCTTTTTGAAACTCCATGGGCTATTCAGAATTTCCGGCTGTACGCTCTACCTTTAGATGCTAGAATTTGCTGCACTAATTAGCTTTAGATTATGAATGAGCTAATCAGCACAATCAGTGTCTGTAATAATTAGTAATCACCGATCAGAAGACCTCAGTAGTTTAGCACCCCAGAGGCTGCCTGAACTTAGGGGCTGGAAAAGAAGAAACAGAGCAGTGAGAACATGAAAGCGAAGCTTCAGGCAGGAATGAAACTCAGCAAGGGCAAATGAAGGAAGAAAGGATCCTGGAAACGGAACAAGGAAGATCCGCGAAGCAGAGGATGAAAACTTGTCAGCAGAAGGAACTAAGAAAAGCACAGAAAATGAACCAGGGGAGCATAGCAGAAGAAAGAATTAAGAAGCAGATCAGGTCCTTGTACTTATCTGTGGGTCCAACATATTAAAGGGTTCTTCCCATGTTGTGTCTATGGGAAAACTGCTTAGGCCTCTCTACCTAATTTCATTCATAACTGTGCTGAGTTTGGTCAGTTCAGTGCCTTATGAATAAAGCCGTAATATTCTAGAGAAGTGAAGGGGTCTGAGGGTGCTTCTTTTAACGTTTTAAAGACATGGCTGATGATCAACTGGTTTACTTTGTTTTATGATTTTAATATGTTGCATATTAATGTATTTATGATTGTACACTGCTGCGAGCGATTTGTTTTAAATCAGAAAAGCAGTTTATAAATTTCATGAGATAAATAAATAAATATTGGCCCAGGTTTGTAATGCAGTGAATTTACAGCTGCCGTTACATCATATAAAATGCAGGTGAACCAGAGATGTTCGGTACTACATCTGTGCGACGTTCAGAGCACACAACTGTGTAAGACAAGTCCTGTACAAAGAAATACCACATTGGCACGGACAGAAACACCTGTTGTGGAGGGGCTGAAGGCCAGCTCCAGACTTGATCATCCTTCCACCTCAAACCTCACTCATCTTAAAACCCTCCACCCTAAGAACCCAGCAGCAGAAACTCAGGAGGCTGGAGGCAGGAACAGTGGAAAACAATTGGCCACAGCTTTTATTAACTCTTTATTCAAAGCATACAGAATAGCAATCACATTAACAATATTTTTATCCCAGATTCATCTAATATAATGATCTCCAAAGCTGCCAAGTTCAACAGTTTCAGGAGGGAGAGCTTTTGGCCAGTCCTGCTTTTGAACTTGCATCCCAAAGCAGTGCAACAATGGTAGTTCCTGGCCCTGCTCATTAAAATCAGTGCTGCTGGTCCAATGCTGCATCAGGATAGGGTAGTCAGAAATCCAGGAACTTCCTAAAATCTCCCTCCTGGAACTGGGTAACTTGCAAGCTCTGGATCTAAAGTCAATTCAGTCAAATCCCTAATTCACTTGCTGGCAGTTGGGAGGCCTGTGTTGCACCAGAGGTGGACCCTTGGGCCGAGGTGGAGTTGGCGCTACCCATAGGCAAGCCCTACAGGTCCCCACCATTGGTAGGCGGAGCTGGCTGACTGACGGAGGCTGGCTGGAGCTTCGCCAATACCACCCCTTGTTCCCCACAGGTTGAGCCCTTGGATGCCAGGGCCGGCTGGAGTTAGGTGGGCCTCCGACCGAGGTATTCAGGAGGACGAGGATGAAGTCAGCCAGAGGCCAGCAGTGGTAGGAGTCGTAGGTCTGATCTAGACGAGGCGGAGTCCCAGAGACCCGAGCGCCAAATGGAATGAGAGGCAGACAAGGAGCGCTCAAGTTAAAACAGGCTGAAGCCTGAGAAACCAAGTCCAGACTGAATATAGAAGAGGCATCATAGAACTAGCAGGAGTCAAGGCAGGTGGCTGGCAAGGTAGAACAGAGAGGCAAGGCAATGGTCAGGTCCAGGAGATTATCAGTAGCGTAGTCAGGCAAATCAGAGGACAGGTCCAGGAGAAGATCGGTAGTGTGGTCGGGCAAAGCAGAGGTCAGGTCCGGGAATCAGTCCATAGAACAAGTAGAATCACACAGGAACACAGGACAGGAACATGAGCAAGACAGGAACCAGGAACACGAAGGAGTCACCAAGGAAGCAATGAAGTACACGACCAGCGTGGAGACCTGTTGCAAAGGCAACTAACTGTGGCTGGGCTAAGTCTTATATACCGGGACCCAGTGATGTCATCATCTGGGGCCAAGGGTTGGTTTCCCGCCATGGCCCCTTTAAAGGAACAGGAGGTTCACACGTGCACGCCTAAGGAGGGGTGCAGTGCTTGATGGCGGCTTCTTCCCGCGGACTGCTCGGGGAGGCTCACCACGGAACATGGCCACCTGTAGCTGAGGCAGGAGCATGGACATCCTTAGCAGAGGCAGAAGCATGGGCACTCACAGCAGAGGCGGGAGCAATGGGACAGGCCCGAGGTCACAGGCAGTGGCCCATGGCCACAGGAGAGACGGAGCCAGATGGTGGAGCAGGCAGCAGAGGGTAAGAGGGCCTGGCCGAGGGCCTGCCGCAGCCAGCACACGCAACAGTACCCGTCCCCCCCCCCTTACACCCCCCTCTTGGAGGCCTGGGTTTGTCTGGATGGACACGATGGAACTATGAGAGGAGGACTTTATCCAGAATGTTGCGAGCTGGCTCCCAAGAATTTCTTCTGGGCCGTAACCTTCCCAGGCGAGAAGGTATTCCCACCGGCGGCCCCTACGGCGGACATCCAAGATTTCGCGAACCTTGTATGTCGTATCAGTTTCGGTGACCAGGTGCAATGGTTCAGGCTCTTTACGAGATGGCCAGGAAAGGATCACTGGCTTCAGAAGTGACACATGGAATGTGTTGTGGATACCCAGAGTCGGTGGTAACCGGAGCTGGTATGTGACTGGGAAAGGTCCAATATACCTTGGTGCAAATCTCTGAGAAGGTATCTTAAGGCAGATGTATCATGTACGTAACCAGGAAGGATCTCAGGAGCAGAACGTCGACATGTATCTGTGGATTTCTTCGCCTGAGCCGCTGCTTGATGCAGCTGGAGATTAGTTTAGTTCCAGAGGGCTTTGAGAACCACAGCTGTAGTTTGTGCTGCTGGTGAAGATACTGTCAGCGGAATAGGTAGTGGTGAATGGTGACACTCCTTTGGCAGTGGCGATATGGGAGTTATGGGAAAACTCCGCCCAAGGAAGACGCTTTGCCCAGTTGTCCTGCCGATCATTTATATAGGCACGTAGAAAGGCTTTCAGGGAACGGTTCATACATTCGACTTGACCGTTGGCCTGTGGGTGGTAAGCTGTGGTGAGGCTGATATTAATGCTGAACTTGAAACACAAGGTGCGCCAATAGCGGGCTACAAACTGGGGTTCTCTATTTAAGACAATGTCCTTGGGTAAGCCGTGCAGGCAGAATACATGGAGAAAGAACAGGCGTGCCAGCTCTGGAGCAGAAGGTAGACCAGGCAGTGGAACAAAATGGGCCATTTTAGAAAACCTGTCAATGATGACCCATATAACAGTGTTTTCTTTAGATGGCGGTAAATCCACAATAAAATCCATGGAAAGGTGTGTCCACAGCTCCTCTGGAGCAAGAAGTGGCTGGAGGATGCCCCAGGGCTGACCAACCAGAGGTTTTTGCTGATCACAGATATTACAGGAGTCAACGTATGCTCTGGCATCCATGGCCATGGTGTTGTGACTGTCGCTGCTCAACGTCCTCACTCCGCCCTCTTTACCTCTGTGGTGACTCCCTCTGGGTCTGATGGACGGCTGGCTGCCGCGGCGTCTCCATGCCGTCTCCCTCCGGCGTCCCCGGGCCGGCTCGACGTTGCAGATCCGCCATGTTGCCTGAAGACCTAGGGCACGCTCGCGCACTCTGATTGAAGTACCAGCAAGAGCGCGAACCTCAGGGGTGTCCCCCTGAGATGACATCATCCGCTTCCAATATTTAAAGGTCTCTATTTCACTATCTAACTGAGTTAGCAAGGGGTTGGGTATGGGAATGTGTCTCTCTACCTACGGACTACTCTCCCCAAGCTACTCTGCCTCCTTGGACTTACCAGAGGTACCCGCTCCTCGGGAGCCTCGCTCTTTTTCTTTACTTTCAAATTACAGATAGGAACCGGTACTCGCTCCTTGAGGGCCCATGTTCCTGGACACTCTGAAGATTCTCTACTGCAGACCTGGGCAAGGGGCGGCCCGCGGGCTGAATCCGGCCCGCCCACTGCTGAGAGCAGACGGGGAATGAGGCACGCTGCCTTTCCTTGCAGAGGGAAGGCAGCAGTTCATTCTCCGTTCCCTCGCTCCCCGATTGGCCGGCCAATCGGGGAGCGAGGGAGCGGAGAATGAACTGCTGCCGGCCAATCGGGGAGCGAGGGAGCTGCCGGCCAATCGGGGAGCGAGGGAGCGGAGAATGAACTGCTGCCGGCCAATCGGGGAGCGAGGGAGCTGCCGGCCAATCGGGGAGCGGAGAATGAACTGCTGCCGGCCAATCGGGGAGCGAGGGAGCTGCCGGCCAATCGGGGAGCAAGGGAGCGGAGAATGAACTGTTTTTTTTTTACAGCATCCGGTGGGGGGAGGGAGTGACTCGAGCGAAGGCACGCTGTCCGATTGGCCGGTGCTGGGCAAGCCTTGCCCAGCACCGGCCAATCGGGCAGCGTGCCTTCGCTCGAGTTTCTTTCCTACATACCGGTATGTCACAGTTCCGCCTTTCGTGGTCTTTTTTCAGGGGTGCCCAACCACCGGTCCGCGGGAGTTTTTTGCCGGTCCGCGGTCTCCCGGTCTCTTCCGCTGCCGTTGCCGCTGAGCTGTCAGCACGTTCAAGCCCAGTGGTAACGGCAGCGGTGTTAGAAGTGTGGCACCCGCGGCTGGCCTTCCCGCGCCTGCACCCCCCTCCCGTGACCCGGAACAGGAAGTGATACCCGGAGCGGTGTGCGGGAAGGAGAAAGAGCCGTGCCGCATCGGCTGCAGCGTCGGTCCCCGAGCAATTAAAGCAGCCGGTAATCGAGAAAGGAGTCAGCAGCAGGAGCCTCCCGCGGCCGATGGGATTCTTCTTTCTTGGCCTGCGGGGGCTGCTGCAGCTCCCATTTGTGCTCGGGGGGGGGGGGGGGGGGAAGAGGAAGTGAGTAAGAGAGAGTGAGAAGCAGCCAGCCAGCCTGTGTGTGATTGAGAGCATGTGTGTGAGTGAGAGAAACTGGTCAGAGAGCTGATGTGTGGGTGTGTGTATGTGAGAGACAATGAAAGTGATTGCTCAGGGAGATGACTGATGTGTATGTGAGAGTGTGAGACATTAGTCAGGGAGGTGACTGATGTGTGTGTGAGAGTGTGAGACATTAGTCAGGGAGGTGACTGATGTGTGTGTGTGTGTGTGAGAGAAAAAGCATGGAAGTGAGAAGTCTGGGTATGTGGGAAAGCATGAGCGTAAGAAGCCTGGAGTTGTGGGAGTGAGAAACCTGGGTGAGTGTGCATGCATGAGAGAGAGAGACTGCTTGGTAAGGAGACTGTGTGTGTGAGAGAAAAAGACTGGTGTGTGTGAATGTGAGAGAATGTGATTCAGGGAATGAGAAGCCTGTGCACGTGGAGAGTGAGCATGGAAATTAGAGAGACTGGTGTGTGTGTAACAGAGAGAAAGTGATTATGGGAATGAGAAGCCTGTGCATGTGAAGAGAGTGAGCATGAGAGTGAGAAACCTGGGTGTGTGTGAGACACAGCATGGGAGGGAGAAGCATGTATATCTGAAAGAGAACTTGGGAGTGGGAAGCCTGTGTGTGTGTGTATGCATGAGTGAGATCAGGTGACTGGTGTGTGTGTGTGTGTGTGTGTGTGTGTGTGAGAGAGAGAGAGAGAGAAAGTGATTATGGGAATGAGAAGCCTGTGCATGTGAAGAGTGAGCATGGGAGTGAGAAACCCGGGTGTGTGTGAGACACATCATGGGAGGGAGAAGCCTGTATATCTGAAAGAGAACATGGGAGTGAGAGACTGGTGTGTGTGTGTGTGTGTGTGAGAGAGAAAGAAAGTGATTTTGGGAATGAGAAGCCTGTGCATGTGGAGAGAACAAGCATGGGAGTGAGAGACTGGTGAGTGTGTGTGTGAGAGAGAGAGACAGAGAAAGTGATTATGAGAGTGAGAAGACCATATATGTAAGTAGAACACGGGAGTGGGAAGCCTGTGTGTGTGTGTGTGTGTGTATGGCATGAGAGAAACTGTTCAGGAAGGTGACTGGTGTGTGTGTGCCAAAGACTGTTTGGGAGATGATTGGTGTGTGAGAGACAGAAACTGGTCATGGGGGCATGACTGGTATGGTGTGTGTGTGTGAGAGAGACATGGGCACTAAGGAAGAGGACCATAAGTATAGAGCTTAGCTTCTACTGCTGCTTCTGGTGTGTGCCACGGCCTGCAGGGAAGGGGAGTAGGAGAGCTGCTGGAGGGGGTAAGTAAAGGTGGCTTTAAGTTTATTTTTCTTGACTGCCATTTTAATTGTGTGATGTCTGCTTTTTTGAAATATTTTATTGGTGTTTGGAGAATGTTTAATAGTTTTTATGAGTTTTTAATTGTTGGATGTTATTCTGTTCATAGCTGTTTTGAAACATTTATTCTGCTTATTAGTATAGTTTTACAATTATTTCTGTGTGGGGATCTATAGTGCTTGCTAGTTCTGTTTTCCTAATAAGAGGTGTATTGGTTTTTAGGACCTGATTTAATATTTGTAGTGTTGCCTTTTCATAGATAGGGTTGCTCCTGTTTGAGTGTATTCCATAATACAGGTGTAACTGTGTGCGGATTAGTTTATGTGCATTACTACAGATCCTGGGAGTATGTTAGGTCGGTTCCGTGTCTGTTACCGAGATGAGATATTTTGCTAGCATGTAAGCGTTTGTATCGGTCTTATTTGTTGTGTTTTCTCAGAGGACATGCATTGGTGGTAAACTGCTGTCTTTTCATAAGTAGGGCTATTGAGAACTGAGTTAATTATATTAGTCCGGCCCTCTAAAACCATCCCAATTTCTCATGTGGCCCCATGGGAAAATTAATTGCCCACCCCTGCTCTACTGCTTGGAAGCTATCGCTGCTACAAACAATTGTGAGTTACCATCTCTCTTTCAGAGCTTTCCCTGGAACCAGGTACTCACTCCTCGAGGGCCTAAACCTTTCCAGCTCCTAAGCTTCCTTGAGACCTTATGTGAGTTTTGTCATCTAGTTCTGTTCATGAACTCTGCCTACTCTGCCTACTCACTTTCTACAGTTTCTCAACAGCTCAGCCATCCTGGATCGCTGTTCGAGTACCTGAGGGACTACAGCCCTGCCGGGCATATCAGCTCACTACTGCCACCTCTGATGGTTTCAAAAACCTGTTTAATAAAAGAACTAATGTGTGTCTGTCTCCATACTCAAGCCTAGCCGGTGGTCCCTCTCGGGATATCCTCCCGGGGGACGTGGTCATCTGCCACCGGCCCAGGGATCCACCCACAAATATATCAGATTCATTACAGATTGCTACTCCTTAGCAAGATGATATCTGAGACTACAAGATCGCTGACTCCTCCTTCTTTAGGAGCCTATAAGAACAGATTGCTACTCGCAGTCTAACTAACAGCAGATTTATTACACATGGTAGGCCACCAGAAGAATCGCTGGAGTAGTGCAAGTGTTCACGCCCATCCAGGGTAACCGGCGAACTTGGAGTCATGTGCCCACCGGAGGACTCTCTCACGGAGACGACAGGGCACAACAGTCTTTTTTAATATCAGGCTGATAATGGCAGTAGAAAACCCTTAGAAACATAATGGCAGACGAAAACCATATGGCCTATCTGGTCTGCTCATCCACTCCAACTATTCAGCTCTACAAACACTTCTGCTCCCTCAGAGATCCCATGCTTTCTTGAATTCAGATCCCGTCCTTGTCTCCACCACCTCCACTGGCAGGCCGTTTCAAGCATCTGCCACCCTCTCTGTAAAGACATTTTTCCTTAGATTACTCCTTTCCTTAGATTACTCCTTTCACCCTTATCCTTTCCCTTCCTGCGCACAGCAACCTTGGAGGCATTTAAATGTCTATATCAAAGCTTCCCTATGCCACCTTTCCTCTAGGATCACTTCAGCCGCTCGAGGTTTACAATGTTCTTTGCTATCACCCACCTGGCTGCCTGCTGATATGGTTTTTTTTCAATTCACTTCCCTTCTGACTGCTTCCTTTTTAGGCGTGGGCTACATGATTCCCTTGTTGCATTTACCAGGCTTTTCCCTTGTACCAGCACCCCCTCTTCCCTCACCCCCGTAGTTAAGGTCACGGCTAGTGCTATTTCCCCACACACAGCCTGCTTCTGATTCCCTCTGCCGTGTCCCCTTCCTGCCTGCTGGCGTGCAGGATCCAATGCTGCCTCTCCAGTGCCACTGCCCACTTTGGCTTCCCTCTGTCTCCTCCCTCCCACCAGTGCTGAACACATCCTGCCCAGAGTTCAAGTTTTACTGTGCTCAGGAATACGGAGAAAGAAGGGGCCGTGACCTTGGCCCCTTTTAATCCCTGAAGAGGCCCCTCCTCTGCCTGCCTGAAACTCTCCATCCCCTGCGGTGCTTCGATGCACACACACACACCCCACCACCACCACCACCACCATCACCACTAACCTGTGCTCTTTCCACCTCCTTATTCAATATTTCACCCCCTCCCCTTCCCACCATTGTAGTAAAGAGAGTTCCCCAGAAATCAATAGAATGTCAATGTTCAGAAGGGCTTTTCTTAAAAAGGAAAAAAAAACCCACCTTATTTCCAGCGTATTTTTCACAATAAATGTTAATTTGCCCTATCAAGAGCATGAGGGAGTGCATAAAATATGCTTAGGACTGCTCCGAATAGAGGCTTAAATCTGAGATCAACGATAAATCATTTATACCTTCCATTCCCCCGCTAACATTCACATCAAATAACTATAGATTTATTATTTTAATTATCTCAAGCGGGTGGTGGTTTAAACATCTGCTTTAGATGTTCAGTATGTATTAGAATGGCAATCAATTTTTCCCTAAGCACAGTATGGATTTATGGTTTTCAGTGAGCTGCTAAACTCATTGTAACCAATACAAAGAAGGTACGCTGAATGGAAATGGAAGGATTTTTAATTGGTTCATAATTAATTTTATTGTAGGTGCTTTGATAAAATGGATTATTATTATAACCTACTTCAAATAATTTAATTATAGTGCTTGGTGTGTTATTGAATCTCTTGTGTGAAAGGAGCAATATTTTCTTTCTTTTTAGCATGAATCATGTAGGTCTCAGCTCCCCAGAAATATGAACTAATATAAAAAGAGATATTCACCAGCCATTCAGTAGAACATAAAATGTTCCTATGGCCTCAGACAGTGCATTAAGGGACACACCTCTAACTCTGTCCACAGCCTGTTTCTCCTAAATATAAAGTCAACTTTTATTTACCTCCCAGCCGGGCGGTTCTATAATGAGGCAGGGTAAGGCGGCTGCTTCAGGCAGCAGAATTTTGAGGTGGCAAAAAAATGCCCCTCTCAGAACGCCACCATGGCATTCACCTCACCCTATCTGCAGCGGCTGCTGACCCAGGCTGGCAGCAGCAGAAAAGAGGTCGCTGCCATGGGCTGCTATCACTGCTGGAGGCCAGGCTGGCGGCGTGGAGGAGGGAGGAGGGACGATGACGCCAGAGGCCAGGCCAGAGGCATGGAGGAGAGAGGAGGGGGCATGCCGGTGGTGGCTGAAGGGAGGAGGGACGGGGTGGGGTGAGCGGAGGGGTGGAGCGAGAGGGGTGGGGCAAGGGAGCACCATCTCGTCCTTTGCCTCAGGCAGCAGATTGCCTTGAGCTGCCCCTGCGCCCAGTGCCTCAGACAAGAATATATGCTGGCTTCTTTTTTTTTTTTTCAATTTTTTTTTTTTATTTTATTTATTTATTTACTTTTAATATACCGACATTCGTATAACACATCATACCGGTTTACAATTAAAGGACGGAAAGGAAAATTACATTGAATAGGGAGTGGGGAAAACGGGAGCAGGCAAGGACAAAACCAAAAATAGACAGCAATTTCAGCTTATCAATGAACGGGTCATAAATTTACCGTCAGATACATGAAACAAGTGGATTTTAAACATTATATGCTGAAGTAAAAATTTAAGAAGAAAAAACCCCCAACAAGCCAATACATTCCATCTCAAGAAATACACCCGTTATAAGGTAATAAGGGGATCCAGATATATAATGGAGCTGGAAAAAAGAAAAACTGTTTATGAAGTATAAGTAGGATCGGTACATTCACTTTTTACTTATCCCATGACCAAATTGGGGTAGCATTATTTAAGGGAATATGCAGCAAGAAATTTATGTAACTCGGGTGGATCAAAAAACACATATCTTTCATCGTTATGTTTAACTACACATTTGCTGGGGTAATATATTACCATCTGAGCGTCAAGGTCTTTTACCTCTTGGCTCATCTCAAGAAATTTTTTTCTACATAACTGTGTAATTCTGGTAATGTCTGGAAATATCCAGATTTTTTGTCCAAGATAAGGTTTATCTCTATTCCGGAGAAATAACCTTAATATTTTATCTCTGTCAGAGGCATAGACAAATCTTATACACAATGTCCCACGATATTCCACTTGGTCTTCCATTATTTGTTCCAAAACCTCTGTAAGATTACTCACACTTTGTATTTGAGAAGCTCTATTTTGCAAATCACTGCCTTTTATCTTTCCAGATAGCACATAGAAAATCTTGGCAATAGCTGGAATAGCTTCTGGTGATAGTTGTAAGTTTTCCAACAAATACTTTTTGAACTGTTCCATAGGAGATATAAGCTTGACAGATAGAAAGTTCAAGACTCTTAAATTCCTATATCTTGTTTCATTTTCTATGTTCTCTGTCTTTCTCATGTTTAACATTTCACCCTGGATTAATCCAGTTTGAACTGTTTGCAACTGAGTGACCAGATTTTCTAGGCCTTCCAGCTTCTGTGAATGATCAAGTAATAGTGGGTCTATTTGGACTAAACGATACTGTGTTTCAAATAAAGATGCACTGAAACTCACTGTTGAAGATTTCAATTCCAATAGTACTAACCAGACATTTTCCAAGGTTATTTTTGGTGTTTCATCTCCACTCGAGTTAGCAATGGTGCTTACCCCATCTTGTAGATGGCATTCCTACTTCAAAATTGAAGCCGCAGTCACTCCTTTGTGTCCCTCAGGTGTTGAAGTCAGCGGAATTAAGCTCAAGTTCTTTTCTCCGCTGCTACTCCTTCCTCGTTCCAGCGGGGTTACAATAGAGCCTTTTTCCCCCGATGACTTTCACTCTCGCTCCTCCTTCCCCAGTTATCCCCCTGAGGGGCACTGGGACTTCAGACTTCTCGCGTCGAAGAACCTCACCCGAATTCTGGGGCAGAGCAAGATGAGATGGCACAGGCGTCACGGGCGCCCCGGGGCTTAGAGATGTATGTGGGTCCAATGCCGTCAGTATTTGCTCCTCCCCAACGATGATAGTGGACATTTCTCCTGGGTTACCAACATTCCGTGGTAGAAGAAACCCTCGATTACAGCTTGGGATAGGGTAGGAATCAGAATGGTCGGGGTCTCAGTCCTTATTTTGCCCTTTCTCTTAGTGTGAGGCATAATTTTGAGGTAATTCAATTCAATCTCAAGAGCTCACTCCTCACCCAGCCTTCTATCTGGCAGCCATCTTAGATCAGAGTCCCATATATGCTGGCTTCTGAATCCCACTACTGACTTGCAAATACTAGTTCAGTTCAAGGGTGCTGTTTTCACACCTTTCCAAACATTACCCTGAATTTCAAAAAATAAGAGATCTTGCTCTTTTAAACCCTCATCTTCAACTCTATCCAAAAATCTACACAACACACAAATTCACACAATTGCCCTATTTTTTAAAAAATACTTCTGAGGTCCCTAACTGTTCT